>NC_090445.1:204690124-204993154 GCF_031143425.1 Pleurodeles waltl | reverse complement strand
GGTGTAAAGGGGGGGCGAGGGCGCAAGTGCGCCGCAACCTCTTCTTCTGCTTTTGTTTTACACGACACCGGGTCTGCTGAAGGGCCAACAGGAGGGTGCCAAGTGATGGCGCGGGGTCGAAGTTTGAAGAAGGTTGCTCGGCCTTTTGGGGCTCAGGACAGAGGTAAGGGGGGATGGTGGTTGGTTTGGGGCGATGGGGCGGTCACCAGTGGTTCATGCAAGCATAAGTCCATTGGTGTAGGGGATGGCTCAGTGTTTGAGACAACCATGGTTGGGATAGGTCAAGGTGGAGACACGACAAAAGCTAAGGAAGCCACTTCCATAATGGTTATGGAAACGGCCACTCAGAAGTCAGGGGAGGTTACGGGGGCTGACGACAAAGAGGGGGGAGGCCATAAGAAACCGCTCCCTTACATAGGTTTGGCTATGCCCTTGGGGTCACATGTGGTGGACAAAACCAAAGCGAGAATTTGGAAACACGAATATGTGGATGTTTTTAAGCTCCTACATAGGGATATTCATGCCAAGGAGGGATCCAAGGAAGAAGAGTGGGAATTAGCACGCAGGCCTAGAGTTCCAATCACGATGGATAATTGGACGTCAGCCTTTTTGATCTTTGCCAGTATTTATTGTGAAAAATACACAGACAGAGCCATAGAGCATTTCAAATATATGGATATCATACGAAAGGCACAGATGCATTTTGGAGGTTTCGCATGGCTGATCTATGACGAAGAGTTCAGGGCAAGGGTGAGCATCAATCCTGAGAAACCATGGGGGGATGCAGATCCACAATTATGGATGCAATGGATGGCCTCTGCTCAATCCTCGGCGTCCACACATACCACAAGTGGGTTGCCCGTAGTTTATAAGCCTTTTCAGTCCCGTCCCGCCCAGGGAGGGGCGGGCGTGGGTTTGAAGACCCAGGTGCCCACCTGGGGCATGTTGGAACTTCAATAAAGGTTTCTGTTCTTGGCAGCCCTGTAGGTTTAAACATGACTGCTCCAAGTGCGGGCGTCGTCATCCAGTCACCCAATGTTTCTCCCTCTCCAGCCCAGTTGAACAATGGAGGGCATTCAAAGGACGAGGCATGCAGGGTGCTACAGCACCAAAAGGGTCCGAGGCCAATTAGGCTGGTGATCCTGCTGCCTTGGTTATGCAGTTATCCAGATTCTGATAAGGCTTGTAAGTTGGAGTGGGGTTTTCAAGAAGGTTTCTGGTGGGTTATCAGGGTCCTCGAGGTAGGAGATGGGCAGATCACTTGCGGTCCGCCAAAGAATAGCCACAGGTGGTGAGGGCCAAATTGCCGAAAGAAGTGTCACTTGGGAGAATTGCAGGGCCATTTTATGATTGGCCAAGTGCACAATTAATGATATCTCCTTTGGGGGTGGTGCCCAAAAAGGCCTCAGGCGAGTTACGTCTGATTTATCATTTGTCCTGGCCGGAGGGAGCTTCTGTCAATGATTTTATCGCACCAGAAGACACCAAAGTGGTCTATGCATCGGTTGATGATGCCATCAAGTTGGTCAGAGTGTGTGGGTGAGGCACTGCGATGGCAAAATGCAACAGAGAGTCTGCTTTCAGTCTACTGTCAATACACCCAGCGGATTTTGACCTGCTGGGTATGCAGCTGGACGGGGCCATTTATATTGACAGGGTGCTGCCCATGGGTTGTGCAAGCTCTTGCGCACTTTTTGAAACCTTCAGTACCTTCTTACAGTGGGTTTTTGTCAGGCAGAGTGGGCACCAGACGGTAACTCACTACCTGGATGATTTTCTTTTTATAGACAGCTATTTCTGGGGCCTGTGGGTGGGAGTTGACAGCCTTTCAGGAACTAGCTCTACAGACGGGAGTACCTTTGGCTCCAAAAAAGACAGAAGGGCCGCTGTCAGTCCTAACCTTTCTGGGTATAGAATTGGATGCAAACACTTTGATGGCTAGGTTACTGGCGCCGAAGGTAAAAGAAATGCTGGAGTTTCTGGCTATGGTGTGGGTGCTTCACAAGATTGACCTGCGGACTGCTCAGAAGTTGTTGGGCTACCTTAATTTTGCGTGCAGGGTAGTGAGGGGAGGAAAGACTTTCTGCAGGCTATTGGGGTTAGCCATGTCGGGCGGTGCTGCCACATCATGGGATAAGAGTTTCATTGGGTCTGAGAGAGGACATTAAGGTGTGGGAAACCTTTTTGGCAGACTTCAACGGGGTATCCATGTTGTTCTGTGACACCGATACGGTGTGGCAAGTCCAAAGTTTTCTGATGCGGCGGGAGCTTCTGGTTTCGGAATTTTCTGGGACGGGAGGTGATGCGCGGAACCATGGGCTACGCAATGGCTGCAGCAAGGTAGGAGCATTGCCTTTCTCGAGTTCTTTCCACTCTTGGTGTCCTTGGCAGTTTGGGGGCAGGAATTAGCTAACAGGACAATGATTTTTCAAGTGGACAATATGACAGTTGTTGAGTTAGTCAACAGAGAGCAAGCTAGGGACCTCAGAGTTTTGTGCTTATTGCACCAGTTTATGCTTTGTTGTTTGTCTTTAAATGTTATTTTCAAAGCTGCACACATACCTGGGGTTTACAATGAGATTGCAGATTCCCTGTCTCGTTCACAGTGGCAACGTTTTCGCACATTGGCCCCAGGAGCGGTGCGGAACAAGACTGCGGTCCTGGCAGACATTTGGGAGTGGGGGGCGTGATGATCACTGGGCTGGTTGAGATGTCCTTAGCGGAATCCACTCGGCAAGGTTACAGGCTGGCATGGTTGGAGTTTCAATCTTTCAAGTTGTGTTTGGGCAATTTTTGGTCACAAGGACTTCAGGATCTTGAGTCACGCGTGTTGCGCTTTGTGCTTATTCTGATTGGGGAAGGTTTATCTCCAGCGACAAGTGGGGACAAACTGGCTGGGGTTTCTTTTTACGGGAAACTTTTCTTTGGTTCCGATCCAGCGCTTAATGATCTGTTGGGTAAGATGCTGAAAGGATGGGGCAGAGTTAGGGCTGGTTCAGGTAGGTCAACTAGAGTGCCCATCACTTTCGAGCTACTTTTGGAACTATTGCATGTGCTGCCGGTATGTTGCACCAATAAGTATGAATTGGCGTTATTTCGTTTGCGTATGGTTTGGATGTTTTTTGGAGCATTCTGTGTGTCTGAATTGCTGGGGGTACGAAGGGGGTTTGGGGTGGAGGTCAAAGAGGTTTGTATGCACGGGGATCGTTTGATGATTTGGCTCAGGCGTTCCAAGATTGATCAGTTGGGGAAAGGGAAATGGGTATGGCTTGACAAAGGCGGTGATATGGCGGTGTGCCCAGTGTGGGAATGGATGAGTTTTAAGCAAAGGCAACACCTGACAGGGGAGAATGGTGTGTTTGTACATGGGACAGAGGCTAAGCTTACTAGCTACCAGCTGTTGCAGGTTTTGAGGATGGCTCTGAAGCGGACAGGTCGGCAACCATTGGATTTTGGCATGCATTCATTTAGTCTGCTTCCGTTTATTACTACTAGTCTGCCAATTTGGGGATGTCCTGATTTGTTTCTGATTCATCTGGGGGAAAATTACCTTTTGAAGCTATCAGGGCTCACACTAATCCAACACATGCAGAGAGATCTGGAACTTCTAAAACAAAGGTTACACAGTATCTGTTTGGTATGGACGGAGTTTGTGCCCAGACGAGTTTGGAGAGTGGCAGTAAAACATGGAGCCATGGAGCTGGCTCGCAAGAAATTGAACAGGGCCATGAGGGTATTTTGTTGGGGCCAAGGGATAAAAGTTTTGAAACATGATGACATCAAGGAACATGATGAGGCACTGTTCAGAGTGGACGGGGTGCACTTGCATCAGTCTGGAAATGCATTTTACTTAACAGAATTGAGGTTGTTGGTAGGGGAGTTGTGGGGAGAGAAGTTGTGTTTCAGAGAGACAGTATAAGTTGTTGAGGCTGCAGGAGTGTTTTGAAAAATGTGTTTTCCAGGGTGGGGCAGCAAAACGCCAAGTGGGTTTTGCTGGTTGGCAGTAGATGGGGGAGGGTGGAGAGCCAGATGCGGGCTTGGCCACCCTTCCAAGGGGAAAAACAAGAAGGGGAAGGATCAGAGTGGGAGGAATGCACAAAGCAAGTAGGGTATGAAAGGAATAGGAGAGTGTCTAGGGGAGGGGAAGCGAAATGCGGGTTTGGAAGAGAGAAAGATGAGCGAGGAAATCTTGAAGGGTTGGGGTTCTTTTAATGTTGGGGTATACGTTGAAAGTTAAACGATGTAATATGGTTAAATCCTGTCCTAAATATATGACCTTTTACACTAATGATTGGTGTCACTGTAAGTGTGTCCCGAGATGTGTTACTGTGCACTTCAAAGGTAACACACTTATTAGTGTTGGTGTGCGTGTCACCGTTTCGAGTGTCGTATATACTGTCACACAATTATGTTCTAAGACTTTGAAATTCACTCAACTTTAGCAAATGGCGTGCATGTCACCATTTATCTTGTTGGGAACACGCTTGCAAAATAGGTGGGTGCATCACCATTGAACTGAAAACATTAGTTTTCTGTTATTGCCGTAAAATTGTACGGGAAGCTTATTTAAGCTTATGGAATTCTGTTTCAAAATGGCCGCTAGATGCAGAATGTGTGAGTCCTTCTTCACTTTCAAGCCGGTCTGTCACTCTTCCGTGTCCATGGCCTGCAAACGTCTTGTTGCTCCTGCGTGCTGTTGCGCTCGAGACAATGGAACCACAAAGCGAGTTTCCACTGTACTTCAAAAGCTTGCCCTGTAAAAATAATTCTTCTTTCACTTAATTTACGAGCTCCACTGTTCCTAAGTCTAGTGCAGGTAAAAGGTAGAGTGTGCCGAAGCCTACACGCTGCTAATGTGTTAAAATCTTACTGTTCCTTGAAGAAACCCATTGTGTTCTCAGGGTTTGAGCCACTCATTGCTACTTGTTAGGTAATGCTCCGCACACGATGTCGGTTTCAAATCCTTAAGCATCAGCCACACTCTTCTCTACTCCAGGCGTCCTCCGTCTCTCGTCTTCTCTATCCGCAACATTCCAGAACCCCGCACTGCTGAATCTACATTCTAGGCATGTTCTTATATAAACACATACATATAAACACAACATATATGTCCTAGTACCAGTACATTCTTCTGATTGAAGATTCAGTGGGCGATAAACCACACAAGTCATCACTTTAGCACAAGTGGGTCCTGGTTCAGAGATCACAGCAAGTGAAGTAACACAGATTACCATAAAAGCCTAGCTCATTGAATCAGTACCAAAAAAAATCAGGTACATCACCCCTGCACCTCTCTTGGAAGATATACGGTAAATAGGGGAAACCCATGGTCAGGTTGGCTTTTGGTCATCAGAATGGAGGGAAAACGAGGTCTGTGCACCCACTTGTGGTGTTATGGTAATTACCAGAGGCTGCACCTCTAGGAATGAAGCAAGTCCCAGAGGCCATCCGGGCATCCGCCAAGGTGAAAGAACGCACCGGTGGCTGACCTAGGAGTTGGGGGTAACACTTGAGCCCAGCTGGGTGAGTCGGGGGCCCTTCCTGGAGCTTCCCGCTGGCAGTGCAGGTCTGCAAACAGTTTCCCTTGGTCTGCCCATAGGGGAGGCATGAGGTGGCCTCCCTGATGTTGGAGGTAACCTCCCAGCACCTTCCTTCGACTGCAGTGAGCCGTGTGACCTTCAGGTGCAGTCTCCCCTGGCATATGGCCTCTCCCGCTCCCCTCTTGGTGGCTTGCTGGCTCGGGCTCTCTCTGCCTGAGCACCGGTAGCTTGAGGAAACACCATGGAGGACTTGGCTGCTGCACCCATCCTGTGGAGCGGGCATAGCACACTACACTGCAGTGACCAGAGGGACGGGGGAGACCTTGGTAGGCTACCTGGGTCCCTTTGGACGGTGTGGGCCACGTCGGCGATCCTAGGGGACCCTGGTTTGGTCGCACTGACATGGGGTCCTAAGGTAGGAGGGCTTCTCTCAGCAGTTTGTGCTTCCCACTTGCCTCCTCACGGTGAGGCACTATACAGGGCCAAATAATTAGACACTCCACCTGCCTCGGTCACAACTAACATTAAATGCTCACCAGGCACTTGTCAGGACCAGTCCAGTGCTCACCACATCTTTGGAATTGAAAAAGGCAGCGCTTCTACACAGTGCTAAGTCCAACAACCCCCAAGGAGCAGAAGACAGCACCCCACCCTGGATCTTGGCTCCTTGATGAAGGGGCACTTGGAGGGAGCACAACAGCATCAGGCAGGCTAATACGCACAAGCAGGGGATTAAAGTGACGGTTCCTCCTCGTAGTCCTTGTAGTGCCTAGTGCAACCAAAGTCATGAGGGCAGCTGGCGGCAGGGCAACACACAGAAAAGCAATGCAGATGAGTCAGTTGGGCCGCCCAGAACACACCAGGCAGCAGGGCAACAAAAGAAGAGCAGTCCAGATGAGTCATTTGTGCAGTCCAGCAGTCCCTCTGGCAGAGGTTTCATTGTAGTTCCAAAAGTCCTCTAAAAACAGGGGGCTACAGCCCCTCTACATATACTCAGAAATGCCTTTGTTCAGGCGGTAACTTCAAAAGAGCCCTTTCAAGTGAAGCACAACACTCTTTCAACCCAGCCCTGTCATCAGACATCAGTAGGGGGTAATCGGCCCATTGTGTGAGGGCAGGACACAGCCTATTCACATGTAAGGTGTAAACGACTCTCCCTCTCTCCAGCCCAGGAAGACTATCAATTTGCAGATGTCTCTTCTGTCACACCCAGCCCTTCCTGTGTTATGGCTGTCTGGAAAGTATGCAAGAAGTGGAGCTGTCACTCTGCCCCAGACATGGACTGGAGTCAGGCTGCAAAGCACTAAAATAATAATCACATAGAAATGCCCCCTTTCTAAAGTGGCATTTCTAAAATAGTAATGTAAAATCCACCTACCCCAGTAAGCAGGATTTCTCACTACCATTCCAAACATACTAAACATGCCCACGCTATTCCTCATAGATCAGAAGATACCACTTAGATATATGGCGGCGCATTTCCAATGCAATCCTATGAGAGGACTCACAGTAGTGAAAAATTAAACAGGCTGTTTGTCACTACTAAGACATGTAGTGCATAAAGACATATGTCCTACCTTTTACATACACAGCACCTTGCCCATAGGGCATTCTAGGCCCTACCTTAGGGGTGACTTAAGTGTAGCAAAAAGGGGTTTTAGGCCTTGGCAAGTAGTATGGCAGTAAACTGCCAAGGCAGACCCTGCAGTGGCAGGCCTAAGACTAGTTTGAAAGACTACTTTTGTGGGTGGTGCAACATGCGCTGGAGGCCCACTAGTAGCATTTAATTCACAGGCCCCGGGTATATGGTTTACCACTTTACAAGGGACTTAGAGGTAAATTAAATAAGCCAAATAGGTGTAAACCAGAGTCACCAAGTTGTAGGGGAGAGAGCACATGCACTTTAGCACTGATTAGTAGTGGTAAAGTGCCCAGAGTCTTACAGCCAACAAAAAAAGGGTCAGAGACATAGGAGGAGAAAGCAAAAAGTATGGGGATAGCTCTGCAGAAAGGGCCATTTCCAACAGTTAGCCACTTCACTGGGAAAGGTGATAACCTTGTTGGTTACTAACAATATGACTATTAGCACCTGCTCTACTTAAAGCCAGTTAGAAGAGTCCATGTGACATGGCCAGTGTGTGTTCAAAAGTGCTCTCTCTGTATATTAAAACCATAATATTGAAGACAGAATATTGAAAATAAAATAAATAAATCTAGATTTTATGTGTGAAACTCCCCATATATATATCTAGATGGCACATATATCTTGAAGGTATGAAGTTTAGGAGTCAGGAATTGTAAATCCATACTTCTGTATGTACACTTACCTTTTGACTTTTTGTCTCTTAATATTCTATCCTCCATATTCCTGTACCACAGTATTGTTGATATTATTGAGTAGTACAATTGTGCTCAAAGGAGCTTGATGCACAAACACATTTGAAAGGCATTGGTAATGCTGAGCATGTTCTCCAGTGATGAAGTTCAGTATTGATGCTGGTATAATAGATGTATTGTGGGGTGGTATTCGACAAATAGCTGTTATTGTTGTGAGTTCACAAATCAGTGTTCTGCTCTTATCTATTTTTTGTTTTGATTTTGTTGTTCGTCTCTATAGAGTGCTCAGAGCGGAGGAGGCGAAATCCGGAGTGTGGTTGATGCAGCTTTTAATGACATTTAAGAGGGCTCGGCCTTTTTATCGAGTGCACTTAAATAATAGGTTTTACGAGTTGTGGGCAGTGTGTACATGACCTCCTGGTCCTTCTAGGGGTGAAACCACTGCCAGTTCTTCTCTTACCTCTGAACTGTGTGATTACTGTCTGTGAGCTCGTGGAAGTATTTGGGCCTGAAGTCTTGGGGTTTGAGGGGTGGCATTGTACGGTTGGATACATGTTCACTTTGGCCTGACTGTGGAAATTATTTTTTTTAACTGGACACTGACATCCATGGTGTGGTCTGAAAAGACTGCATTGGCATTACGTTCATACTATCCGACACGTATAGTGAAGTCCTCAATGGAGGATAGCTGCAGGTTTGTAAGTTTTGGCTGATCATGATGGAAAGGGTTGATGTGCAGGAGTTCAGCTAGGATGGCAGCATTGTTTTATTTATCCGTTCCAAAGGCATCGACAGGTGCAGACAGGTGAAAGATAGCATGGGTGAGCAAAGGAAGACATAGGTGCTCCCTTTGAGACAAATGGGTAGTGGGACATAGGCCCTCATTCTAAGTCTGGCGGGCGGCGGAGGCCGCCCGCCAGACTTCCCCCCTCCAAAATACCGCTCCGCGGTTCAGAGACCGCGGAGGGTATTCCAAGTTTTCCCCTGGGCTGGCGGGCGGCCGCCAAAAGGCCGCCCGCCAGCCCAGGGGAAAACAACCTTCCCACGATGAAGCCGGCTCGTAATCGAGCCGGCGGAGTGGGAAGGTGCGACGGGTGCTACTGTACCCGTCGCGTATTTCACTGTCTGCTATGCAGACAGTGAAATACTAGCGGGCCCTCTTACAGGGGCCCCTGCAGTGCCCATGCCATTGCCATTGGCATGGGCACTGCAGGGGCCCCCAGGGGCCCCGCGACACCCCCTACCGCCATCCTGTTCCTGGCGGGCGAACCGCCAGGAACAGGATGGCGGTAGGGGGTGTCAGAATCCCCAAGGCGGCGCAGCATGCTGCGCCGCTTTGGAGGATTCATTTGGGCAGCGGGAAACTGGCGGGAGACCGCCAGTTGTCCCGGTCCGACCGCGGCGTTACCGCCGCGGTCGGAATGCCCAAGGGAGCACCGCCGGCCTGTCGGCGGTGCTCCCGCCCCCGTTGACCCTGGCGGTTCTGTACCACCAGGGTCATAATGAGGCCCATAATGTCTCACGGTGGTACCAAACAGGCAGAGAAAATATTATCTGGAAAATTAGTCACTGAAAAAGATAATAATTGAACAGGTTCTGAATGTGTTATGACCAGATAAGAGATTTCGGTAGGGGAGGGGTTAATTTCTGGCATTCTGTAAATTAGGTAAACCGTGATTGTCTGAGATGCTGACAGCAGCAAAAGGGAGGTGTTTAAATGAGTGGCTTGAGACGCCAGGTTGGAACTGACCTTTACATGTCTGCAAGACCGGCTCCTATCTTGAAAAGATGATTGATGTTTTATTTATTTTTTACCAAGATTTTTGGGTATCATGGGTGCCATGAGAGTGTTTTACATAGAGTAAATGGGTGCGACACCAATAACAAATGTATAATTTTCGAGAATAAGGAGGAAAAAAAATGCATGGATAAAAAATATGGCAATATTGAAGGTGATGACTGTGGAGGTCAATAAGCAATATCTGTATTCCTTTGTAAGTACACAGTGCCTTGTAGTTAATAGGGGCCAGGTGTACAAAGCTTTTTTGAGATCGCAAATGTGTTACTGCAAAAAGCATTTTTTTATGTACAAAGCCCCTTTTGCGATTCAGTAACCTATTACCAAATAGTCAATTGGGTTTGCGAGTCATTATTAGGAAGGCACATGTTCAGGGCGTCCCTTCCTAATACCAAATCGCAGTGGTATATATGAATGTTTTGCGACTGAAATGTGGTTGCAAAACATTCGCATTTTACCATCTACTTCAAGTAAGTGGTAACCCATTTGCAAATGGGAACGGGTTCCCAAAAGACCCCTTCCCCTTTGAGAAGGTGAAAACATTTGTTAAGAGAAGGCCGTGGCCGACGGACGACTGCCTGCTCTTAAAAAATGAAAAGAAAAGTTTTTATTTTTATTTTTGAAATGCATCCTATTTTGCCAGGCTGCATTTAAAAAAATGTTTTATTGAAAAGCAGTCACAGACATGGTGGTCTGCAGACCCCAGCAGGCCACCATCCCTGTGTTTTGTTTTAATGATTCCCAATGGGTTGCAAAGTGAGACCTAATGAGGTAGGTCTATTTGCAACCCATTAGGAATTGCAGAAAATGTAAAGCACACTTTCGTACATGGGTGTTTGAGATTACCTAAAAGCAAATTTGGTAATAGCAAACCTGCCCCTAAGTACACATGGCTCCATATGACCATCAGTGGCACTACAAGCAGTATGCCATCATGTTGGGTATTCTGGTTGAGAGAATATACAAGAGACCATCAGGCCAAGGTTAGCAGTTTCCGGAGTAGGTGATTTTTCAGGCTGTACTTCAAGGATGTGAAAGAAGGGTCATGTCTGACACTTCGGGGTGGCATTCCTGATCTCCAGAGTAACACTAGACAAGGCCCACTTAAAGTGGTGGCTCTGTGGAAAGGCTGGATGAATCCTTTCATCTGGTGGCAGAGGGATGTCAGGAGCATGCATGGAGATGCCTGAGACCAATGCTCTATATGAGAAGGACATCTATATTCTGTGTTGAGATGGTGTCAGCAGTATCTGCTGTGTACAATGCTCTGGAGTGGAAATACATTGATCAGCAAAGCAAAGCAAAAAGTTTCAAGTGAGTGGTCGTGAGACGTTTGTATAAGAAAACCGAGTTTAGCTTTTTGAGGAGGATATTGCATGCCTTAAGATGGAGGGGATGGCGCTGGGTGACGTTTGAAAACACTTGATATCTGCTGAGTTGTAGTGTAAGTTGAGCATGGGTGCTCACCCTGACAAAACTAGCGGGACTAAAGAGGAGACGCAGTTGTGTCTGTCTATAACTAAGGAGCCCTTAATATGCTCAAGTTCCCTCACACCCCTGCACCCTACCCCATACATACCCTGCTACAGCATGCTAGCCGTCAATATTCCCTACTCCAGGCTCCAATTGTCAGTTTCTTTAATCTTTTCACTCATTTTATGGATATAAATCCCCAACCTATTAACCCTACCTGCGGGCTTCCTTCTTCAGCTTGCTTACCATTCTCCATGCCTTTCCCGGTGTTTCAAGTATGTAGGAGGTAGGGTCTTTTTGGTGCACTGCACTCACCACCACGTAGAGGCAGTCATTTCCATTAACTGGGCAGTATGAAAGCATTCATTCACTCATGCATCAGAGCACTTTAACAGCCTAGGAGGTGTTGTGTTCTGATGTGTGCTGTATAAAATCCACACGTTCACACCCCTCTCTCCTCATTACAAACCTGTGTCAGACAAGTTCTTTCCCAGTACTCCAGTCACCAGCGCTCAGAGGGAGTGTATTCAGGTAGGTGTGCTACATGTAAGCTATCACAGACTTGGGCACTGCTTATGAACTTCCCTAATAATGGATTTTTACCAAGGCTTGGTCTCTAAAAACAGCTAGCTATAAACAAGCTAAACCGGTGACGTCACCAAATAGCTCAACTGATGATTTCCTTCTGCTGGAGGAAAAACAATCAAGCATTTGCATTGCAATGAGTCTCGCGTATGCTCGAGTTAGAGCTGTTACTGTTGTAAATTCCTAACTGGACTTTTGCCACTTAAATTGGCATGCGGCTGACGTAAGCGAGCCGCTTCAAAGCGCCATGGCCACCATGAGTGCAAAGAAGACACAAAAGGAAAAAGAAGAAAACAGCCCAAGGAGGGACAAATGTAAAGCATTTACCAATGATAACAAAGGAATTTTGAAAGTCAAGCCCATGAAAGAGTGACAATGATAGGCGTGCGGTGGACGTGGTTAAAAGCCCACAGATACGTTACAACACATCAGAGCGCTTGCATGCTCGACCTAAAAGAATAAAAAGTGGTCCCATCCTTCCCATCTTTTGAGGCAACTTTTGAATGCCCATGTGTGCCCTCAGCTCACAGGGAGGTTGGACAAGACAGCATCATAAGGCACTACTTTGCATATGACTGCACTGCGTGCATAGCTTGGTGCCTGGTCAGAGGGAGTATAGAGTGCCACTTTGCCTCTACCATACTTTGTTTCTCATGCACAACCTGAGTTCCGGGCATGGTCCAAGGTAGGTGAGGAGGCTGGTCGGCCCTTTGTGTGCTGGGAAGCACTTGCCCTGCCAACAATGTGCTCTGACCCTGAAGAGGTTCCCTGAGTAATGTGCCGTGAGCCATAGTGGTGCACTCTGCCGGGTCGACTGCCTGCCGACAAGTGAATGCAACGCTCATCCTGTTGCTGTGTGACATGACACCAAGACTGTGTCTGAGCCCGATGTGTGTGCTGCCTTTACCCTGCCTCTGACACTCCAGCAACAGTTGCGAATATGGCGTGACCTGTGGCATATATGAAGCCGCCACGTGGCTGTGAGGAGAGCCGTAGCGCCACGGATTGCTGCAGTGCACTCCCTCCCAGCAAATATGCCAGATCATCAGCACATACGTGGCTCGAGGTGAGGCCCTCGCCGGAGGCTGAGCAAAATGAGTCTGAGCTGCGAGTGGGTCTGTGTGAGGCGTGCTCAGGTCCATCGTTTGCCTCCCATGTCTGCTGAGCACATGCCAGACTGATCAGTGCTTCGTGTAGCACTCGCTCCTGGGCCTCGGGAGCAATGGTTGCTGCAGGCTACTCATGAGAGGAAACCTGAGGAAAAAAAATAAAAGTAAGAAAGTAAGAGACATATCATTACAAGTCTGGCAGTCTCTTGACGGCAAGACTCATGGTGGCATTCGGACCACTGCCAATGCAGCGATCCGAATGCCACATTATGACCACAGCGGTTTTGCCATGGTCGGACTACCAGCACCGCCAGGATTAGTCGTCCCAGTGTCCTACACTGTCATGAAAAGGCTGGTGGAGAACGGGTGCAGGGGGCCCCCTGGGGGCCCTGCATTACCCATACACTTGGCATGGGCAGTGCAGGGTCCCCCTGGCCAGCACCGTCCCAATGTCCACTGGCTTGCTTTACAGACAGTGAGCATTGCGACGGTGCTAGTGCACCCTGCATCTTACAGCATTGCTGCCGGCTCGATTACGAGCCAGAGAGAATGCTGTAGAGTGTTTCCCGCTAGGCTAGTGGGCGGAAAGTCAGGCTTTCGCCCACCGACCTAGCAGGAAACCTGTAACGGGCCGGCGGGGAGGTAGCCACAATCGCAGCAACCTCCCCGTCGGAAGTTGGGCGGACGAGCAAAACCGTCTGCTGAACTCATAATGAGGCCCATAGTGACATGGACAGTGCGAAAGACAAAAAAAATTAATGCAGCTCAAGTTGGCACACAAGTGACATGGGGGATGTACAATTTAAGAACGCTTCAGAGGGGGACCTGGAGAAGAAACATAAAATACTTCAGCACAAGTTAGCAATCCAGTGATATTGGGGAGCAGTACAATTAAAGGACATGTCAAAGGGTGAACTCAAGAAAGAAAAAAACACACGTCAGAAACAGGAGGGCCAGATACACCACGTACTGGGGTGGGAGGCACATAAGCAGCTGGCGTGCACCGCAAGTCCATACGCACTGTATTTCTATGAGAGGAAGAAGACCACCCTAAAAGCCTCTGGCAACCCAATCCTCAGCGAGGTACACTGCATTGCCACCTATCCATGCTGGCATCAGTGGATAGGGTGCCTCCAACACTTCTTTCATGCTATGAAAGAGACCAAAAGAGAAGTAAAGAGGTCCATGATGCTCCACATGGAAGGTGCAGTATTGCATGACTTAGTTGAACACCTCCCCAACACGGGAGGTGACAATGACTTTGATGCTGCTGTGGTGGTCCTCAATAAACACTTTGACCCCCAACTGAATCCTGATAATGAGAAATTCAAACTGAAGCGGGCTGACCAGTCAGAAGACAAGTCAGTATATGTATTTTAAGCATGCGTACGCTGGTTACACAAACTCATTTTCCGTCAGCCAGGCATTTCACTTGATAACAACTTGATCCTTGCGAGATCACATGAGCTTGCGGACAGTAGGGCTGAGGACATGAAAGTGGCACTGGCAAGAGGGGCAGTACTGTCTACTATTGCCCGAGCAGTAAAGGTCAAAGAAGAAGACGTGTCCACCATCCTAAGTTGGACTTCAAAACAACACAACTATACCTCTACCAAGCAACCTGAAAGAGGGTGTGGGAACTCTGGTCTACAACACTGCATGCCCAACGCGTGCACAGCCCAAGGAAAGTCCTGTTCAAAGTGTGGCCGCATGAACCAAAGAGGGCAAGCGGCACAGAAAAAAGAATCTATAGGTCTTCCTGAGGATGAAAATTAAGTCTTCACTATGCCCTTTGTGGGAAGGAGGCAGTACTGCCTTTCCAAAAGGGAAGGAATTCTCCTAGTACTCTTTCCCCTGTGTCAATATAAAAAAAATAGTAAAAAGTAGGCAGTAGTCCTGGGGAATACTGTCAACTCTTAAGCAAACAAAACAAACTAAACTTTTTTTTTCAAACACAGCCCCATGTTCTTTAAGAAGAACAGGCTGCATTTTTGTTTTAAATTTTGACTTTATTCAAAGGCAATCACAGACATGGTGGGTTGCTGACCCAAGCAGGATACATTAATATTAATGAGGTAAGTCAGATTACAACCAACTACGATTCAGATTTTTAAGAACCAACATATTAGTACATAGGTTAGGTCTTAAAAATCTTTACTGGTCGCAAAAATATTGGTCACAATTTGTGACCATTATTTTGCGACTAGATATTTGTACATCTGGCCATTCGCACCTTGCTACATTCAAATACCTCCACCTCTACTGCAAAAAGAGGCGTTCTCAGAATGCACCTTATAAGCAGAAACCTCAGTTGTGTTTCCACATCTTTGGCCTTCATCAGTGAAGTAGCCCTGAAGGCACATGAAATTGGCAAAGAAGGCGAGGTGGGCCTAATGATCACATGACGTTTTGTTTTTTGTCATTGAGGATACAAGCTGAGGTAAATAACTAATGGAATGCTTCAAACTTGTACATCCTCTATGGCCATGATATCACTAACATTTGCATCGCAATTTTCACTTTTGGTTTGTACCTCTACTAGAAGGGGGTGCACAGATGTGGTCCTCTCTTCTTGTCATATATTAGCATCAATGAAAGCATACCTTACTATCAATGTCCAAAGAGGTGAACATGCTTGGTGGTCTTTGTTGTTCTGTGTGAGGAGAATCTGGGCTGTTTGGACCTGACCTCTCCATGTGGGCCAGGTCAAACTGATTTACGTTTGGTTGTACTTTCTCTTTTTAGCACAACTGAGCTAAATACACTATTGGGATGTAACCTAAGGGGACACATCCCTATATGCTCAGAAAACATACTTCCGGCCATTCCTCTAATGGCAGTTTTGTCTTTAGTATGGCATAACCTATCACTTGATTAGCCTCAGAACAAGGTAAACCATCTCTAGTAAATATATTTTCAGTCCTAAGGCAAAATTGTATTTTGCTGCTTGTGTAGTACTTTTCTCCTAAAAAGACTTTTTGAAACCACTGGTTGCAACTTAGCACCCTCTTGTGGCCCCGTATGGTGGCACTGTAAGGCAGCTGCTTGAAGTGGCATAAATGTAGCACCAGTCCTGATGTTCACAACAACATCAACAACACAGAACAGGTTCTTATTTACAGCTAGTTTATTCAGCAAGTGGATTTAAAAAAAGACGGAAGTCTATCCCATAACATGTCACATAACATTTAAGAATTACCAAGTATTGTTGTTTCTTCCATACTGTAAATAAAGGGAATTTGCTTTTTATGTGTCCAAAGAGAGCATCTCACAGAATAGAACTCTACTTAAAAATAACTGATTTATATAAGTTTAATAAATTGTAACAGTGCTATCCATGTCGATGGTTGATTTGATGAATTGTATTCATTTTTATCATGTGTCGGGGTTTTAGATTGTTTAGTTTGTTCTGGTCGTATTGTTTCTTGTTTCCATTCCTTGTTCTCCTTTTCAGTGGGTTCTGCTACTAAAATGCCCCCCTACTGGTTAAGTTGCCTAAGATTTTCAGAGTGAGGTCACTCATCATAAAATGTTGAATATTTAGAACACAGCCCATATCACTTTTTGTAAGACGGTGCACATATAAAGAATTTAATGAAAATGCTTGTCAATGTTGTTTGTGGTTACATATTTGAGGGATGTGAAGGAGGCTGAAGGTGTTGTGTCATTGCATCTATGCATGTACATTGCATTTAAATAGCATGGTCTTAGATAAAAAGCAGCAGAGCTCTGCACATGTTCAAAGTTCAGCATTATGTCAGTGAGTTATTGGCGAGGTAGCTGGTTTGTGGAGTGTTAACACATTGTGATGCTGTGTTCTTTGCAGCAGCTCATGTTCAGCACTTTCCTGAACTGGAGCAGCATTGGGAAGGTCTTGATGGATACATGGCTGTTGTTCCAGATCCTAGGTTAACCCCTTCGCTGCCAGGCCTTTTCCCCCTCCTGTGCCGAGCCTTTTTTTGGCTATTTGGAGCAGTTTGCGCTTAGGCCCTCATAACTTTTTGTTCACATAAGCTACCCACGCCAAAATTGCGTCCTTTTTTTCCAACATCCTAGGGATTCTAGAGGTACCCAGACTTTGTGGGTTCCCCAGAAGGAGGCCAAGAAATTAGCCAAAAAACAGTGAAAATTTCGTTTTTTTCAAAAAAATTGGAAAAATGGGCTGCAGAAGAAGGCTTGTGGTTTTTCCCCTGAAAAGGGCATCAACAAAGGGTTTGCGGTGGTAAAATCACCGGCTTCCCAGCTTTCAGGAACAGGCAGACTTGAATCAGAAAACCCAATTTTTCAACACAGTTTTGGCATTTTACTGGGACATACCCCATTTTTACGATTTTTTGTGCTTTCAGCCTCCTTCCAGTCAGTGACAGAAATGGGCATGAAACCAACGCTGGATCCCAGAAACCGCAACATTTTTGAAAAGTAGACAAAAATCTGAATTCAGCAAGGGGTAATTTGTGTAGATCCTACAAGGGTTTCCTACGGAAAATAACAACTGAAAAAGGAAAATATTGAAATTGAGGTGAAAAAAACATCAATTTTTCTCTACGTTTTACTCTGTAACTTTTTCCAGCAATGTCAGATTTTCGAAAGCAATATACCGTTACGTCTGCTGGACTCTTCTGGCTGCGGGGATATATAGGGCTTATAGGTTCATCAAGAACTCTAGGTACCCAGAGCCAATAAATGACCTGCACCCTGCAGTGGGTTTTCAATCTATGCCGGGTATACAGCAATTCATTTGCTGAAATATAAAGAGTAAAAAATAGCTATCAAGAAAACCTTTGTATTTCCAAAATGGGCACAAGATAAGGTGTTGAGAAGCAGTGGTTATTTGCACATCTCTGAATTCCGGGGTGCCCATACTAGCATGTGAATTACAGGGCATTTCTCAAATAGACGTCTTTTTTACACACTGTCTTACATTTGGAAGGAAAAAATGTAGAGAAAGACAAGGGGCAATAACACTTGTTTTGCTATTCTATGTTCCCCCAAGTCTCCCGATAAAAATGATACCTCACTTGTGTGGGTAGGCCTAGCGCCCGCGACAGGATATGCCCCAAAACACAACGTGGACACATCCAAATTGGTGAAGGAAAACAGAGGTGTTTTTTGCAAAGTGCCTACCTGTAGATTTTGTCCTGTAGCTCAGCCGCCACCTAGGGAAACCTACCAAACCTGTGCATTTCTGAAAACTAGAGACCTAGGGGAATCCAAGATGGGGTGACTTGTGTGGCTCGGACCAGGTTCTGTTACCCAGAATCCTTTGCAAACCTCAAAATTTGGCTAAAAAAACACATGTTCCTCATATTTCTGTGGCAGAAAGTTCTGGAATCTGAGAGGAGCCACGAATTTCCTTCCACCCAGCGTTCCCCCACGTCTCACGATCAAAATGATACCTCACATGTGTGGGTAGGCCTAGCGCCCGCGACAGGAAACGCTCCAAAGCGCAACGTGGACACATCCAAATTTGTGAAGGAAAACAGAGGTGTTTTTTGCAAAGTGCCTACCTGTAGATTTTGGCCTGTAGCTCAGCCGCCACCTAGGGAAACCTACCAAACCTGTCCATTTCTGAAAACTAGAGACCTAGGGGAATCCAAGATGGGGTGACTTGTGTGGCTCGGACCAGGTTCTGTTACCCAGAATCCTTTGCAAACCTCAAAATTTGGCTAAAAAAACACATGTTCCTCACATTTCTGTGGCAGAAAGTTCTGGAATCTGAGAGGAGCCACGAATTTCCTTCCACCCAGCGTTCCCCCACGTCTCCCGATAAAAATGATACCTCACTTGTGTGGGTAGGCCAAGCGCCCGTGACAGGAAATGCCCCAAAGCGCAACGTGGACACAGCCAAATTGGTGAAGGAAAGCAGAGGTGTTTTTTGCAAAGTGCCTACCTGTAGATTTTGGCCTGTAGCTCAGCCGCCACCTAGGGAAACCTACCAAACCTGTGCATTTCTGAAAACTAGAGACCTAGGGGAATCCAAGATGGGGTGACTTGTGTGGCTCGGACCAGGTTCTGTTACCCAGAATCCTTTGCAAACCTCAAAAATTGGCTAAAAAAACACATGTTCCTCACATTTCTGTGGCAGAAAGTTCTGGAATCTGAGAGAAGCCACGAATTTCCTTCCACCCAGCATTCCCCCACGTCTCCCGATAAAAATGATACCTCACTTGTGTGGGTAGGCCTAGCGCTCGCGACAGGAAACGCCCCAAACCGCAACGTGGACACATCCAAATTGGTGAAGGAAAACAGAGGTGTTTTTTGCAAAGTGCCTACCTGTAGATTTTGGCCTGTAGCTCAGCCGCCACCTAGGGAAACCTACCAAACCTGTGCATTTCTGAAAACTAGAGACCTAGGGGAATCCAAGATGGGGTGACTTGTGTGGCTCGGACCAGGTTCTGTTACCCAGAATCCTTTGCAAACCTCAAAATTTGGCTAAAAAAACACATGTTCCTCACATTTCTGTGGCAGAAAGTTCTGGAATCTGAGAGGAGCCACGAATTTCCTTCCACCCAGCGTTCCCCCACGTCTCCCGATAAAAATGATACCTCACTTGTGTGGGTAGGCCTAGCGCCCGCGACAGAAAACGCCCCAAACCGCAACGTGGACACATCCAAATTTGTGAAGGAAAACAGAGGTGTTTTTTGAAAAGTGCCTACCTGTAGATTTTGGCCTGTAGCTCAGCCGCCACCTAGGGAAACCTACCAAACCTGTGCATTTCTGAAAACTAGAGACCTAGGGGAATCCAAGATGGGGTGACTTGTGTGGCTCGGACCAGGTTCTGTTACCCAGAATCCTTTGCAAACCTCAAAATTTGGCTAAAAAAACACATGTTCCTAACATTTCTGTGGCAGAAAGTTCTGGAATCTGAGAGGAGCCACAAATTTCCTTCCACCCAGCGTTCCCCCACGTCTCCCGATAAAAATGATACCTCACTTGTGTGGGTAGGCCTAGCGCTCGCGACAGGAAACGCCCCAAACCGCAACGTGGACACATCCAAATTGGTGAAGGAAAACAGAGGTGTTTTTTGCAAAGTGCCTACCTGTAGATTTTGGCCTGTAGCTCAGCCGCCACCTAGGGAAACCTACCAAACCTGTGCATTTCTGAAAACTAGAGACCTAGAGGAATCCAAGATGGGGTGACTTGTGTGGCTCGGACCAGGTTCTGTTACCCAGAATCCTTTGCAAACCTCAAAATTTGGCTAAAAAAAAACATGTTCCTCATATTTCTGTGGCAGAAAGTTCTGGAATCTGAGAGGAGCCACGAATTTCCTTCCACCCAGCGTTCCCCCACGTCTCCCGATAAAAATGATACCTCACTTGTGTGGGTAGGCCTAGCGCCCGTGACAGAAAACGCCCCAAACCGCAACGTGGACACATCCAAATTTGTGAAGGAAAACAGAGGTGTTTTTTGAAAAGTGCCTACCTGTAGATTTTGGCCTGTAGCTCAGCCGCCACCTAGGGAAACCTACCAAACCTGTGCATTTCTGAAAACTAGAGACCTAGGGAAGTCCAAGATGGGGTGACTTGTGTGGCTCGGACCAGGTTCTGTTACCCAGAATCCTTTGCAAACCTCAAAATTTGGCTAAAAAAACACATGTTCCTAACATTTCTGTGGCAGAAAGTTCTGGAATCTGAGAGGAGCCACAAATTTCCTTCCACCCAGCGTTCCCCCACGTCTCCCGATAAAAATGATATCTCACTTGTGTGGGTAGGCCTAGCGCCCGTGACAGGAAACGCCCCAAACCGCAACGTGGACACATCCAAATTGGTGAAGGAAAACAGAGGTGTTTTTTGAAAAGTGCCTACCTGTAGATTTTGTCCTGTAGCTCAGCCGCCACCTAGGGAAACCTACCAAACCTGTGCATTTCTGAAAACTAGAGACCTAGGGGAATCCAAGATGGGGTGACTTGTGTGGCTCGGACCAGGTTCTGTTACCCAGAATCCTTCGCAAACCTCAAAATTTGGCTAAAAAAACACATGTTCCTCACATTTCTGTGGCAGAAAGTTCTGGAATCTGAGAGGAGCCACAAATTTCCTTCCACCCAGCGTTCCCCCACGTCTCCCGATAAAAATGATACCTCACTTGTGTGGGTAGGCCTAGCGCCCGTGACAGAAAACGCCCCAAACCGCAACGTGGACACATCCAAATTTGTGAAGGAAAACAGAGGTGTTTTTTGAAAAGTGCCTACCTGTAGATTTTGGCCTGTAGCTCAGTTGCCACCTAGGGAAACCTACCAAACCTGTGCATTTCTGAAAACTAGAGACCTAGGGAAGTCCAAGATGGGGTGACTTGTGTGGCTCGGACCAGGTTCTGTTACCCAGAATCCTTTGCAAACCTCAAAATTTGGCTAAAAAAACACATGTTCCTAACATTTCTGTGGCAGAAAGTTCTGGAATCTGAGAGGAGCCACAAATTTCCTTCCACCCAGCGTTCCCCCACGTCTCCCGATAAAAATGATACCTCACTTGTGTGGGTAGGCCTAGCGCCCGTGACAGGAAACGCCCCAAACCGCAACGTGGACACATCCAAATTGGTGAAGGAAAACAGAGGTGTTTTTTGCAAAGTGCCTACCTGTAGATTTTGGCCTGTAGCTCAGCCGCCACCTAGGGAAACCTACCAAACCTGTACATTTCTGAAAACTAGAGACCTAGGGGAATCCAAGATGGGGTGACTTGTGTGGCTCGGACCAGGTTCTGTTACCCAGAATCCTTCGCAAACCTCAAAATTTGGCTAAAAAAACACATGTTCCTCACATTTCTGTGGCAGAAAGTTCTGGAATCTGAGAGGAGCCACAAATTTCCTTCCACCCAGCGTTCCCCCACGTCTCCCGATAAAAATGATACCTCACTTGTGTGGGTAGGCCTAGCGCCCGCGACAGGAAACGCCCCAAAGCGCAACGTGGACACATCCAAATTTTTGAAGGAAAACAGAGGTGTTTTTTGCAAACGTGCCTACCTGTAGATTTTGGCCTGTAGCTCAGCCGCCACCTAGGGAAACCTACCAAACCTGTGCATTTCTGAAAACTAGAGACCTAGGGGAATCCAAGATGGGGTGACTTGTGTGGCTCGGACCAGGTTCTGTTACCCAGAATCCTTTGCAAACCTCAAAATTTGGCTAAAAAAACACATGTTCCTCACATTTCTGTGGCAGAAAGTTCTGGAATCTGAGAGGAGCCACAAATTTCCTTCCACCCAGCGTTCCCCCACGTCTCCCGATAAAAATGATACCTCACTTGTGTGGGTAGGCCTAGTGCCCGCGACAGGAAATGCCCCAAAGCCCTTGGGGGCAGATTGACCTAAAATCGACCAATCTTGCCCCCCAGGGGAGCGACCCTTGTCTGATGGGTCGCTCCCCATCTCTAAAAAAAAAAACAAACAAAAAAAAAAAACACAAAAAAAAAATCTGCCCTGGTGCCTACAGGTTTCTGCCCCCCTGGGGGCAGAAATGGCCTAAAATAAATTTGCCCCCCCAACCCTCCCCCCCCCCCGCCCCGGGAGCAACCCTTCCCTACGGGGTCGCTCCCCCTACGTGACATTGGCGCCAAAAAACAGAAATGGTCTAAACACAGTTTGCCCCCCAGGGGAGCGACCCTTGTCTGATGGGTCGCTCCCCATCTCTAAAAAAAAAACAAAAAAAAAAAACACAAAAAAAAATCTGCCCTGGCGCCTACAGGTTTCTGCCCCCCCCTGGTGGCAGATCGGCCTAATAATAGGCCGATCTGCCCCCAGGGGGGGCAGAAATGGCCTAAAATAAATTTGCATCCCCAACCCCCACCCCCCCACCAGGAGCGACCCTCGCCTACGGGGTCGCTCCCCCTGCGTGACATTGGCGCCAAAAAAACAAATCCCCGGTGCCTAGTGGTTTCTGCCCCCTTGGGGCAGATTGACCTAAAATCGACCAATCTGCCCCCAAGGGGGGCAGAAATGGTCTAAATACAGTTTGCCCCCCAGGGGAGCGACCCTTGTCTGATGGGTCGCTCCCCATCTCTAAAAAAACAAACAAACAAAAAAAAAACACACAAAAAAAATTTGCACTGGCACCTAGAGGTTTCTGCCCCCCCTGGGGGTAGATCGGCCTAACACCAATAGGCCGATCTGCCCCCAGGGGGGGCAGAGATGGCCTAAAATAATTTTGCCCCCCTACCTCCCCGCCCCCCCCCCCAGGGAGCGACCCTTGCCTACAAGGTCGCTCCCCTTGTGTGACGGCGCAAAAAAAAGATCCCTGGTGCCTAGTGGTTTCTGCCCCCCTTGGGGGCAGATTGACCTAAAATTGGCCGATCTGCCCCCAAAGCGGGCAGAAATGGCCTAAATACATTTTGCCCCTCCAGGGGAGCGACCCTTGTCCAAGGGGTCGCTCCCCATCTGTAAAACAAAAAAACAAAAAAATCCCTGGTGCCTAGTGGTTTCTGCCCCCCTTGGGGGCAGATCAGCCGAATCAAAATAGGCTGATCTACCCCCAGGGGGGCAGAAATGGCCTAAAATTATCCCCCCCCAGGGAGCGACCCTAGCCTAAGGGGTCGCTCCCCTTGCGTGAAATTCACGCAAAAAAAAAACTCCCTGGCGTCTAATGGTTTCTGCCCCCCTTGGGGGCAGATTGGCCTCATCAAAATAGGCCAATCTGCCCCCAAGGGGCAGAAATGGCCTAAATATAATTTGCCCCCTAGGGGAGCGACCCTTGCCTAAGGGGTCGCTCCCCACCTAAAAAAAAAAGAAAACATAACAAAAAGAAAAAAAAAAAGAAATGATCCCTGGTGCCTAGAGGTTTCTGCCCCCCCTGGGGGCAGAAAAGGTCTTCCCAAAAAAATGCCCCCCCTGGGAGCGACCCTTGCCCAAGGGGTCGCTCCCGTTGCGTAAAATTCGCAAAACAAAAACCTCCCTGGTGTCTAATGGTTTCTGCCCCCCTAGGGGGCAGATTGGCCTCATCAAAATAGGACAATCTGCCCCCAAGGGGGGCAGAAATGGCCTAAATATATATTGCCCCCTAGGGGAGCGACCCTTGCCTAAGGGGTCGCTCCCCACCTAAAAAAAAGAAAACATCACCAAAAAAAAAGAAAAAAAAAAAAGCTCCCTGGTGCCTAGAGGTTTCTGCCCCCCCTGGGGGCAGATCGGCCTAATAATAGGCCAATCTGCCCCCAGGGGGGGCAGAAATGGCCCTCCTAAAAAAATGCCCCCCTGGGAGCGACCCTTGCCCAAGGGGTCGCTCCCTTTTGACAGTTTCATTCATTCAAAAAAAAATCCCTGGTGTCTAGTGGGGTTTCAAAAGCCGGATTGCAAGCAATCCGGCTTTTGAAACCCTGTGAGAGACTTCAAAGGGAAGGAAATACATTTCCTTCCCTTTGAAGCCTCTCGGGGCCTCCCCCAGCTCTGCTGCCAGCGCGATGGGGGAGACCCTGTGACTAATCAGCGCGCGCTCGCTCGCTGACATCACAGGGGAGGTTGGGGGGGGGTCGGGGTGGGAGGGGAAGGGCTTCCCCTTCTATCCCTGACTTTGGGGGGGTGGGGGGAAGCACACAGAGGGAGCGAGAGCGCTCCCTCTGGGCTGTGTGCCGAGGACGTAGTGGTTATGTCCTCGGCACAGCAGCACTGTGCCGCAGGACGTAACCACTACGTCCGCGGCACAGAAGGGGTTAATAGATAGAAAAGGCGTGCTGCCTTGTTTCATTCTTATTTATACCTCTTAATCCACAGCCCTATGGTGGAGGGAATGTGGGATTGCTGAGAACCGCTAGAGATGATGAGCTTGTCTGCAACTTAAGCCACGGTGCTTCTTGTGATGGCTTTTTTATATGATGCAGCTGATTTTGAAGATGGTGTGGGCAGGCAAGGAGCGCGAAAAGAGTTCGGTCAGGCTGTGGGTGATAAGAACATATTTCTTCAGGTCCTGGATGAAATGTGTATGTATGTAAAATGCCCTTAAAAGGGGGGGGGGTGACAGTGCTGTGTCTGGGACGCCTCGAGACAGACCATGTTCAATGGATATTGTTTTGATGTCAGGTATGTTGAGGTGTCCAGATGCATGACCTTTGGACAGTAAAAGCACTTGAGAGCCTTCTAGAACATATACTGTAATTTATCAAGTCCATCCACTCTATACAAAATACAGAACGATATACAGAGAGATTGGCAATATATGTTCATTAAAATATAAAAAGAAAGAATGCAGAAATGTAATAAAAGTGAAACCAAGAAGTGAACACTTCTCTCGACTTTAATGAGTAAATGCCTAGTTTGTTCCCAATCCTTTCCATTCTATTAATGACTACCTAGAACCTATTGGTAGTTTCCTTACATGATTAAAATGCAAACAAGTAATTCACGTGCACAGACTTGCAGTATCCTTACTCAGTACCAAGAAAAATGTCTCTGCTACCAGACAATACATTCTATCTTAAAATAATAAAGTTTAATAGCAAACCGTTAAAATATGCTTACGCTTTAATAGAGTCCTTCACTCATTCTTCATGTGAAGGCTACCATAGTTTTCATATTTAGCTGTATATTTGAAATTAGTTGTTGGTTATTGTTTGGTGAAAAGGCATCTATCCAACGCTTCAGAATGGCATTTTTCAAAGATATGAGAATTTGCTGAATAATCAAAGTATTTTCCTTCATGAACGTCTGCTGAATTTTTTTTTTTTTTTTTTTTTTGGGGGCGGGAGGGCATAATTTGAGTGCCCGTAGCGTCCCGGACTGTTTTTGGAGGGACTGCAGCCGTACTAGTGCAGCCAGTGTAACACTACGGTGGCTATAGTGTTACACTGCATTGTAAGCCTGCACACCAGGCTGTACCTAAAACTAGCGGGGAAGGGCAAGCACCTCCCTTATCCCCCTTGCAGACGTCCATGTTTTCCTTACTGGGAAGATAGGGCAGACATGAACTCTCAGTGCTATTGTTCACTGTCTTAGCAGTGATACACATGATATAAGACTTCCCCACAAGAGTCATCTGTTGGGAATAACAGGATTTGATTGTTCACTACAGTCTCAGTGCAACAGCGGCAAACCTTCTCCTATGTCAGCATGGCTCTCTGCAGATGCTTGCTGACAGGACAACGCAGCCTACAGTAACAAGTGGCTCCCAAACAGTTACTGTCAGCGTGGTGCTGACTCTCAGCGTGAGAGCAGAGAATGCTGCTTTTGGGCAGGGAGTAGTTCAGATGGCACAGAAGGTGGTGAGGTGAGTGGCAGGGGGCTAGGTATGTTTTTAAATCTAGGTTTGGGCAGGAGTGGGCCATTTTCAGAGGGTTGTGGCATGACCCACTTTTGTATGGTAAGTGTCAATTGTGGGGTAGAGGATAGATGTGTATGCTGATAATGGCGGGGTTGATTGGAAGTAGGCCAGGTATTTTTATGTTATTTCTCTCCTCATTATTCCTCTGACACTGCATTTGTGATGGAAGTGGGGCATATGATTGTAGGGTGCAGGTATAACATAAAATTATTTCACTCTCTTTGTTTATCTGATACTACTCTGAACCCAAAGGTTAAAAACTTTACTGTAATTCACAGTTACATATCTATAATTCCATTTATAGTCAATGTTTGTGCATAACCAATATATGTGGGCAATATCTTCCATAGATGTTAAATATATTTCACACACTTCAGACCTGGTAGGGCAGGGATTATGAAGTATAACTGGTATGTAATGTGGTCTTTGAGGTTCAAGTATTACTCTTGACCTGTTAACACAAATACTTCCCTATCGCCTAAATTGTAGCTCATTACTATATATCAATATATGCCTCCCCCTTGCTTATTCTCACAGCATTCTGAGCAAGGTAGTAAGCAAGTTTATTGTCAGTAAGCTTTGTGAGATACACGTAGAAGAATTTTTAACAATTCATAGAACGCACAGTATCTCTGTAGTAGAGAAGATAATTTGCTGATTTAAGCTAACATCTAGTCTTGTTGCCAGGTGCAGTTTCTCCTTTAGGGCTATGGGGCTGTGCCCTTCTGAACTTCCTACACATTTATAGCAAAAAATTCTTAATAGATCGATTTCTTCTGAGATGCGATCGTAATGATCGTAACTCTAAGTAAATCAATCCATTTAAGTCTGGACTGTCTGTCGTTGCCTTGAAGCAGGAGACGGAAGCCAGGCAGTAAATTAACTCACTACACTGTGATGCACGACACAGGGCTGGCTGCTCTAAAGCTCTTCATTTCCACTGTGGTCTATGGCAGGATCCACTATAGGCCAGTGTCACTTTTAGCATCATGGTTTCTGGCGTTGGATGCTTCATCCCTGCATAAGGGCAGCCGTCTGTCATTCACAGGCATAGATCCCAGCCTTCCCCCACTCGTCATGCAGTAGTGGTGGATGCAAGCATGTGTGATTTAGTGCCTTGGCTTTGGTAAGTGTTGCAATGCTAATCTTGTGTTATTTTTATTATACTGAGACCCCTTGTCACGCTCACCTCCCCCACACCCCAGGCCCTGGCTGCAGGTCGCTGACTCCTTTACAAGTGGAGCTGCTGTATTTATTCCCTCACGAAATTGATCCAAAAGATGAACAAGGTTCTTGTTCCCTTCTGAAATTGATCAAAATATCGGAGTCAAGCGCAAGGGGAGAAAAATGTGCTTACAGTAAGGACACTTATCTGCTGTATTGTATTAAAACTGGTCTGATTGTCAAGCCCTTAACATTAATGCCAAAAAATATGAATTCATATGCAAACAATGAATGTTAAAAGCAAATTAGTTCCTCTCTTGTTTCACATGTTTTACTTAATGTTGCATTCACTAAGAGAGTTAGCTGTTTCATCATGCTGTATTTCTGTGCATTTTATTGATCTTGCATAGTGCACACTTTGACTCATGCCAGGTGTTTAAGAGGGGCTTTGATTGAGAGCACTGGTGCTGAGGCTTAAGCCAAAGCAAAGTGCCTGTCAGTGTGCTGACGTCTCTGCAGAGCACACAGAACAATGGTCACGTATTCCAGTTACAACTTAAATTCAGTGTAAATGTGTGTGAAGGGGGTGCACAGTGGTAAACATATTTAGAAAGCAAAATTAAATAAAGTGCTTGAATATGAATGAGTGCAGTGCATGTTTGCTGTGGTAAAGTGAGGGAGATACGAGGAAGTGCATTCAGGTGAGAGTGAAAAGAGGGTGCTGAAGAGGAGGGAGGAGGTTGAAAATGTGCAGATGAATGAGATATATGGAGAAAAAGGGCAAACATATCTAACATAAAGCACACATAACTGAAGGCCCTACTCCTTCCACAGGTCTCAATATTATTTAATTGACAGTCTCACAATTTCAGAATTGAAACATTTCCAATGTTAAATATTTATAACTAATCATTGTTGTTACTCATTTATCTTAAACAGCTAACAACCATTGACAAAGCCAATAGTACTGACAAGTTGTAGGTGTATGTCAGTTTTTATATTTCTGGATGCAATAACATCTCTGAGAGAAACCAAAATACAGACCAGGTGGCACACTATGGAAATCACAGAAATTCATTTAGCATGTTCCCTTTTAGAGAGCCCCCACTTTTTCCATCCCACTTAAAGACCTGTCTGCACATATTTCTGTATGACTGATTGCAGCCAGCAGCTGTGGGTGCTTCCTGATGCCTGGTTAGAGCATTTTCTTCAAACGTTGATGCCGCATTCAGTGCAAGACACTGGGTAAGCACACACTTTCAAGGGCCTGAAGTTGTTGCAGTGTACAATTCGCACATTAAAGTAAAGGGGGGAAATATTAATGCAGTCAGATATGGGGCAGTTTTTAATGTGATTAATGTTTCAAGACTATACATTCACACTGCTTTATAAACCTTGCTTTCTCACTAAATTTATTTCCTGTTAAATGCACCATTTGTCAATCTTTTTCAATTTTTTCTAGGGAGAAGGACCCACCCTGGACCCCACGTTTTTCCACTGAGCTTGATCGCTTAACTCGCTACATAAAAGTCGTACATAGACTTTTACTCCCCACCACTTTCAAATGTAACCAGCCGCCACTGCTCGAAGCCTTAACTTGTTTTAATCGTACATGATTTTAAAAAGGTAGATTAAATGTGTCAATATGATTAATAACATAAGTGAAGGACCCAAGCTTTTGCTAGAGCTCTGCAATTTCTTTCTGTTCCTTTTCCGACAAGGACATGAGATTAAAAGGCAGGACTGGATTAGCTGACTGGGCAGTATTTCTAAATATGTTTCTTAACAAGACTTTCATAGTGGATTATAGTATTATGATAGTGAAGTTCACATACTAATATTATGTCCTTTTCAAGATAAAATATTTCATACACAAGCCACTGCCCCTCTTGTCTTTTGCTTTTTAAAGCTTGAATGGTCGAAGGTTTAGAGACTTGTAAGTAAAATGTATTACATTGCATGTAAGGAAAAAACATCAAAATCCCAATTTAAATTTAGGATTGGTTTGGAAATTCATGATTAGAGAAATATGGATAATTAGCAACATCTGATTAGAAAACAAGATTTTAGCATGGTAAAATACCATTTAGCAGCTCAAATGCAGGGATTATTCAGGGGATAATTCTACATTTATCATCAATGCTAGTAGGATGTCCATTAACTCAAGTCATTCATGAAGTATCTATCCCAGTCCAAATAACTAACTGATCATAATTTAGATGCATTGCATTTGTAAAATGTATGTTGCAAAGCCACCATGGTATAGTTTATTATGGATCCCAAGTAGTACAGAATGTCTTGTTCATGCTTTCAGAAAGCTCAGCAGTCAGCAATCATTTTACAATTAGCTGCAATCAGCTTAGACTCCTGCAGTTGCAAGTGGGTCCATTTCAAATGAATGCACTCCAGGGCGTTAAGAGTGTGTGGTGGAGTTATGTGTCACTGGTGGGATTATGTGAGAACTTGTTTGTTACTGGTTAACATTAGCTGGGTACAGCAAGGGCTCGATGGGCCCTAATGCAAGCAAGGAAATTGGGCCTCAATCTCCAGGTTTCAGAGTAAAGAACAGCCATTTATAGTGGTGAAGTGTGGCCCCATGCCTCTTTTCCGCACCAGCTGGACCTCTATTGACAGCTCTGCCTCTGCACACAGGCAGTGAACAGTTCAGGAAGAGACCACAGTTTCACCCGGAACACAGAGCTGGAGGGATTCTTGTAGTCAGTGTTTGGAAGGTGGGTAGTCTAGGAAGTTCAGGGCATCACATTCTACAATGCAATGAAGGGGAGTGGCAGTTGTGGAGGAGAAGAGAGGGTCAGCCCTGCTGAGAGGCAATGGTAAGCCCAGAATTGCCTCTTCAGAGCTTCCTCCTTTTCAAACTGACACTGGCTTACAGTTCTTTTTTAAAAAATTCACAGAGGGTAACTGATAGTGTAATGCTTTCTCCATTGTCAGACTAGTTATTGGCAGAAATTCTTTAGTTACGTGCAAGTCGACATTATCAGGTAACACTCAATGCAGCTGTACTTATAGTACTGGTGCTGTTCAAAGCAGGTTCTATGCACATAAGACAGTCTACCCCTCTTTCAGGATACAACAACAGCATGTCTTTTCATCAGTACTGGAGTATGGCCCCAAGACACCCACCCTTCCTGTAGTGAGCACCGCTTCTTTAAGCAAAAGATGAATTTGCATACCTGCATAGCTTGTAGGCAGGAATAATGGCAGACCTAAAGGGGTGAATTTCATTTGTCATCATTAAAGCAACCAATGAACATAACAGTCCCCCCTTCCTAGTATATGCCCTATCCAGAACAATCAAATTAGTTGACTGATCATTAATTCAGACATTCAAAGTAGGATTCTTATATTAAAAAATGAATGTAGTAATGCATTTTACATGGATGTTAAAGCCGTCATAATATCTATTGACCATTGTTTCTGTCATATTTCCACAGATGTTTGCTTTCTTTATCTAAACCTGTTTTTGTTGAACATAGGACTTTGCACACATTACTCCTGCTAACCAGTGGTAGAGTGCTTGTGCTCCCCCCTTTAAACAAGGCAAAACTGGCATATGCCTAATTGGCACATGTAATTTACTTATAAGTCCATGTTATATGGTACTACGTGTACCTGTATATGAAATGCTACAAATGGGCTACAGCACTGATTGTGCCACCCACTAAAGTAGTGCTGTAAAACATTGCCCACACAGGCTGCAAGGGCAGGCCTGGAGAAATGTTAACTGCCATTTTGACCTGGCTATTTTCCAAGCCTTAAGTTTCCTTTTTATTATATTTAAACATTAGGACATTTATACTTAAAGTTATACATATCATGGCAGTGAAAACTCTCCTAAGTATTTATTACTGTAGCAAGGATAGCTGTCCCATAGGATGATACTGTGTTACATTTACTGCTTCATTTCAGTTTGGTAACAGCTAGAAATTGGTTTAAGGACTCATTTTAATAGTTATTTAAAATCCAATTTCATGATAAAGTCAGGTGTTTATGTTGCTTTTTTGGAAATGATTCTTTTAGAAAGTTGCCATTTTCTTGTCTAAGCTAAATGTGCTTTTCTGCTGTGTCCAGTGTCACCCAACTATTGAATGACTCCCTGTGGTGATATGTGGATTGTTCCCAGACATTGGACAAAAGGCTTTGGTGGGGAGAGGTGTTTTTCCTCCTTGAGCAGGATGACACTGGTAGCTGCGCCCATCCCTTTCCTTATTGGATTTATGTAGAGAAGGGAACTGTGTGATGGTTTACATTAAAGCACAATTAAAGTGCTGCAAAAGTGGGTAGGGTCACCACTGGGAACATTTACCTCATTTGCTAGGGAGAGGCCAGGAGTTACCCCACCCACAGGCTGTCAGTGAGGATAAATATGGCAACCCCAATAACCTTCTCAGAATGCTCCTGGACCTTTGAAGAATGAGAAGAAGGACTGTTCTCCTGCCTGAAGAACGTGAAGGAAGACTGAACCTGCTTTCCTTGAACCGCAGATCACAGAAGTGACACAAAGGGTCAGTTTGTTGACTTGTTTGAGCTACAGGGACACAACAACCTTCCAGAGGCCTTTCCTGCAACTGCCCAGCTGCTTGCTCAACTGGACCAACCCTGGACCCTGCTGTCAGCCTCTGCTGAATAAGTCTTCACCCCAAGTGCAGTCCCAAAGGTCCTGGAACCTTGGTTGGTGTCAAAGTTTACTTTTCTTAAATGTTCCTGAAACTTGGGACTAAAAACTTCTTTCCAATGTTTTGCTCTAAGAACTGACAGGGGATCGGAATGCCAAGCTGAACTGATGAAGGTGCATCACCGTTGGGCAATATATTCAATATGCTCCCACTACATTCTTCCCCACAGCAGCAAATTGTGGAGCCTACTTCGGCTACAGCCTGCAGAGTTTATGCACTGGCAGAATCAAAGCTCCAAAAATCTAGCTGGAACGTACAAATCTCCAATGGGCAAAAACATGAAAAATATCTAGCAAGCAAGAGACCTTCTCTGGGGTCAATATTAAAATTTCTTTTGTTCCGAGCTTTCCCATCAAAAGTCAACAGCTTCACCAAGACCTCATCCAGCCGCTATCCGATGACGTGGAGCACTCTTCAGCCAGAATCTGCTGGCTCATCCCATTGAGAATTTTTGAAATCCATCTCAGGGACATTGGGATGCACCTGGTACCTATATCTGATCCATGATCCATCGCTGTTGGCCTTAAAACTTACCCGTGTCCTGGTCAAGCACAACTGGTTGACCATGGTTGGTGATTAATGCTTTTTGACATGTTTTTAACTCTATGATTCAAAGTCATAATTCTGGGAGTTTTGTCATTTTGGTGTAATTTGATTTATTAAAATGTAGTCTATTTTTTATTGATTTGGGATTTTCTTGTGTAGTTTTTTTCCCCACTTTACTACTTTTCGACTACTGCATAAATACTTTACACATTCCTTCTAAGGTAAGCCTCATTGCTTTGTGCCAAGCTACCAGAAGGGTAAGAACAGGTTTATTTAGTGACTTTCGTAGTTCACTCTGACAGGGAATGTTATTATTATTTGAGGTAGGTTTTCATCCTCCTAAACTAAAGCTCTAATTTATTACATATACTATGTAGTAACCTCTATTCACCCAACTTACCTGAAAGGCCATATGCTGGATGTCTGGCCTCTAAATCTGTTCTTGCCAAGTTCACCAAGTGCCCATGTTCATTGCGTTTAAAGTGAATCTGATTTTCTCTTCGAATAAACGAAAGCTGAGTTATGTCTCCATTACTCGTATCTCTTTAATGGAGTCGGTCCCGTCAGGATAATTTGTTCTCTAATTCTTCGCAAATCTTTCTCTCTTCCTCTATGATTCACTAAATATTAGGAAATAAAGACTCTGTTTTCTATAGAAACACAGAATGGGTTGGGAAAATGATCTAAGTTATGATGATCCATTGATGATGTGACAAAAATAATTGACATAAGTTCAGAAAACAAGCATGAATGCAGAAATTATTTGTAGCTGGTAGAGACATTGTTCCACTTAAGCCTTGTGGAGAATGGTACTACTGGAGATGCAACTTTCCAGAGGTTAATCTAGTGCATGTGTTTGTGACTGCACTAAACTCAAGTCCTAGTGGATGGAAATAGCTGAAGGAATTCCTTTAACAGCTTCTTCAGACATTGGTTTATTGAAGTCAATCATTCTCAACATGCCCCGTCTGCAACTAAGCTGAAAAATGAGAAGCATTATAGTTGTAAAAAATACTTATTAAAAACTGGGACTCTTCAAACTCACTGACAATAGAATCCTGGATTACTGAAATATTGCAATTACCCCTAAAGAATGCATCATATGCAAAATCCATGATCATACCCACAGTTTTTAATGTATTTGGGGGGATGTATTGGACTCTGTACCTGCTTCATACTTGTTATTAAACCTTCTTTTGGCACATATTGTTTGTATATTGTATTCTTACCTGTAACATAAGATAGTTTCCTCAAGTCTTTAGCCCACCAACACATAGAGAGAAATATAATATTCTAGAGATATCCTCTAGCTACAACTGACTTTCATGTGTTTACTGATGTCTTGCATTATGTATTATCTAACCTTAATAAAAACTGTGATGTTAAAAAAAAAGACAAAGGTGCCTCTTTATTCTTTGGAAGTGGACATGCCACACAAATTAAACACATGCAAGATAAACCAGGCTCTTGATTTAACTCTCACAATAATCATTGAAAGAAAAGAACAAGGTGTGCAAGCTGAATGTGCCTCACAATGTCCCGGTTACTTACCGTTAATCTTTTCTACTCCGAGTCAGGGCCTTCTGCGCCTCAGTCTACCAATGAGCTTAGCTCCTGGGGACAGAGCACTCTAAAGCCCAAACACAACATTCTAGTTTCCCATTCCTTTAATATGCCTGACTTCCAATTCCTTTACACTGATATTAAAAACAGAAGTCGCCCCCCTAACTTCTTGTTCTCCCAAGCATTAAAACTGTCCAAAGTTGCACACTCCTGGGCCAGGGGGGATGAGAAACCGTGACTGTGGTGAGGAAGGCCTGGATTCAGGGTAATAAAATTTACCAATAAGTAACTGGGGCATTACATGCTTGTCTGTTTTCCTTGCCACAGTCCTTACCAATGAGCTGATACCCAAGCAGATATTGGCATCAAGATGGTAATATATCAGAACATGTCCACCAGACATTGTCATATACAGAAATATGCATGCTTTAATAAGCACAAGAGAAAGTTCATATGTACAATATGTTACCTCACATATTAATAATATATCAAAGCATTCAATACTGACAATGCTAAACTAGCTGAGGAAGACCTTCTGAGCTAAAAATGATTCATATATGTACTAGGTGTCGCCCAAGTGGCAGTATAATTACTGATGTCCTCCACTGATGCTCCATTAAGCGGTGCCAAAGAGGCTGACATACCTATTGTCAACCTTCCTTGCACTAGGGATACGAATTATCTCCCCTGGGACTCATAAGGATGGTCTACTTCATCTACTTATGGTAGAGGTGGAAGGCTTTAGACCATTTCCCGCTGGAGAAAAATTCACAAACAAATTGTAAACCTTCCTGAATTGCTGCTTCCCATGTAAGTTAATCAGAACTGCCCACTTACATCCAATAGGTGTAACAAAGAGTCCTGTTCTGAAACCAGGTTCAGAACCTAAACTAGCAATACAATCTCTCCAGAAGAATTCTTGGAATCTTGAAACCTGGGATCCAACCGTAGGATTAGCCTATCTGGATATACAATTACAAAAGGTTCAGATCTCAGAAGTGAACCTAATTCCCCTACTCCATGAACTGATGAGATTGCCAGAAAGACCACCACCTTAAGTGTGAGAAACATAAGAAACTTGAACTCGCCAAGGGTTGAAGTGGAGGATATTGGAAAAGCCTTCAGTACCACATGTATAGCCCAATAAGGCGTTGGACATTGCACTCTCTGCCTTCCAAGGGAAACCTTTCTAAATACTCTGATTACCAGGGGCTAAACCTTCTCTAACAGAGAATCCCAAAATGCTTTTATAGCTGTCCTTTGGGCTTTAAGAGCCACAATTGACATTTCAAAAAGAAAACCATCCTTGACAAAATTCAGAATCCTTTCGTGAGTAACAGTGTTCGGAAAACAGTCCCTAGCTGAACACCTTTTGGTAAAATTGTCCCAGTTGCTTGAGTATGCCTTCAGTGTGGATGGACATCTAGAATGCTGGATCATCTGTACTACCGCTGAAGAACATCCCTTTGCTAACAGTTTCATTCTCTCAATGGCCATCTGTGAAGATGAAGAAATTACAACACAGCTATTGGTAAAGGAGGACCTGCCAGGGTAAGGATCCCATGGAATCGACCCCAGTGATTGAACTGTCAGTGCAACAACAGAGTGTACTAAGATCATCTCTGCCGCCCCAAAATGACCGACGGTACCAAGGACTTTTTGTCTGATTTTTTGAAGGACCCTTCCTAACATAGGAGTCGGAGGGAACGCATACAGTAGTCCGATTGACCATGTGAAAGACATGGGGTCTGTCCTTCAAGCCTCTGTACAGGGAATAATTGTGAAGAAACAGGGAAGGAGAGCATTCTCCCTGGAGGCAAACAGATCCACTGTCTGATATCCACAGCTCCTCTGCAATTTCTGGAAGTTTTCACTGTTCAAGGACAAGTAATTCATTGGCGGAAACACCCTTCATAACTTGTCCGCTGCCCAATTCTCCTTTCCTGGTAAATGGATGGCTGAAATGGATTTGAAATTGGTTTCCTCCAGCTGGCAATCTCCTGAGATAGAACAGAAAGGCTGTGAATACTGCAGACTCCTTGATGGTTCACATAGCCCATAAACACACTGTTATCTGTTCTGTCCTGGACATGGTGATTTAGCAACTGTGGTGCAAACTCCAATAAGGCCAAATGCCCCACTTTCTGATCCCTCTGGTTCAAAGAGCTTGCTGCCGGAATCGGAGACCATTTCCTTTGTGCTGTTTTCCCCTCCAGTATAACACTCAACCCACTTTTCTGGCATTGGTTGGGATTACTCTTGATGGCACTAGGAGGAAAGGGCTGCCCCAGCTCAAGTTTTCCTCCCTCAACCATCAATCCACAGCCCCCCTCACATGTGTAACCACTGGACCCTCTAACTGATATTTTGTGAAGATGGATTCCACGGCAAAAACAAATAGCTTATCATCAAATACATATGTAAACAAGCCTAAGGCAGAACCGTCAGGCTTGAAGCCATCAGACCTTGAATTCTCAATCATTGTCTCACTGGAGAAGCGGTTTATTCCAACAATGACACAGTCTCTACTCTGAGCTTGTGCTTTCTGTCCTCAGGCGAGAGCACCTTCCCTTTGTTGGTCTTGAAATGCCCTCCTATGATAAGCAGGTCTTGGGTAGGTTCAAGGCAGGACTTGTTTAGGTTGAGCAAAAACACATGCTGTCCGACAATTCTGCAAACCTTCTGGATCTGACTCTGGTACTTGGAAAAAACAGAAGAAGAATTCAGCCAATCATCCAAGTATTGAAATAACCGAATTCCACCAACATATAGGACCCCCACCAAAGGAGCTGAAACCTTGGTAAAAACCCTAGGAGGTGAAAGAGGCCAAAGGGAGGTAATTGGAATAGTAGTGCTGATCTAGAACACAGAAACGTAGGTACGTCTGAGAACTGTGATGCATTAGCAAATGTAATTACGCATCCAAAAGGTCTAGGAATGCCAGGCATTTCCCAGTGATGGAGGAATGACAGAATCTCTTGCAGAGTTGTCACTTTGAATTTTGAATGAGGACTATACCAGTTCCCATTTTTCAGGTCCAGGACCAGCCTGAACTTCACTGCTGCCTTCTTCACTAAAAAGAGGATTGAATAGGTATCCCTTCCTCATAGGTGTGTCGGGATTGGTACAATTGTCCCCTTTATCAACAACTTCTGGATTCCTTCTTTCAGGGCCTCTTGTTTCTCTGGGTTTGATGGCAATGGGTCCGAAAGAAATATTCTGGAGTCTAGATATAGCAACCATTCTGAAAACCTTTCTCCACTACCTCTAGGACCTACTGATCTGATGTGGAGTTCGTCCAGACTTTCACAAAATAAGAGATTCAACTCTGACTGGCAGATAGTCAGGACTTGGCTGAGGGCTGAGTTGAAGCAGCTGCTTGCTGTGACTGGGACTTTTCTGCAGAATGGACTCCACCACCTTGTCCCCTCCCTCGAAAGAGCTGGCTTGCTTTGCTCTGAGGGGATGAACCAAATACTCTTGAGGTGCCACAAAATCTTCTTCTGTCCTCAGCTGACCTCTTGACCTTCTCCTCTAATTGAGATCCAAATTATTTGGACCTTGAAAAAGGAATCTTCATCAGCAGTGTCTTCTGAGAGGCTTCTCTTTTCCAGGATCTGAGTCAGATTTGATACCTTGCAGTTATAGAAGAGCCAGCCATGGATGCTGCTCCACTTAAAGTATTTGTAAGATATGTCTGATAATAAGCACACTTGTTGCTTCATCATTGCAAGCATCAGAGTCAAATCTGTGCCCTGCTCTATTAGATCTGCCAATGACTGAAAATCTCTTATCAATGGCCAGATGATATATGAAGAGGATGCTGCAGCTCTAATTTAAAATTTGGTGCTGCATAAGTCAACTTTACTGCTGTCTTGACCTTTTTATGTACGGGAATCTGATGGACTAGCTTCTTCAGAGATTATGGTGCCTTGAGACACAAGGCCCACTATCAGCGAATCCACCTTCACTACTGATGGAAACTGTTCTCCACAATCTTGAATTGGGTATCTCTGGGAGAGAAAACTCAGAAAAGAGTTTTTGTCGACCTCCTTCCACGCTGACTCAATCTCTCAAGTGATAGACGCAAGAAGGGGCATATTGTATGGCTCCTTTTTCTGATAATGAAAGAAAATGTTCTCTGTTTCATCTGGCTGCACTGACTCTGGAAATGCCAAGTTGAGCTTAATAAGTTGGACGACTTCATTAAACTCGGGGCCTTGTACCAGTCTTCCCCTTATCTTCTCCTCATCACAATCCTAGATATTAAGTATCATCTCCACTCGTGGCCTCTTAAGTGAAGGGTGACATTCTTTCTCCTTGAACGCTGCTTCAGCTGCCAAATTAATCATCTCATGAGTATTAGCCATAGAGGGGATATCTGAAGCTCTTCCTGCATTCTCCTCCACATTATAAACCTTCTCTGTGACATTTCTGCCAGGCTCAATTGCGGGAAGATAGTGTGAAACCCCAGCTGAGGCATTGCTTTTTGTTATTTATAGTTAGTCAGCATCAGCACACATGATCCCATTAGGAAAAACCATAACTAAGGCAGAGACTGCTCATACTATGGGCACCCAGACTGACAAGACACACACTGGTAAGACCACAGCGCACTGTGTCGAGTCAGCACGGTTCCGCTATGGTAGGACTTGTTCAATAAAGGGCCCAAGAAGGAGCCTGGTGAATCACCCTCCCCACACCTTGCCCCAGGCGATTTTGTGAAATGGATCAGGCCAGAGAGGGGCTAGGTTAGTTAATGGGACATGAAGTGGAGGTTTAGGGAAAGTATTTGGTGGAAGGAAAGGTGAAGGTTCAGCCTCTCTCGCATTCACCCTTGCGGCAAGACAGGGAAGTATGTTTTCAAGCATGAGTGTGGCGGCATGGAGGACCATAAGACTGTGAAGGTGTGCCTGTGCACGATATCTGTGGCGGGCCGTGATGACCTCATGAAGCCTGGTGTTCTCTCAAAGGCGTGGGTCGGCATGGTTTGCCCAGTGCATGTGGCATCAGCTGTGTGGCTGCGACGGTCCTCGAGGCTGCTCTTGGTGGAAGTGGAGTGGGGGGGGCTGCAAAAGCAATGATGCAGCCTATGGTGGCAGCTAAGAGTTCCCCGCAACAGGGGAGTAGTTTATCTGCGGTGGCCAGGAGCACTTGGGACTATGTGGCCTTGTGTGAGGTGAGGCTTGTGGAGGATGGTAGTTGGGTGGGACCCTCATTGAGTGGGTCAACCCCAGAGGGCATTTTAGATGCAGCATTCCTGGTAGAAGTGGAGAAGGAGGGGCCGTGGGGTGAGGCTCGATGCTGCTTGTCCCAGAGCAGTGACAGGGAGCAGAGGAAAGCCCCAGGGAAGGTCTGGGGCCCAGGGTCCTTGGTCCTGAATGACAATGAGCAGCGTGTTCCATGTTCAGGAGGTATGCGGCGGCATGAGCATGATGGGATAGAGAGGTGGGGGCTTGTGATGCATAGAGGTCAGGCCAGTGGCAGGGTGTAAATATTGAAAAGATCTACAAGCAACTGAGGATACTGTATGAATCTGATGAGTGCTGGGAGCGTCATTGGACCAGGGCTATCTTGATAAGACGGTCAGTGGTGTGCACCCTGGTGAGGCAGATGTGACAGTTTGTGCGGACAGAGCAAGCACCAGGGGTCAGCTGCCCTGAACTGGCGGGAGATGCCGCAAGGAGGTGGGCGGCAGATTGCCTAAAGTTATGAAATAATGGTGGTCGGTTAGGGACAAGGGGTATGTAGCAGGTGCCACAAAGGCCTTCATGTCTGTGTGATGGGGTAATTAATGCACCAAAGGACTCCGTGAGGGAGACCCCGTCTATGTCGCTGTCAGAGCATGAGCAGGGGACATCATGTTAGTAGAGTGATAAGGAGTCAGAGGGCAACAGTTCTATGGTGGACAAGGATGGGGAGGAGAGCAAGGATGGGGCACAACATAAGAAAAAGCTCCCATACCTGGTTAGTGATGCCCCTGGGGTCACATATATATCAGACAAGACAAAAAGCAGGATATGGAAGGATGAATAGTTGTTACATCAGGATATTCAGGCGAAGGAATGGTCTAAGGAGGAAGAGTGGGAACTAGCCCAATGGCCAAGCGTACCTATCACCATGGAGAAATGGATGTCAGCTTTCTTAATCTACGCTAGTATATATTGTGAGAAGCATTTGGATCAGGCAATAACCTTTTTTAAATATATGGATGTCATCTGGGAAGCGCAGATGCATTTTGGGGGACATGCGTGGCTAAGCTACAATGAGGAGTTCAGGGCCAGAGTCAGGTTAAACCCAGAAAGTCCTTGGGGGGATGTGGATTTGGAACTATGGTTGCAGTGGTTGTCTTTCACTCACCCACCAGCAACGACACACATAGCAAGTGCGAGGTGTGCCGGAACCTTTCCAGGAGTTTCTGTCGAGAGAGCTTTGTGAGTTCAACCATAAGTGTTCTAAATGTGGGGGGAGGCATCCCATCACAGTATTTCACATTGGCCACTCCTGTGGAACAATGGAGGGTGCCCAGAGGGAGGGGACATCAGGCACTGCCTGGTCACAAGGGCTCCTATGCCAGTTAGGGTTGAGAGGCTTGCCCCATGGCTGCAATTGTACCTGTACAGGGATGCTGCTTTAAGGCTGTAGTGGGATTTCACAGAGATTTTCTGCTTGGGTTACCAAGGGCCATGGCAGCGTCGCTGGGTGGCCAATTTGCAGTCAGAAAAGGCTTTGCCACAGGTGGCGGCGGCTAAGTAGGGAAAAGAGGTGGCTGAGGTGAAGGTGGTGGGCCCCTTCCATGACTGGTCTATGCCTGATTTGATTGGTTAACCCCTGGCAGTGGTCCCCAAGAAGGTTGAGGGGGAGTTCAGGATGTTACATCACTTTGCTTGGCCTGAAGGGGTGTCCATGAATGTTTTCATTGCCACTAAAAACAGGAGGGTGGTGTACACCTCAGTGGATGGTGCTGTGCTTTTGGTGCACATATGTGGGTGTGGGGTTGAGTTAGCGAAATATCAAATCTGCTTTTAGGGCTCTTGCCTATTCATCCAATGGATTTCCCCTTGTTGGACATACAGTTTGATGGGGGTATCTATGTGGATAGAGTCCTTGATTTTTTGTTTGTGGGACAGAAGAAATCAGGGAAGTGTCTGCGAGCCTTGCAATAGTTTGAAGATTTGCTGCATGAATTTGGCGCCCCTTTCGCACTGGAGAAGACTGATGGGCCTAGCACGGCTTCAACTTTTCTGAGTGTTGAACTGGATACACAGGAACTGGTGGCATTATTGCCACAACACAAGGTCAGCAGATCCATCAGTTTCTGGTTGAGGTGACTGGGGCAAGATGTTTGGAGTTGAGGAAGGTAAAACAACTGCTGGGTTTTTTAAATTTTGTATGCAGGATGATGAGAGGTGGCAGGACGTTTCACAGAGTGCTGAGTTTGGCAATGTCTGGGGCATGTTTGCATAATCAGAGTAAGGATTTCTTTGGCTGTGCAGGCGGATTTGTGCATTTGGAGAACTTTCTGGGAGGATTTCAATGGAGTGTCCATCTTGTTCTTGGAAGAAAATATGATCTGGCAAGTCCAAATTTTTCTGATGCGGATGGGGCGAGTGGTTTTGGCCTTTTCTGGGAAGGGAGATGGTGTGTGGAACAATCGCTCGAACATTGCGTTCTTGGAGTTCTTCCCCATTGGTTGTTGCCTTGGTGGTGTGGGGCGGGGGTCAGAGTTGGCTAACAAGATGGTGATGTCTAACATGGACAACTTGACTGTGGTGGAACTAGTGAACAGACAGAAGGCATGGGTCCTCAGGGTGCTGTGCTTATTGCGGCAGTTTATGTTGAAATGCTTGGAGCTGAACATTGTTTGCCAGGCAAGGAATGTGGCAGGGGTGAACAATGATCTAGCAGAATCATCATCTCATTCACAGTGGCAGAGGTTCTGACGGCCGGCTCCGGGAGTGGACAACAGGAAGATGCAGCTCCAGCACGACATTTAGGAATAGAGACAGTGATTGAATTGATGGAAAAGACCTTAGTGGTTTCGACGAGAAGGAGTTATCAGCTGGCATGGAGGGAGTTTAGGAGATTTGAGCGGAGTTTACGGATGCAGTTGGCTCAGGAACAAGGCAGCAGGGAAGGGAGAGTAATCAGTTTTGTTCTTTCTTTGATTAATAGGAGTCTCTCTCCCACAAGCACATAAGGGAAACAGTATGGAATTATTTTCTATGGCAAGTTGTACTGGGGAGTAGGCCTGGTTCGTGGTGAGATTTTTTGGGGGGAATCTGAAGGGTGGGGGAGGAAGAAGGGCAAGGTAGCTCGAATAGGAGAGGCCATAATGTTTGATTTGTTACAGCGCATCTTAGCAGTGTTGCTGGTTTGTTGTTATGATCATTTTGAAGTTATGGTTTTCCAGTTATTCATGCTAAGGATGTTTTTCAGGGCAATTCGGATTTCTGAATTGTTGGGGTTGAAACAGAATGTGGGGGTCTTGCATGCTGATGTTGCTTTGGAGCAGTTGTGGCTGTAGATTTGGTTGTGCAGGGAGAGATAGATGGGGGTGGTTCAAGGAAGGGAAGAGCCCAGACCCATGCCCCGTGAGAGAATGGCATCTGTTTTTGTTGTGGGCTGCGCGACAACAGGAGAGGAACATTTTTGTCATGAAGGGTGTAGGAAACTTGTTGTTTTTCATTTGTTGGCAGTTCTGGTCCTGTCACTGCGGAAGGTGGTGATGGACCCAAACAGGTACAGGATGCATGCCTTTCGGGTTGGTGTGGCCACGGCTGCAGCTCAGATCAGGTGGGATTGGGGCAGGATTCAGCAGATAGGGTGTTGGAGATTTAGGTGCTGGGAGTGTTACGTGCAGAAATGAGGGGTGCTGTTGGAATGAGGTGGGAGAGGCAACTTGGACATGATACTAACGCTTCGTTTCCCACCGCAGGGTGTGACAGTGGCCCGGGAACTAATATTTTGGTGATGTGGATTGTACGACATTCCTTTGTGCGATGGGCTGCTAAATGTGCAGATCAGCAGGTTTATTGCAGGAGCATTGGACTACCCAGTAACAAACATGAGGTGATCTGGTGAGGGAAGAACAGGATGAAATTAGGAAACGTTTGCCTTTCTTAGCGAGACTGGTTCCCCAAAGGGGGTGCCAAAACATGCTCCTCATCCATTTGGGGAAGAGCTATTTGGTCAAGATGTCAGGCCTCATGCTGTTACAGCATATGAAGGAGGATTTGAGGCTGATTGAGACAATTTGCTCTAGGGACATGCTTGCTGTGGACAGAATGTGTGCCTAGGAGACATTGTAGAGGGGTAGTAAAGCATGCTGCCATTGACAAGGCCAGAAGGAACGTCAACTAGGAAGATGAGGGTTTTTGTATGGAAATGGACATCAAGGTAATATCGCACAATGACATCAAGGAGGAAGATCATTTTTTGTTTTGGGAAGGTGGCGTTTATCTTTCTCAGTCTGGGAACGCTTATTACTTGATGGAATTGTGTGACATGGTGGGGAAGCTTTGGAAAGAGAAGATGTGGTTTAGAGAAGTCTAAAACTGAGGAGGCAGAGGTTGTGCCATATGATGTGGTGCACAAAATTGCCATATGGGATTTTCCTGGTTGGTGGGAGTTTAGGAGGGTGGAGAGTCAGATGCGGGAATATCCACCCCTAGGTGGGATGGGAGGATGGGAGCACAGGGAAGGGGAAGATGGTGTGTGGAGGAAGTTTGGTTGGATAAGTGACAGTGAAACTGGGGAAAAGCAAGGAAGACGGTGAATGATAGTTGAAAGAATGAAGGTGGGTTATGGAGAATAGGGGGTGAACGGTGGGTGCACACAGGGAATTTGGAGGTACTGGACAAGCTGATGCAAAGTTGTATTTACGTTATTAAGAATACTGATTAAACCTGTCATAATAAAGTGGCATTTTACACTTCATTTTGGAATGGTGTGTGATTATTTCACAAATACCCATTAGTGTGCCTGCAAAAGCTGCGCTTCAACATACCAATTTGATTGGTTATGGCAGGGTCTAAATAGAATGCCACCCGGGTCCGCTGTGGCAGGACCTCTGTTTACAATGGCATGAGTTTGCTTAGCAGAACTTCCTCATTAGGGGCAAACTATAAAATGAATTACGTTAATACCGAACTAACTTACCTGAACTGTTTGGAAGTGTCGCGCACAGAAATGAAACAATGATTTGCAGTGCAATGGTTCTCAGGTTTGCTTGAGTTAGAGCTATTAGTGTTGTAAATTCCTAATTGGACTTTTCTTGCCTCTTGAACTGAAAATGAATAGTAAAACATTAGTTGACCTAAGCGAGCCAAATCAAACCACCATGGCAGCTATGAGCGCAAAGGAGAGACACAAAAAGAACAAGCATTTGCAATGCAACGGGTCTCGCGTTTGCTCATGTTAGAGCTGATAGCGTTGTAAACTCCTAACCCGACTTTTCACCTATCGGCAAAAGTGCATTTATGTACGTAACCCGAAAAAGTGCAATTAACTGTGAAAAGAACTCGACTTCTGCCAAGCGAAATCGCGCCAGAAAAATAGAGAAAAAGTAGTCCACGAGCCGTACAGAAAACAGCAAGCCTCGCATGTTTTCTGTACTTGGTCGATGCGCTCGAGGAGGGCTAGCCACCGGAAAAGGCATGACATATGCATGCCTTCGACTAAAGAAAGCAAGCAGATTTTAATAGGCAAGCCCACGAACCAATGAAAAACACTGACGCGACGTCGACAGGGCTCTGAGCCCTTTTCTAATACCTAAAGCGTCTCGCTGCGATACGCATGTGCGAGCGCATGCGACGCAGGCTCGACCCTAAAAATAAGTTAGCTCGCAGTCTAATGTATCAGCAGTTGTGCAAATATCCATGTAACGGGCAGTCTTCAAGGCGGTAACAAAACTGCCCCAAGGAGGAACAAATCTAAAGCATTTATCAATGATAACAAAGGATTTTTGAAAGGCAAGCCCAGGAACGAGTGAAAGTGATGGGAGTGCGGTGGGCTTGGTTAAAAGCCCACAGTACTTACAACAGGTGAAAGCGCTTGCGCGCGCGACCTAAAAACAGGAGGTTTAGGGGAGAGGTGCTTTCGGTTTCAAATCGGTGTAAACTAAAAGGAAGCCAGCCAATTGGAGTAATGGGATACTAGAATGTAGTATTTTTGGCTTCAAAGTGTTCTGTTTGCCGGAGTTAAGCTCATTGGTAAAGACTGGAGAGGAAGATGTAAGATGAGTTGATGCTGTTATGACCCAGAATCTTGAATGAAGCTTTCTCGTCGGTGCTATCTCTCAGTAGGAAAATGCAAAGAGAATTTTGGAGCCCCAAAAAACGCTCGTAAGCTCACAACTCCCAGAAGTCGATGTTTCAGATTATCTTTTACCGCTAGACACAAGATACCTACAGTGCTAGACATGTCTGTATATTATAAACTCAGAGCGGCCACTCACAAAGATAACGCTAATTTCCATGCCCCAAACGCCTACTTCCTCACATTAGAAAGTGGCTTCAGAACACCTCCCTCTAAGAAATGACTGTAAGGCATATAAAACGACGTGCAAGGCGAAGACCTTGCAGACCTAACTATAGCCGAACAGAAATGGGAGGAATAAATACAAAGAACACACAATGGACACACTGCTCTCCACAGATGGGAGAGCTCTCTCCAAAGTACAAACTTCGATCAATTGACTCTTGCACAGATTATACCGGCGGCACTGAAACTGTGCTGACTCGGCCTTATACCAACCACATGCTTTGAAAGATGTGGAGACTCCATGGCAGTTTTTTTTTTTACACCTTATCTGGCAATTCCCGGAGATGCAAACGTATTGGAAGGAAGTAAATAAGATAGTTTCAGATGTAGGTAGCACACAACTCGAACTGACCCGCCTCTGGTATTGCAGGGATGCATTCAAGACCTTCTACCATCAGCTAGAACAGTGGTTCCCAACCTATGGTCCGGGAACCGTTGGGGGTCCGCAAAGCCTCCTCAGGGGTCCAGTGACTGCTTAGAAAATTAAATAATATTAACAGAGTAGGTCCCCAGCTTTCAGTAATGACTCAATGGAGGGGTGGGCCCGGTTTCCAATAATGATTTGGTGGGGGTCCCTGAGTTCCAGTAATGATAACGTGGGGGTCCACAGAAGTCAAAAGGTTGGAACCACTGAGCTATAACTTACATCAATACCTTTACTGCTGGCCAAGTGGGGGAGGGGGGTGGACCCTTGCAATGCATCTGAAAGACAGGGGCCGAAACAGCAAAACCTTATATGAAATGACTGTAGGTGAGAAGAGAGACGTGCAACAGCCCTAAAGGTCACTGTTAGAAATGGCCCTTTTTGCAGGGTCATCCCCAGTCTTTTTGCCTCCTTCCTCCTATTTTTTCTGACCTGTTTTTGTTGGTTTTAGGACTGTGGGCACTTTATCACTGCTAACCAGTGCTAAAGTGCATATGCTCTCTGTGCAAAGTGTACTCTTGATTGGTTTTTCCATGATTGGCATATTTGATTTACTGGTAAGTCCCTCGTAAAGTGCACTAGAGGTGCCCAGGGCCTGTAAATCAAATGCTACTAGTGGGCCTGCAGCACTGGTTGTGCCACCCACATTAGTATCCCTGTAAGCCTTGCTCAGACCTGCCACTGCAGTGTCTATGTGTGCAGTTTTAAACTGCCAATTCGACTTGGCAAGTGTACCCACTCACCAGGCCTAAACCTTCCCTTTTACTACATGTAAGGCACTCCTAAGGTAGGCCATAGGTAGCCGCATGGGCAGGGTGCAGTGTATGTTTATTGTAGGACATATACTAGAGTGTTTTATATGTCCTAACAGTTAAATATTGCCAAATTCGGTTTTCACTGTGTAAGGCCTATCTCTCTCATAGGTAACATGGGGGCTGCCTTCAAATATCCTTAGAGCACAGATTCTCTTTGAGAGCAGATAAAAATGTAGAGTTTAGGGTCTCTGAACTCACAATTTAAAAATACATCTTTTAGTGAAGTTGTTTTTTAAATTGTCTGTTTGAAAATGCCACTTTTAGAAAGTAGGCATTTTCTTGCTTGTACCATTCTGTGACTCTGCCTGTTTGTGGATTGTCTGTCTGGTTCAGTTTGACAGTTGGGCTGTTTTGCACCTCTCTAGACAGTGACACAAAAGGAGGCGGGGTGTAGCCTGCATATCCTGATGGGCCATCAGAGCTAGCGAGGAGGGAGGAGTGGTCGTTCACACCTGAAAGGACTGTGCCTGTCCTCGCACAATGCAGTCTCCGACCCCCTGGTGTGACTCTGGGGCCTGGTTTGGACAAGGAAGGATCTTGCAAACACTTGAGACTTTGCTTTGAAGTTTGCCAACTTCAAAGGCAGACCTGGTATAAGAAGGGGACCACAAACCGCAGAATTTTAGAATCTTTCTGGAATCAAGAGGAACCTCTGCCAAGGAGAAGAGCTGAAGAGCTGGAGGAGGAGTTCTGTCCCTTTCCTGTGCTGCTTTGCTGGACTGGACTGCGGTTGCTGCCTCTGCCTGAAAAGAGTGCAAAGGGTGAACTTTGCTGTGTGTCCTGCTTCAGAAAGTTCTCCAAGGGCTTGGAGTAGAACTTGCCTCCTGTTAGAAGTTTCAGGGACACCAAAGACTTCAGTTTCCTCGACCTGCAGCACTGGGAACTGTGTGTTTTGTGCTGTTCAAGAGAAGAAACCACTGCGACGCCGCCAACAACGATGCTGGCCTGCACCGTGACCTGCCGACGCCACAGAGTCGCATTGCCCCGCTTCGCACCGCGACCCTGGTCTCACCAACGCGGTCGTTGGACGACTTCACCGAGCCGCTGCTCGCACCGCGACCTGTGGGCCCCGCACTCTGGCATCGCCTGCTCACACTGCAGCCTGGGCATCCCTGACGACGCCGCTCCTGCTGAGACCGGTGCCACTGCCTGCACCGTGGCTTGTGGACACAGCTCATGAGGTACACGAAGCACCGTCCCGTCCCACACCGCAGCCCCGGTCCACCGACGCCAGCATCATCGACTCCTGTGTTGTCAGCAGGCATCCTCCCTGCACCTTGGCCTGTGGACACCGCTCGTGAGGGTCACAAAGCACCGTCGTGTCCCGCACCGCTGGCTTGGGCCTACCGATGACAGCGCTTCAGCAACAACGACGCTGCCTGCACTGTGACCTGTGGACATCGCACGTTGTATCGCCCCTCTTGACACCGCAGGCCTGGTCTCAGTGATGCCGCTGGATGTGTCACCAAGCCGCTGCCTGCACCGTGACCGGTGGGGACCGCACATCGCATCGTCCCACTTCGCACCGCAGCCCAGACGCCATCCACACCGGCACACCTGACTTCATCAGCCCAGAGTTCGATTGCGTGTGAACTTCAAGAGCCCGACGACTCCTGCACCGACTCCGGAACCGACACCACAATGGCCCTCTACGGAGCTCACCGCGAGGATCATGACGCCCTGCAAATTCAAGGTACAGTTTGCGGGTCTTCCCGACACCGTAGCTGGCCCGCGACGCAGCAGCCGGCCTGGACTGTTGGTTTTGTTGCTCACAACGCCGTGATAGCCCCAGGTGGAGCTATTGACTTGAAGGAACTGTATTTTTGAGTAACTCTTGTAGAATTCATATTTTTGTGACTGTATGTTGGGTTTTTATCGTATTTGGTTTTGTTCTAAATAGATAAATATTGGCTATTTTTCTAAAACCGGTGTGGTGTCCTTTTGTACTGTTTTCCCTGTGTTACTGTGTGTCATGAGCAAATGCTTTACACATTGCTTCTGAGATAAGCCTGACTGCTTGTGCCAAGCTACCAAGGGGGTGAGCAGGGGTTATCTGAGCGGGTATCTCCCTTATCCTGACTGGAGTGAGGGTTCCTACTTGGACAGGGTGCAAACCGACTGCCAATCAGTGACCCCATTCTAACAGTCACCAATTAGAAACACAATGGGAATAACAAGGTCTCCGTATAACTGAACATTAGCTGGTGAAAATAGTTGAAATTCTCAAAATGTTCAGCACACACATAGCAGAGAAATGTATTAGCTTGCATTCCACTGGCAATAGGGAACTGTTTTGTTTATTCTTATTTTAAAAACAATGAAAACCCTTTGGAATGCCACATGTGCTCTTCTATCCATTTTTCAAGCATCATATTAACAAGTACATTTGGGGAAACCTGATGTGATTGATTGTAATTTTCATGACATTTTTTAACAATCTTTCTGCGATTTTGCCTACCTTTATTCCTAACCTTGGGCTGATTTCAGATCTATAATTTGAACGTGCTGATTTCAGCCTATTCAACATTTTCCTGCGCTGATTTCAGATCAGTTATTTATTTGTATTAATTGCAAGTCTACTTGTCCTAATATGGGAACGCACCTCGCTATGGGTTTTCTGACCCCTCTACTCATACCGTATTTATCTTTATCTGGATTTATCCTACCAAATACTAACTTTTCCCCAAATCTTTAAACCATGCTTTAGCTATCTGCCAAGTTGGACATGCTGAAATGTAAAGCAAAACCTGGTTCTCAGGGCCAAAGCAGGATTTTATAGGATTGCAAATCGGATTATGAAGGAAGGAACAAAACTTTGTCACAATTACAGAAACAAGCTCAGCAGATTTTGCTTTCCGGCTCAGTAGCAAGAATAGTATGGGATTGGAGCGACTATGTTATGGTCTGTAATTACTCGAGAAAACCTTCTACCCACAAGACTAAACAGTCCCTCCCAAAACAACTTCTAACAGCTGGTTTCAGGATCTCAACTTCGGACAGATAGTTAGAGGAAGTTAAAAAAGCAAAGTCTTAAAATAGGTTTGTTTGCCTGAATTCCTACTAAACACCGGACTGTAAGAAGCAGGGTCAAGGCTGGAAACTTGTCATACACGCTTCTCCTTATCTTGGAGAGCTTTCCGTGTTACTGTCTTGATGATCTCTAAGTTATGCACCTTTTTGTTTGTTATTCCCCTTTCCCCCTTTTTATGGTGACAGTGATATATAAGCTTCCTTATTTCCCTAGAGTTCAGTCAAACATGTCTTTCCCTTTGGGGTGATAAGGTGATTCAGTATCCCCCTAAATTAATGGTCTACTTTACATTTCGATCTAGTTTTGCACTAGCAATGGAAGATGACTGTCCTGAGTTGAAATGATGATTCCTTTACCAGAATCATGCAGCCTTGGGCTTCATATTTGGTCTTCTCTGCTAAAGTGTAGGTTTACATTCTTCAGAACAGTTATCATTGGTGAAAGGTACATTCTGAGTGAGTCTCTAGCAGATTTGCTGGGGCAACAAATTCTTCTCTCTTGATTTATCTGAAGTTCAAGAATAATCTACTTACTGAACCTTACTGAGCCCATGTGACCACACCCCTGCCTTATTCTCTGTCTACTAATTTTAATCTCCTTTGATTGGTTTATTATTAGGTGGTGACTGTAAAGGTCGATATTACTATTGCTCCTGTGAACTGAGAGAGTCATAATAGTATTGTGTGCTGCACTCAAACTGGCAAAGACTATGGCCCTCATTTGGACCATGGCGGTAAAAAACGCCTACCGCTGAGGCCACGGCCACCAAAAGACCGTCGCTGTGGCTACCAGCCGTCCGCCGGATTATGACCACAGCCGGATTCCCCCCAGAAGGGCGGGAGAAATCCGTCTCTGGCCATGGCGGTAAGGTGGCGCTGCTGCCAACAGCAGCGCCACGTCAGTAGACCGCCACCAGCCATATTATGATAAATAATACGGCCTGGCGGTGTTCTGCTGGCAGACGCTGTTGCTGGCAGTAGCGCCCCCCCCTGTCTCCTGCCAAAGGGACCCCCTGGACACAGGTAAGTGGGTGCTCTGACAGGGGTGGGGGTCGGGGTGTTGTGTGTGTGGGGGTGTGTGTGTGTATGTCTGTGCGTGCGAGTATCCAGGTGTGTGTTGCACATTATATGTGTGTGCATGTCTGGAGGTGTGAGTGCGTGTATGTTGAGTTGTGTGAATGCGTGTCTGCGTGTATGTATGTAAGTGTGTGCGGATGTATGCATGCATGGCTGAAAATGGGAATGGGTGTGTGTATGCGTGTGTGCATGTGTGAGTGCATGTGTGAGGGGAGGGGGTGAATGAAGGGGGTCTGGAGAGAGAGGAAGGGAGCTCGGGCTATGTGGATTGGAGGGTGGGTGGGGAAGACCCTATCAGTGACAGGGAAGGGATTCCCTGTCACTGATAGTGCCTACTGCCATGGTTTTTGTGGCGGTAAGGAAGCCACAAAAACCATAGCGGTAGGCGGGGTCATGATCCTGCAGGCGGTACAGTGACGGCTGCCGGGCTGGAGATTGCTATCTTTAGCCTGGCAGCCATTACTGTTGTGGCGGTTGGTGTGGTACATTGGTGTTTTGGCTTCAGCCAAACCGCCAATGTCATAATATGGTGGAAAGTACCGCCAGCCTGTTGGCAGTACTTTCCACCATATTACCGCCGACCACTGGAGTCATAATGAGGGCCTATGTCTCCCCAAAAATAACTGGACAAGAAAACACGAGACCTAGGTTTTTTTCTCTAAAACGTGGCCTTTGAAGAGGTTGGTTTCGCCATGTCTAATTTTCTTTACCACTTTCATGATTCAGTTCCAGACGATGTTAATGTAATGCAGAAATATTTGATTGTTGGTTTTCTAATTCTTGATTTCAACTCAATCGTGAAACTATATGAAAGTGTTATTAGGCGTTTTATTGTGAAGGAGGTGGTTTGGAGTTGTCAGTTGTGATTGATATTCTTGCATTAATTTTACATGATATATCAAGGTGCCAACAGTTTGTAACTTGCGGTTATGTTTTTCTTCCTCTTAACATGCGTATCATTTTCTTTGGTATATCACTGTACCTTAACTGGGAAATTTCCATATTTAGGGCTTAGAAATGATACACATTACTCAGTGTGTTTACTATGTTTTGTTTTACGGTAAGTCACTAAAACACATCATCAATGATGATTAAATGTGTATTCTGTCTCTCGAATGTTCACCCTGTTTTAACAGTATAAGGAAGTCCTGATTAATAGAGCTCTCTCATTCTTAGAGAATGAGACACAAATTAAATTTCCATTTCAGTGAGCCCAGTTTTGACAGGTAACACTCCCTTGATGAAGCTGTCAATATGTATGCACTCCATCACAAAACACCTCTATTTTAAATTCTGTGTATCTAGAAACTTCTGCCACCAACATCATGCTGTTGGTGGGTCACTACCGATATACATGACTAGTGACCACCATTGTAAATAAGTATGTCTACAAATATCTGCTTGCCTTCAGTGACCTGTATCGGTGGCAAAATGTGGAATCTATTACATCCTCACCCAATTGTTTGTTTGAATCTTGTTTTACTTAGTTGCCATAATCACCTGTGCAACTTTCAACTCTTTGCACCCACAGCTCCCAACCTTCTCAACACAACAGTGACCTTGGCCTCCCTTTCCAGGATGTATTGAGAGAGATCACTTTGTAATACAAATTATCATCATTGTGGTTTGTTTCTTTCTGAGCCTTAAAATTATTTGTTGATGATGGAAGTAGTGGCTAAGGGAGACAGTGGAGCTTGCCTATGATCACAAAGTTGGATGAAGTAGGTATGGTCAGAGAACAACCCAAAGGTCCTGTTCCAGAGCTGCCCACTGACTACTAAAGATCTCATTCAAGCCTGTCCTAGTAGTCAAATGTTATGTTATGGTACATGGGATTTGCTCTGCACGCGGAGAGTACATTCAAGTGCTTTCTACCAGGTAGACCAGCATAGTTTTGCCTCATGAAATGAAAGTAAGTAACTTCAAGGAAACAGAGGAAGGAAATGATGACTGTCTATTGATAAGAAGCTTGGCTGCTGTATTTCTTTTTTTTATAGGGGCTGGATTACCATGACTTAAATGCGTTCACCACAGTACACTGGGCATATACCTGAACACTCCACACATGCAAATAATTTAAAAGAAAAAAAGAGACCCGCAAAATCGCAAATAACTCACCAGAAGCTGCCTAGCTACAGGTCTCTAAAGACAGCATCTTCTAACAAACTTAGGGCCATATTTATACTTTTTGACGCACAACTGCGCCAACGCAGTTGTGCGTCAAAAATGTTAGCGCTGGCTAACGCCATTCCAACGTGCCATGCGGGTGCCTTATTTATGGAATGACGTTAGGCGGCGCTGCGGACTGGTACGCGTAAAAAAAAATGACTCGCACCAGGCAGCGTATAGGAAAATGGGGGTTGTGCATCACAAAATGGTGCACGTCAGGTCTGAGGCAAAAATCAGGCCTCACACCGGACTTGAGCCATTGTTTTTGACGCACAATCCCCATTGACATGACTCCTGTCATGGCAAAGACAGGAGTCATGCCCCCTTGACTTCTGTCCCCTGGGCATGGTCATTGGGCATAGTGGCAGGTAGGGGGGCCCAAATCAGGCCCCCTTATGCCACTTAAAAAAAATTAAAAATATACTTACCAGAACTTATCTTTCCTTTCCTGGGATGGGTCCCTCCATCCTTGGGTGTCCTCCTGGGGTGGGCAAGGGTGGCAGGGGGTGTCCCTGGGGACATGGGAGGGCACCTCTGGGCTCCTTCCGAGCCCACAGGTCCCTTAACACCTGCCCTGACCCAGGCGTTAAAAAACGGCACCCATCAGGCTGTGCGCCGTTTTTTAAGGCCCGCCCCCTCCTGTGCGTCAAAATGATGCCAGAGTATAAATAAGGCGCACAGGCCTTAATGTCATTTTTTGGAAGGGAACGCCTACCTTGCATATAATTAACGCAAGACAGGTTCCCCCTTCCAAAAAATGATGCACATGGTGGGATTTTGACGTCTGCGGGGTTGGGCGTCAAAGTATAAATATGGGGCAAGGTTTGCACCGAATGTGCGTCAAAATTTTTGACGCACATTCGGCGCAAGCAGAGTATAAATATGCCTCTTAGTGGTTAGCATGATGTGAGGTTGGCAATGAAATCATACTGTTCTCAGACTCAAATAAAAGGAGTCTTGAAGTTATACAATAAGCAGTTCCTTGGATGGGCTTCTGTGCTCATGTAGCATAGGATGGGTGAAATCAGAGGATGCAAAAGACTATCACAGCAACAGAAAGGAGCCCTGTCAGTCACCATCGTTTCGCATACATGGGATGGTTGGGGGTCACCACTTATTAAACAATGAAAACCACATGCAGCAAATGACTTTCTGGAAGGGGTGGCAGTGCTAAGTACCAGCTATCTGCTAACATAGAGCCTTAGATGGACATCGGATTAGTGAAGCTGGGGGCAACTCTGCGTGTTTTTATTGATAGGAGGTTGTGAGATACGTGTCTTATCCTTCTATTATGGTATGAGCCATTTGTCTATCTCCCACAAGTGGAAACCCAGCCTCACCAAATCCGACAGTCAGTGATGGGGCAGTGCACTCTTTTGGAGCAATTTCTAGTTCAGTGCAGGCACATCATGGACTCTTAGTGCGCATTTTTCAACACATTTACTCTTAGAACTGGTAACTGCACGTCCAGTGATGGACTGCAGTCGTGGATATCTTGATAGTCCAGAAGCATAGTCATGAAATTTCACTACCACCTCCAATAATTGCACGTGGCGGAATAGCAGCAAGCAGTTTGTGCATCTGTATATGTAAGCTAAGAGAAAATGGAGCAACAAAAGAAGTGGACTTTTATCAACAGTCACTAGATAATGGGGTAAATAGGAAGTGCAGGATGTGGACTTCATCCATATGGCATAACGTCATCACAGAACTGGGTGTTCTGTGCAGACATTATATCAGGCTTCTCCAGTAGTAGCTCTGGAGTTACTAGTAGCTCTCCAATTATCTGTGTGCAGTCCAGCCTACTAAATTAGAAGATTGTTTGGTTAAATTAATGTATGTATATCAAAATTGAAAAGCATGCATTCGTGATTAAGTTGTGTGTATTTTCAGAACTCAAAAGCTGCTGTTTAGAGAAAAACAGGTTTCCACAATTTGGCTGAGATGATATTTGAGAGGAAAATCATGCAATATTACTAATTGTATCTTGGTGATCAGGGCTTTTCAGATATTGCTGTGATAAATTATCCATGTAGAGACTTTCCAAATTGAAAAAGCATTTTTACATTACTGAGATGATCACTGCCGATAATCTTGCGTGGAGTAGCCACTAATGTAATCTTGCTCGATATGGTTAGTGGTAGCACACTAATATTAGTAGCTCAGGATGCTTTTCATTGAGTATGAGTAGCTCTTAGCACAGAAAAGGTTTGAGACCCCTGCACTATATGAATCAATAAGAGTGGATCAGAGAAGACTCGGAACCTTAATTGCCCACATTGGTTGAGCCCAGTATGATTACGTCACTGAGATGAACAAACTAGCTGGATTTCTAGGTGACATATATTCTTAATGTATTTATTAAATGTGTTGTGTGATATTGTATAATGAGAAAAAAGCTCTGCTCATTGTAGCAATAGAACCTTCACCACAGCTTGGTGTTCCTGGCTGGATGGAAGTAGAGAATCATACCCGAAACATCGTATAACAGAAATATTGCATCCTAAATATTGCTTACAGAACTATAGTCCCCCTTGGGAGGTACTCATTTGATGAGATTTATTGAGCCACAGCACTCACCGTCGATCTTTCTTTCTCACTGTTTCTTCCCTTCACAAGAACCTTTTTCAAAATTTGGATAGTCAGTCCTACTACTCAGCCCAGCAGGGAATAAGTCCAAGGCAGGGGGTGGTCAGCATGTCCTTCGGGTACCCCAGACTTCCCTTCCAAAAAGACTTAGGCCCTCATTACGACCATGGCGGTTGGCGGAGAAGTGGCGGTCTTACCGCCAACAGGCTGGCGGTAAAAAAAATTGAATTATGACCATGGCGGTTACCGCCATGGTCATCCGCCACTTCTCCGTTCTGACCGCCAGGGTGGAGACAACCGCTGGGCTGGAGACTTGGGTCTCCAGCCCAGTGGCCGTCACAAGACCGCCGGCGGTATCACGACCCAGCTGACCGCCATGGATTTCATGGGGTTGGGAACTTTCCTGGCACTGATAGGGGTCTCCCCCACCCCCACCCCTGAGCCCTCTCCCCACACCCCCCACCCTCCTGCTACCCCTCAAAGGTGGCAGGACGCCCTCCCCACCCTACCCCCAACATCGCAACCCAGACACACACCATACACGCATGCAGACACCACCAACACACATACCCGCACACATGTCAACAAACATGTCAACAGCCACACACACAGACATACACGCACACATCCATTCAGACATATATACAGACAGACGCGCACATTTCCAAACACAACACACCCCCGCATGCATACACGCACTCACACACCCCCTCTACATACTCACACGCACACAACACACAACACCCCCTCACCCCCCTCCCCTAGCGGACGATCAACTTACCTGGTTCGTTGATCCTCCGGGAGGGGACGGGATCCATGGGGGCTGCTCTGCCGCCAGAACCCCACCAACAGAACACCGCCACGCCGAATCACGGAACTGTTGACGGGGCGGTGGAGGTGGAGCAACCTCCACTTGACGGCCAGTATGGCTGCTGGTGGCTCTCCATCCGGAAAAGGACCGTGGGCTGCCAGCAGTCATAATTCGCCGAGCGGAAAACTGCCTGCACTGGCGGTCTTCAGCACGATGGTACCTCGGCGGTCTTGCAAAAAGACCGCCGAGGTTGTAATGACCACCTTAGTGAGTCATTTCCAGCTCCTGAGGTGAGTAAGAGTTTGAAGTCTCTGAGGAACAAGTATAGGAGTAACTTGAGCAGCTATTGTGGATCTTGTCACCTGTGGGTGTGCTAACTGGCAGCAGCTGTACGCCAAACTAGGAAGTATGTACTATAGACAACCTTGGGAGGGTCACTTTAAAGGGAGCCAGAAATCCCTGTGCCTGTACAGCAAGTATTAAGACTGTTCTGAAGTCTAGGGGCTTGAATGACTCCCATTCATGTTATGACATTGCTGAGACTAGCACACTCACACCAGTGCTGGCCTTCGAGTGACAACCTTCAGAAGGCTCAAGATTTCATTCCACTATGATGGTATACCGTGAAGTAAAAGAGTGCCTAATGGGGTCTATGCCTCTGTAAGAACATGCCTAGGAGTAACATCCTGGCAATGGCCCTAAATTCAGAGTTTCCTTATAGTAGCAGGCCTGATATCAATATGTTTTTGAAGACATGGAATCCATTCGCCTGTACAGCACAGCTTTTGGGAATGTCGGGCAGTCTATGGAACAGGATGACTTTCATTCAAGTTAGACCATTCCTGAGATTGTCAAGCTCACTTGAGTGCTGAGTTTTCTGTATCGGAGAAACAGGCTTTGGCAGGAACTTGGCTTCATGTCTCTGTGATATCCTTATCTTGTCGAGAGTACTGGATTTCTTACCTCTATCACAGCGTCCTTAGGAGTGACTATCTGTCTATTGCCCTTGGTTCCATGCCTCAATATTGCATCAAGTATCAGACTGTCAATGGCCTTGCGTTTACTGTTTCTCTATAGCGCCAGCTTGGGAGTGGCATGCTATATAGGGAATGGATTGGATTTGTGTTTCTATATTGTTGCATACCCGGCTGGTGGGGGAGGGGCACATGTTTTGTGGCCCTAGATTCAATTCTTCTATATGCAGCATGCCAAGGAGTGAAAGAATTTCGAGGGCACTTGATTTCTTGCCTCTATATTAGTTTAGCTAGGAGTGACCAACTCTCTAGATCCCTCAGCTCCATTCCAGTCTTGTAGCATGACAAGCTAGTAAAGCCCTTGGATTCAGAGTTTCTTCATAGTAGTAGGCCTAAGAGCAATTGTTTTTCTATGGCACTGGGGTCCATGCAATTGTATGGCTGCATGTCTGGAAGTGACTAGCTGTGAATGACTCTACATTACTTGTCCGTCTATTGTACCTGCTTGGGAGTGTATGTGAATGGATTCCCTGTCTTTGGATTTGGGCTTTCATACCAATTGCTTTCATATATCATATGCTTGATTGAAGGCAGACGTTTTTTTTAAGATGCATGCCAATAGTTGGGTCTATTAGGCACTCAAGCAGTGCCAGATTGAACATTGTGTTAGCCCAGTGAGTAGTGATGGAACCAAAAATACAAATTCGCACACTTTCCCTTTCAAGCTGGTGCATCTGGAAGTGGCGGCGTGCCTGACAGGCCAGTGCAGCACTGTGTATCCCTGCATGTAACAGACTGTCTCTAGGCCTAGATTCTGTGACTGTGTAACTTGCTGGAAGTGACAGACTGCCTGAGGGATGTATCACAGTATTGTAGCAAACCACATCTTAGAGCACAAGCTTCATATGAATATATTTGGAATTGTAGACAGTATTGGTGAATAAGCTCAGCCAGTGTGCAAGTACATTTGTTGAAAAGTAGCAATGATAAGTATGAACATGGGGGAACTCCGCACATAACTTTCCTAGACGCATGTAACTGGAGGATTCAATCAATCTTTTTTTTTATATTAGTTGACTCCCAGCATGAGGAAACAAATTGATCTACCCTAATGCCAATTACGTAATTCTGGTATACTTCAGTTTTTTAGTAAGATGGTGTAATCCACTGTGTCATTTGATATGGAGGGGTCCAAGAAGATCAACACTGCTTTATGGGACTTGTCAACCAATGAGAAAGTCCAATCAGATATAGTTTCTGCATTCCACATGAAAATATAGACTTCGTAAACAAAGGCTGCAAAAAGTGCGACCAATCAGAAATACCTACTTATAAAACTTGTTAACCTATTAAAACCTCTGACATCCAACCAGACCACCTTCTGACCTATTGTAGGACTGTGTTATATCATCATTTAACTACACTTCTATCATATTTGGGGGCAAACTCTTGAAGTGACTTCTACAGCCAGTGTTAGGAACCAGCTCTTGAAATGGCTTCTATGGCCAGTGTTTGGAACAAGGCCCCGATGACTGAAGTTGGACAAGTGTCCTCTGTTAGATTAGAAACTTTAATTTTGACTGCCACATTCCTCACAAACTCTGACTGAGGGTCTTGAAGGTGTCAAAGTAGGAGTTTAATGCGTGGCATAAATGAGGGTTATTAGCATCCTTTTGTACTCTTTGATATGTTTCCTTTTTCTGTTGTTGTTTTCTGTTCAGAAAATGGTAAAAAAAACCTTCCACAGAGCTGTAGGTGGCATGTGGGCATTTCCTGGGGCTACTGTCTTGGTCACTTCGTTGATTATATTAAACATCTCTCTGAGCTTGTTGTTTGCCTTATTCATATGATTGGCAGGTTATGCTGATTTTGTCATCTTTATTTACTGATCTTAAATACACTGTCCGTTTCTTGAAACTCATTACCAAAAAACATAGGATCCATGGATAACTGTCTTATTTTCAGAAACCTTCTGTGGCGCTGGCTCTTTCCAGCATGTGGTTAAGCGCCAGCCATGATGGGCACACGCTAAATGCGCTCCGCAACCACTGAACTGAATCCCCTACCACCCGTACATGAATCCACTCCTGCCTGCTGCTGTGAGGTGGGCGGCACCGATCAGAGCAGCCTGGGATCCAGCTGCAGCATTGCTGCTCATCCAGGGACATCCGCAGTTGAGTGCCTAATGGTGCATCATGGGTGGTGAACGACGCCATGACCTACTGGCCAAGATGGGTGAGCCGTGCAAGGCAGTGGCAGGGTCTGCAGCCACTTCTTACCTCCCCCTCCTAAAAAACACCTTGACTGTGTGAGCGAAAGGCAGACCGCCAAATTAGAGGTGGCACGGTCGTCTGGCGGGGAGCTCCTCCAGCGTCTGTGACTCGTGCAAAACACGTGAGAGCCCGTGTCACGGTAGCCAAACACTGCCAGAGACTTGTAAAATCGAGCGGTGCTGAGAGAGGCCACCCTCTGATCGAGCTGGGGCCCTGAGGTGAGAAGGAGGCAAAGTGCTTTTGAGCCATTTTATAGTGCCCCAGGAAGTACGAGGCAGTGCTGTTGTATGACTTCCGGCAGTGCCTTGGGATCTATGTGGGAAAAGAAGGCTGTAACTTTGGGCCCGGTGGGATAGGCTTGAATGATCCTGATGACCTGCCCCAGCCGCTACAGGTGGCTCTCTCACCCCCTTCCATTCATCTTCAGACCCCCCTAGAGGTTCTTACAGCCACAAGGTGGGCAGGACCCTAGAGTTTCAGTTGCCTGATTTCCCAGACTCGGACCCTACAGTGGGCAACAAGGGAGCCAATGACCTGCCCCCACCTGTCAAGCAGTGAGAATAGTGTTGGAGCCCGAGCGCAGATCCTGGACAGATACAGCCCACCTGCTGAAGGAAGCAGCAACAACTGACTTGTGCAAGGACGGCTGCAGTAACTCCGAGCGCCATGACATCGTGTTGAGGCCCTGCACATGGCCTCTCGCTGTGCGGACCTGGTTAACCTGCTCTAGGGCCTCATGGCACAGCGCAGTGTAGATGTGGGCAGGGACCGGGCTGCCTGACAAACCAGGTGCCATCTGAGAGCAAGTACTTGTGACATGGTGAGGAATAAGGATCCACCACCTATGCAGGCTAACAAAACAGACAAAAATGCTGTGGTTAAGATGGCTGCAGGAACCATGATGGGGGCCGAAGCGGTTAGTGAACTGGAAACAGAGCCGCGCCCGACTGAAGAACTTTTGCTTGGGGCGATCATAGGAGCTATCCAAGACCTCACAGGCTTTCTGGGGCCCAAGTTGGATGCAGTGACTGTAGATGACAGCCTCCGCTGGTCAGACTTTAAAAAAAATTACCGAAAAAAGTACAGCAGCTGAGTCACATATCAGTCTGCTTCAGTCGACGACCAAGAAGCTTAAGGGCCAAGTGCAGTTTCTTATTAAACAGAAGGCCACCATTACAGCCAACTTTGAGGACCACGAGGAGAGGGCAAGGAGGAATAACATCAGGGTTGTTGGGGTCCCTGAAGGGGCCAAGGCCCCAGTGCTGATTTCTTTCTAGAAGACCTCATTGTCAAGTCACTCCACCCTAAGTGCCTGTCCAACATTTTATCAAAAGAAAGGGCACAGAGGGTGCCAGTGCCCCGCCAAAGCCGGAAGCCCCTCAAGGACAATCATAGCAAGGGTATTTAAATATTGAGATGTGATCTTGCAGGCAGTCCGATCACATGGTGACCTAAAGTACGAAAACACGGCAATTTGTTTCTTTTCAGACTTTACACTACAAGTACAATGACAAAGGCGCAGCTTTGATGAGGTTAAAAAAGTGCTTAGGGTGCAAGAACTCAAGTACATGATGCTTTAACCAGCTCACCTGAGGGTGTCAGCAGAGGGTAAATCCTGGCACCTTACCTCTTCAAGGAAGCCTGGGAATGGCTGGAAGGATGGTGCACCCCAGGTCGATGGAGTAAGTGGGAGAATAGAGGATACCATGGAGGCAGATCTGACAGTGGGCGGTCGGACCGTTCATACTCACAGGCGAGAGATGAGCCCCTGTAGGAAACGTTAACAATTTACTTTGGGTGACTCCTGTGCTGTGGTCTGCCTCTTGTCCTATGATCGGCATCATTTGAAATTTCTGTGGCGTTCTTGCATAGGGGCACTGAGGTCTGACTCTGGCAGAAGCGACAGGTGCCAGATCAGCCCTACATGGGGCCATCAGTCAGCCAGAGGGGGAGGGTGATGATGGTAACAATTTGCATTACAGAGTTAAGGCATTATTATTCTACAAAAGGGGTACAGTTCCAAAGTTCTTTATTTCTGTTTTAAAGACTGGAAGGGGCGGTGCTGACCAGCCCACTGTTCTAAATGACATTGCTTGGGCTACAGGCACTCTGCATATTGAGGAAGTGGGCAGTTCTGAGCATGCATTGCAGGGTTGCAGTGAGGGGGGCGTTTGATTGTTGGGTGCAAGTGTTTTAGATTTATATGATTGTATTTTGTTTCCACCCTTGCTCAGGCACAGCAACGTCAGGAGGTTCTAGGCAGAGGAACGGGATACAGTGGGATACAGAGGGGCCGCTGGACACATATGCCACCACAGGTACATTCTCTCAATGAATGGGGGCACCAACATAATAGACCTTAAGGAATGACAATGGCTTAGGTAGCAGAATCAAATGTAGCGCAGTACTTGAATACCTGCGTAGACATGCCCCAGACCTGATGCTCCTGAATGAGACCCACCTGAGAGGTAACCAATACAGAGCTCTGGACAGATTTGGGTATTCTCTGGTGGCACATGCAGGCAATGTGACAGACTCAAGGGTAACGGGGATTAGTGTCCTTTATCCATGCCTACACTTGGTGTGATCCTAATGTTAGGGGTAGAAAATAATTCAGTAGCCGACCCTATTGTGGACAGGGAGGCAATGGTAATTCAAGGCGAGTCGAGTCCCTGTGGGCCTTCATGGATGCAATGGGACTAGTAACCCCCTGGTGAGACCAAAATCCCTGAACATGACAATATGCATACTTATCAGCAGCTCATGGCAGTTATTCCCACCTAGACTATATTCTCACCCACTATCTTCATCTGGGTAAATTCAGAGACGCAACCCACATGGCAAATGGAATCTCTGACCATTCACCGGTATGAGTGACACTTTGTGGCCTGGACAAGGCCTATAGTCTACCCCCCAGAATTGACCCTTGGCACTTAAAAGACAGGACCCTTAAGGATAAGATGAGGGAGAGGGCGGACCAATACTTTCAGGAAAACAAGGGCACGGTTGAATCAGCCTGTGATCTAGGGAAGATTTCAAAATCATCATCAAAGGTCATGCACAGGCCCTAATGAGGGGAAAAAGAAAGAGCGCAAGCTGCAATGTGAGTCGTTAAATGCAGTATTGTTTCCCTAGAGGCCTGGCTCCTAGATTGGGCTCCATTGAACTCACACCTCCAACATCAACTACACCTCAAGCAACACAAGTTGAAGATGCTGGCCAAAGACCAGGCCCGAGTCTATGCACTGGCAACCCAATGCTGCTTGCATGATGTTGGGGACAAGACCAATAAATTGCTGGTGTGGCTCAACAAGAGCGATCAGGGTCAAAATTGGATCTGGGAGGTCGTGGATTGCAACAGGTCAGCCCAGAGGACAGTGATACAATTGCAGAAACTTTTGCAAGTATTACAAGGGGTATATGCTTCCTCAATCCTCATGTCTGAGGAGGACTGTGCTGACCTTCTGAAGGACATAGCCTCCCCCCCAAACGCTTTCTGACAAGGAGACTCTGGAGGTGGACCTGACTGTGGAGGAAATAGTGAGTTCGATGCAGAACCTTCAATTGGGTAAAACAGTGGGGTCGAACAGCCTGTCGGTGTAGCTCTATAAATGCATGGCAGCCAAGTTAGCAGAACATATGTTGGCCATGTTCAGTGCTGCACAGGTGGCGAGTTGTCCACCTGAAGACCAAAGGAACGTGACAACCGTTGTACTTCCTAAGAAGGGCAAACCACCAACAGAGTGCAGGTCATATAGGCCCATCTCTTTACTCAGCTTGGAGGCCAAAGTGCTTGTGAAGGCCCTGGCGACGAGACTGCAGTCAGTGATCACAAAGGTGGTTCACCCAGACCAATCTGGCTTTATGCCACACAGGGGAACATGTTAAATCTGATGGATGACAAAATGGCTTTCAATAGTATCTAATGGAATTTTATCCTCACAGCCCTTCCTCGACTGGGGTTTGTTCCCAAGTTTTGTGGCTGGGTAAGGCTTTTGAATTGGGACCTGCTAGCAAGAGTACAATTGAATGAAACACTGTCCAGGGTCTTTGCCCTGCATAAGGGCACGAGGTAGGGGTGTCCTCTGTCTCCTATGATAGTTTCTTTAGCGCTCGATCCCCTGGTGGCCTGGGTTAGCCAGGACCACCTTGTATGGGGAGTGTGTGCCAGTAAGGGGGAGGGAGGAATACATTTCTTTCAATGCCGATGACATACTGCTCTGTCACTATAGCACTCCTTTCCGTAGACAGAATACTGCACATCTTTCACATTTTTGGGTCCCACTCTCAGTACTGATTTAACAGGGATGAGTCCCTTATATTTCCGCTGGCAAGTGAGACTCCGAAGCTTCCCTTGAGGTGTGCAGCGCTGCTAGCGCAAGATGGGTTCAAATAACTGGGTATCTATGTCACCCGTGACCCTGGAGACTTTTTCCATCAGAACCTACTCCCACAGCTGGACAGGCTCCATAGAGATGTGGAGCATTGGCGGGCCCTCCAAATGTCTCTGATGGGCAGGGTTGCTCTCTTTAAAATGATTGCACTGCCATGCCTGTTATACGGTCTCCAAAATAATCCTTACAGAGTCCCTCCGGACATCTTTAGAAGGGTTGACCATGAATTTAGACCATTGCTATAGGACGCGGTTGGCTCCCATATTGCACTCCGTAAATTACAAAGAGATGTCTATGATGGTGGGGCTGGCCTTTCCTGACATTCTTAAGTACTATTGAACTGCACAATTAGTGGGTGTAAATAACTGGGTGTTCATGGACTGAACGAAGCCAACATACCGAGTTGACAGGGAGGCTTGGGGAACAGAGGTTATGGGGCAGCCATGTACAGACAGGAGTGCAAGGGTACCCTGCCGACCGACACCCAGAGGTGGTATGTGTGTAGCGAGAAGCGATAAGATACCTAGGCTGTTGGGGCTAGAGGGGAGAGGGCAAACTGATGGACCGGACCCCACTATAGAATAGTGACCTCCTGCAGGAGGTTGTGGCCTTCAAATGCTTTTCGAAATGGATGCTGATTGGCACAAAGCATGCAGGCAATGTATGGAGGGGACAGGAGATTGTGAACTTTGAGGTTCTACAGGATGGCGGAGACCAAACGCTACAGATACCTGGAATTGGGGCATGCTCTCTGATGCCATATTCTGGAGTGGGAACAGCTGCCAGAGGTGGCACCACTGGAGGACCGCCTCCTTCTGGTCCCATTGGAAGGCAAGGCTATCGCCATGATACATAGGAAAATAATGCACAATGCCACAGACCCATTAACGGTGCTGTGAGAGACCTGGGAGAGGGGCACCGAGATGCCTGAGGATGACTATTGGGCTTAGGCCGTTTAGAGCCCGAGAGAGGTGACAATCGGGGGCTACTTCAGGCTGGTCCAGTTACAAATCTCAGACAGGTCATACTATTACAGCGTACTTCTACACAAAATGGGGAGAGGGGACTCGACACTCTGCCTGAGGAACTGTGGACAGGAGGGCACCTTCTTTCACATATTGGGGCTGTGCCCGTATATACAGCTCTACTGCATGGAAATATTGCAGATCATGATCAAGGTGTTCAGGTTGACGGTCCCCCTAGATACTAAACTGCTTCTTCAGGAATGTTACGGGAGAAGAGACTTAGCACAGGTATCAAAGGATCTGGCTGAGTGTAGTGGCGATGGTGGCCAAGCACAACATAAACTGACCTAGGGGTACAATGGCCCCTCCCCGAATTGAGGACTGGGAATCTGACATGGACTGGTGTCAATGGGCAGAACAGGTGGTCTACCAGAGTAGGGGCTGACCCAAAAAATGGGCAAGGTGTGGGGTAACTGGCGTGCTTATCAAAGCAACTGATTGGATGGGATTGTGTGACTAGCCCAACCACTGCATTTCCTGTATGCCAAGCATCAGTTGTGTTTAGTAAAAAAAGATTATTAAAAAATAAAAGTTGACACACACACTCAAACACTAGTTTATAGCATATCCCTGTGTATATCTACATTTATAATTTGATTATCTGTATTTCTTTGTACAAACATGTATAATAATTATGATTTTTTTAAATATATAGATGCTCTTTAGGACTGCTCAACAAATGTATATATTACTTATAGTTATATTCTATGCTTAACATGAGTATATATCACTGCATAGTTTTCATATACTTTATTTGAATAGATGCTTATGGGTCTCTGTATTATTTACCACAATATGTAAATCATATCTATTATTTCTACAAGTACTTCATTATTTAAATGTTAAGTAAAATATAAAATTAAATAATATATTAGTTATAAAAATTCACAAATAAATTAGCTTAATATACAGCAACACTTGAAAGTATGAGTTTATAAAATACTACTTTAAATCTCTATGTATTCTCTTCCATATACATGTACCCTCTCTATGTACTTATGTATCCATATGTTTATTACTTTACCCCTACTGTAGAAGGAAAAAAATAACTCTATCTAATGCACTACTCTGTGTATCCTCTGCCTCCACTCTGACTCATCCCAAACCTCATTCTACTACTATGATCTTCAAAATAACATTTTCTAGACTCTGACTTCCTCTATCCCCCCCCCCTTGGATCACTCCAAACATCATTTTACTACTATGATCTCCCAAACAACCCTTTCTAAATTCTTCCCTCGTGTATCCCCCCTTTGACTCATTTCAACCTCATTTTACTAGTATGATCTCCCTAATCCATTTCTAGAGACTCGATCCTCCTCCATCTCTCCTTTTACTCATCACAGATCCCATCTTATTACTATGATCTCCCAAACACTTTTTAGACTCTTCCCTCCGTTTTACCTTCATTATCCTATTCGATCCAGCTAACAGACACCGCTCAAATTAATCCATATTTCCCTATACTAATCCCAACTAATCCTTTTTGGGTTTCAGAATAGCGTGCTACTCACCGAAAAGCTCTTTGACACCTTATTAGGGATATTAAGTGCTATATAAATACAATTACAATATAATCTTGCCTCTGTCCTTGTAAGATCATTGTCATATATGTTTCATTCCATGTTTTTCTCCTCATTTTGACAAGTTCTTCTTGTATGAAAGTAGAGGGTGTCTTGTGGTTGTTGGCCTTTGTATGATAGCGTGGTTCTTGTACTGAAACTGCAGTACATTAACAAAGTCTTACCCAGGTTGGTAGAGCTATGTGTTTTTTATAGGAATACAGGAGGTGTGTTATGTTCGAGACATGGAAGGTAATAAAGAGTTGGTTGGCCATATAAAGGGTTGTGCTCCATGGGTGTCTAACTCAGACATTTGGTTAAAATTAAGTTTACAGTGTGCTCTGTTATGTGAGTGTCTCGGTCTTTTCTCAGGTCTGCCCACCCAATCTTCAAATGAATTAATAATATGATTGTCAATTGAAATTTCTACTTGAGAATGTAGTCAAATATGATCTTTGTTTGCTAGTCTGATGCGATATTGCATTAATGGCACATCTTGTAACTTTGCATTGGAACTTCTGAGGTGGAGTTATCTGAGTCCCGGTGCATGTTAGTGTCTTAGTAAATACTAGCATTACTCCACTTATTGTACCATCATGCATATTTTTCTGGACTATTTAATAGCCTTCTATATCAAGATCCTGTTTACCTAGATAATAAACTAGCAACATCTGAAGGTCAGCATCAGATGATGAGCTCCAACATCTGCAGAATAGAAACTAAATACAGCACAAAAGAGAAGGCAAACCTTCTTAGTCTACACTCCGAGGCTCTGGAACAACGTCTCCTCTGACATCAGAACAGCACAAACCTTCCACATATGCTGGTAGGAAGAGAAAGCTCACTTTAAAAAAAAAATCTACCTATGAGAGACTGTCTTCTCCTCTCTTCCCCCCAGCTCTACCTCCTCCTTCAAGCCTCTCTCCCCATGTGTTGTTTTCCATTAGGGCTTGCCTCTTATATACAGGATTCTGATGTAGCCAGCTTGTTTCCTACTTTAGAAATACAATAGACGGTTTTTATGAATTTTGTATGGAAGGTCATGGACCAGCTATGTATATTGGTCTTACTCATGTCTAGAAGTGACTGGTTAAATGTTTCTTTCCAAACCTTGGTGTATGCTGAATAGAACAGGCAGTTTGTTGTTATTTTACCTGTTTCGGTACAATGGTAAGTGTTTTCATGTAGCATTTCATAGATAGTTTTGAGCTGTGTCTTCAAATCTTGCTTCGGTCCTTTTTAAAGGGTGGCTTCTTTCACCCTGGACTTGGTGTTCGTTTTCCATTGGGCGATTGCTTCTGATTTCATTACCATCAGGGTTCTCTACCCTGGGCTTGGTACATGTGGTAAGAGCCAGTCACTTTGATCAATTATAACATGGAGGTCGTGTAGTTAAGACAATAGATTAATATTATTGTTTGCTATTGGCGCAGTCTGAGTAAGCCCTCTTATTAATCAATAATTAATTTGATGTAGTGAATTTTGGTTCATTGACTCAGTCCTGCCTAGTGCCTTACTATCAGGGGATCCAAAACTGCTTTAATCAGTTGGGGGATTTACTTGAGTCAAAAATATCTCGTTTTTTTACCATTATTAAGAGAGGTTATACCAGTGGTGCTGGAACAATTTTCAGGGTGGGGGTGCCACCAACAATCTTACATTCTTGAAAGTCAAAGATTGTGAAAAATCCAAACTTCACATGTAGAACAACTGTAGCAAATTAGCCATGCTCCTTTAGCCAGGTAAGGGTGCTGGTGCGGTATGTAGCGGGTGATGTATTTTGGAGCACAGTGTTACAAATATATTGGTAAAACTTGATGTGGTAGTGCACTTCCATTTAAAGACAGCACAGTTTCTATTGAAATTACCACTAAAGTTTCACAGACATGTAGATTTACTGATAGGAACTATATAGCACAAAAATGACAATTGTGGAAATCTAATTTCAGTGACTATTATTATTTGCACATCACCAAGCAAAATGTTTTGATTTGTTTTGGTCCTATTAGAAATGTTACCATCACACTTCAAAAGGTCCTTTCATTTGTGCTTTCTTCATTGCTGATATATTTTTAAATATGTATACAGCTCATTTAGAGGTATTTGAATGTTGTGGTGTTGGAAAGGTTTCCTTTCACATTCCTTGTATTCCAGCAAAATGGTTGCATAGTTCACTTTACAAAATGTTTACAATTTGTTGTTAGAGAAAGAAAAGTAAACCTCAATCTCCATGTTAAACAATTAAGCAGAATATTTTCAAAAGACACAGCCTGATATTCAATATCTGACTTTGAGTCTTTGAACATACAGTAAATGGGACAAGATAAAGACAAAACCTAAAGCCAATCTTTATTGTTCATTCACTTTCTAAACTCTGGTATGGTAATTTCTGTGGGTGCTGCAGTGCCACTACTTCCCGCACCCATTGGTTATATGCTTTCAATGCATCTTGTCTTTCAGTGTTGACTGCAAGATGTCATCTGGTTTGCCCTTAAGGTAGTTCTCCTGCTTTTCTTCCTCATTTTTGTGAAACTGGACCTTTTTTGGGTGGCTGCTTCCTACACCTCTACCTAAATGTGGGTTGTATAACACTGTATTAAAGTCTATAGTATCTGCCTACATCCATTCATTATGTCGCATGCGCGTGCATTGTCAAGGTAAGAATAATACTATTAATACCTTACCTACCCACTGCATTGTCAAGGTAAGAATATAATTGATATTACCTTACACAGACTTTCCTTGCAATTAGGTGATTAGTAGCTGCAATATTTTTGCTACACAATATAAAACATGCACTAAGGTGGTGTACCTTCAATATGGCATCCCTGCACCACCTTTATACAACACCTATTGGGGACAATCTGCCAGCTGATTGAGTCATGTATGCCATGGTGGTGGTGCATGCCCACTGTGCTTCCAGCACCCACTTTCGGTAGGTGCCTCGTAGCTTGGCTTTTGTCATTTCCTTGTGCATCACCATAACTTTTAGTGCAGCCTTTGGGGTGTCCATGAGGGTGCAACAACACCTTGTGCTTTCTGCTTGACTGGAGTCCATTGTACAGTAGCAACACAACCTCTCGGACCTCTTTAGCAGCTCCATCACTCACCATCCTTACACCTATATTGTGTTGTCTGGCACCGTGTATGCTTTGACTGCCTGTGCCACGGGTGTCCAGCTGTGACTGACCCTAACTTCCTGGACAGCAATGCTGATTGTTTCAGGTGGTGGGCTCCAGCATCCATTTTGAGGACTGGGACTTATTTTTCATCATCAGACTTTTATCATGTGAGAGAAATACAGAATAGTGAAAACAAAGGGATAAGAGTAAGAGAGTAAAACAGTGACAAAGGGAGAAAATTAAAACAGTGACAAAGGGAGAAAGCAGTAATGAAAAAGCACCTGAAAAAGTGAGATAAGAGACAAAAAGTGTGGGGCGGTGGAAGAAAAATGCATGAGGTAGCATCAAAACTAGGCAGCCTTGCATTTGGCAGCATTTTGATAGGTTTGTAAGAAAAATGTTTTACCCTTGCACTTTTGTGTTTTTGCAAGCTAAGCACTGCTGAACCTCAGATGCGGTCCCTGTTCTCCTTATGCTTCCCATATTCCAATGAGGCTAAATGGGACTTTGTTGATAAAGAGGTAAAAGGGGATTATATCACTGTGGTTTGGGGGTCAGAGCTCCTAACAGCATGGACGTCATTTAGGGGCCACCAAGGGTCGCAGCAGCACCCCTGGCTTGCCCCTTGTGACCCTTGGCATTGCCTTTGCCACCCCTGGCCCTAGAGTTGGCAAAATTCAGTGCCAGGGACACAAGGGCAGCTTGCCTTAATGGATGTGGGTTGAGGCTCCACTTTCCTGGATTTCTGTTATTTTGTTATTACACATATTATTATTCACTATTAGTGTAATACACAATTGAGTACAATCAGCTGGAATGTGACACTATCTGGCAGCTAAGGTAAGTAAAAATGCTTTTTAAATTATGTTGTATGCATGCTTGCGGGTGAGAGTGTGTTTATGTGAGAGAGTGTGTGAATGTGTGTGTATGTGTAGGCATGTGTGTGTTAAAGTAAAGGTTAAATGCGTGTGATGTCACTTCCTCTACCCCTGGCATTTTGGTGAATTGCCACCCATGCTCAACAGGAGCTGCTCTTTCCGCCTCACACTGAAGCATACCAAAGGTGATGGGTGGGATGCTTTATTAATCTGGCAGTTCGCGACAGACTGTTCCTACTGGCGCAGGGTGAAGACTGATTTGAATATGACTGGGCCCAAACTAAGGTGGCATGGTGAGCAAAATAATGGAGGACTGGAATGCTGCCCAAGTAATTACTAGTTGTTGAGATTAATTCAAACATTCCATGCACCACTTTTTTGTATACTTCAGCTCTTTCTGTTGCCCATCATGTTATACAGATCAACCTTTTGCATTGATTTGCAGTTGCATGCATATAGCACTCACACCCCGTTCGAGGTGGCAAATCGTTTCCTCTGGATACTATGGCCCAAATGTAAGAGGGCCTAGAGCCTCCTTGCGCCAAATTAGCGTATTTTTTTCTGATGCTAATGTGGCTCAATGAGGCCAAATTTTCCGTGTCATATTTACAAAGTGGCACAATGCATGCATTGCACCACTTTGAACACTTGCACCACAATATGCCTCTAACAGGCATAATGTTTGCAAGGGGGGTTGTTCCCCCATTAGGGGGACCGCAAAAATGGTGCAGTGAAATCTGAGATTCTACTGCAAAAAATGTTGTGACATTTTTTAACGCCTGCACAGAGCAGGTGTTAAAAGGAGGCAGACCATTATTTATAATGGGCCTCCATGTACTTTGCAAGATTAGCGCCAAAATTCTTGCCGCTAATCCTGCAAAGTACAATAGCGTCAAAACGTTTGATGCTATTTTCTCTAACCTGCGCCATGGGGTGCTGTATGTTTTATACAGCGCACACATGGTGGTGTTAGGTGGGGTCAAGGGGTGCAAAAAAAGTGGCGCTGCATATATTGCAGTGACACTTTTCTTAAATTTGGGCCTCTGAATGAGAGCTGTGTGGGATTAAAATGGGTTTTGAATCTCAGCCCTAGGTCGATTAAAAAAAATAGGACTGCAGGCACCTCCTTGCACGTGTCCTGGTATGCCTCACATATATCTCATGGTCAACCTTAAAATAAGCAGGAGGTCCAGCCTGCAGCAGCCCCCAGGCTGTGATTCCCATGATGTTTGGACGGAAGTCGGCTCTCCCTGCTCTGGTCTGCTGGGCCTGGCTTTCCACTCTGAAGTGTAGGCGCGCTTCCAGAGCGAGGAGCAGGCACTGTTTGTTCTGCGTTGGTCGTTAGCAGAGGAGCTCAGGCGTGATTTATAGCAAGAGGCCCCTAACGCCCTCCCAGTTACAACACTATTTCAAGCCTCAGACTTCCACTGGCAAAAGAAACTGCACGCGAGCGTCTCATTGCGTAGTTCTCTTCGTAATTGTTCAAACTTACTTACCTTTGAATGCACTTTACCAATCCCCAAATAGCTTAGATTGTTTAATACATTTAATAGTTGTGATGGAATATTCCGGTGAGTGGTTATTCACAAAACAGACTTCGCTGCTTTTGAAAAGGTCTGTTGTGCTGGTTTGGTTCCTTTGATGAACAGCGCGCAATCCTCTGATCAGTGCTTAATTTGTAAATAAAAACGTGCTGGTACCCAAAGCCCTCCCGTAAACACGGGGCTGCTGCAATTAAATGTGCGAGCACAGAATACCGAGGCAGCGTAATCCTGAAGCCATCTCGAGTCTCTTCAATCCATTTAAGGCCACTCTCTGACCCTTCAGCTCACTCTTGCAGCTTTCTGCGTTCTCCCATTGTGACGCATTTTTCGTTTTTATTTTCCTCGTCTTTCCCATATGTGTCTTTTGTTCGCAGTAAATGCTTGAGGCAGAAAAATAAGTTCCGGCCCTCAAAAATAAGTGCCAGAGCTCCGCACCGGAAACAACAAGCACACATTAAGCACTGCCTCTGATTAATAAAGGTGTTCTGCACACTACCATAGGGTCGGTGGAGTGGGAATGTGGCAAGCTCCCAAATAAACATTCAGGAGCGGTGCGCTCCCAGATTTAAGAAGTCTACCCATAATTTTATTTTATAAATTCACGTGCGTGCCTAAGCAAACTGAAGTATAACCTACAGTCACAGCTCATGTGTAACCTCATGTCACAGCTGTAAAGTAAGGCCTGACAATAGGTCTGGCATTGGCTGCAGATCTTTTACCTTTACCAATGCTTAAATTGTGGTTTTTTTTTTAGGTCGAGCCTACTAGGCAGCGTATGTTGCAATACATAATATAAGCTTACTAAGAACATACAGGGGTTTTGGGCCCAATTATTGCTTACCATTGGTTGCCCTTCCTGTCACTTTCATTGGTTTACTTCTTATTCAGTGGGTTGCCTTGTCCATCTTCAGTGTGTTCCTCCGCTGGAGCATTGCCAATTTACTTGTGTCCTTTCCAGTGCTTAATTTGTAAAAGAAAGAATGCTGCTGCCCAAAGCTCTTCTGTAGCTATCCTATTACAAATTGGCACACCGAATACCAAGGGTGTATAGTTTTTAATTCACTTTGGGCCTCTTTATTTCACTACCAGATACTGTTCCCCTCTTTATATCACTTTTGCAGATCCCTGCTTTGTCCCTTTCTGTCTTTCTTCTCACCTCTCTTTATTGTTTGTGTTTTTTCCCTTTCTTGCTCGCAGTGAGTATCTGATGAAGTAAAATAAGTGTCAGTTCCCAAAAACGAGTGCCAGTGGGCCCGCTAGCTTAAATTAAGCAGTGCTCTTTCCACTGCTCACGTTTAGGGATCTCCTTTTCTCTTTTGTCCTAAGCACTCAATGAGATAGCATGTGTTTTCTAGCTGTCTTCCTAGTTTGCTTCTCTTGCCCCCTCCAAACTCCATGTTGTGCTGTATTCTCCCCTGCCCACTCCACGTAGCTTTCACACAGCGGCGGCCACCCCAATTCTCAAGCCGGGGGGCGGGCAGGAGGAGGGACGGTGGTAGAAAAAAAAAACATTAAAAAAATTTACCTGTTTCCTTTGCCACTGCCGCCGCAGGCCGCGTTACTCCTCTGCTATTCTACTGGGACACCAACACAGGCTTCCCAGCAATCCTGGCACTGCTCTCATGCTAACCCCAGTATGAAAGCAGCACCAGCATTGGTCTGAGCAGCTTGTTCTGCCGCTCAGCCACTACGTGAGAATCTGTGGAGTTTCGTGGAGAAACCTAAGAGCGCATGTGTGTTTGGCAGGCCTGCAACAGCCGGCGAAACACACATATGCACTTAGTGCACAGATTCCTCTCCCCCTACCGAGGCCTAGCCCCACCCTTCCCTGCCCCTGCTGATGGCTGATCCTACAGCTGAAAGATAAAATGATAATGAAATATCGTTTTATCTTTCAGCTCCTGGCTTAGCCAGGGGGCGACGACACCCCTTCACCATTGCGAAGCAGCCGCCCCTGCTCTCACACCCATTGCTTTTCCTCCCCACCTCATCATACTTGTTGCTTCCTTCCAACCTGCATCCTCCTTCTCTCTCACCTGTTGCGTCTCCCCAACCACACACTTCTCTCACTGCCTGCTCACACGTGCTTCTCCCCTTCCCACTCCACGTTGCTCTCTCATCCTTTGCTTCTCCTACCCGCCCTCTGTATTGCTTCTCGCAACCTGCCCTTCCTTCTCTCTTGCTTGTTACTTATCCTCCCCACCACACCCTCTGTGTTGCTTGCGTCCCTCTCCCGGGTTGCTTCTCCCCTTGCTTTCCCCACTCTTCAATCAGTGTTGCTGTGGTAATTGTTAGTAAGTGTAGAATGTAGAAGGCAGTGGTAGAATGTAGATGAAGTGGCAGTGAGGATCGGGCAGTGGATGAGACAGCGTTGTTCTCCTTTTACTGCCATACTTAATAAAGTACGTGGAACTTCTGTCAATCTCAGCTTTTATTTTAACATTGGCGACGAGCGGGCAGATCCGAAGGAAGCGATTCGTGTGGAGAACAACGCCATAACGCCATACCTTCATTTTTTTTGCTCCATGTGATACGAGTTGTGGCAAAGTTACCGTTCCAGAGATCCAGGAGTTCTTGCAGTTCACACTGAAGCGACGTTCAGAGTCATGGAGTAACCTGCGCCCGTCTCAGGTTCTTTCCATCCCGATTATCCTGCTCTTGGGATCGAGTTAATTCGTCAGCTGTACAGATCTTTGCATGGTGGCGGCCATCTTAATACGTCAAGCGTAAGGACGTATATTGCTACATGGGGCGGCCATCTTGAATTGCTGTTTTGCATCTGCACGTCATCGTGCAGACACACATTGATTGTGAGGCGGCCATCTTAATTGTCACTAAGCATTTCATATGTGGATTAAGGATTACAAATTTCCGCGTGGACTATGGTGATCCGCACACCATATTATTTAAGAACCTGGAGGAAATGAATATCAGTAATTTGCACACTGTACATCGGATTTGCATTAATAATGACAAAGTGGATGACGGTGATCCACTCACCTTATTTTTTTATTTATTACACTTTTTAGTCTATGTTTCAGGATTATAATAGGTTAATAATTTTTTCTTTTTTTCCTCTTTCTCTTTTTCTTTCTTTTATTCTAGTTTATTAAAAACTTGAACTGTCAACTAAGTATATTCTGGTTAAGTACGATGACTTCAATTCATCCACTGCCATTTTTTCTATCCAAGCCAGGGGAACCACCTACTCAATGGGAACTATAGATGTATTTATTTGAGGTGAATGTAGAGGTTTTAGAAGAATGTGAATGTTCTCTGGAAAGGTATTTAGCTTCATTAAAGCACAGGCTGGGTGCTATTGGCCTTAGGAAGATTTCAAATTTACCCACGATTGGAAATTTTGAAAATGGTGATGTTTATCACCTTGCTAAGAAACAAACAACTGCATGAACATTATGGCAGGAAAATCAATGTAGATTTAGAAAGATTTACATTTTATTCTAGATCTCCGCGAGATGATGAATCAATTGACCAATTTATGGCTGCTTTAAAAGGATTGGCAATCACTTGTAAATTTGAACAAATATCATATGACCAAGTGTTGAGGGACCAGTTGCTAATGAAAACGAAATCGCGTAAAATTCAAGAGAAACTTTGGTCATGTGGTAGTGAATTAACATTAGAGAATGCTGTTGAAGTGGCTAAAGACATTGAGGTTTTTGAGAAGTGTATCCAGACTGTAAGGAAAAATACTCAGGACCACAAACTTGAGTCTGTAAATGCTATTTCCATAAATAAGGAAGGTAAGGAGAAGAAAACAGAAAAGAAGAAAGGTTTTACAAGGTTGTTATAGGTGTGGAGCTAATGACCATTTAGCGAATTGTAAGTAGAGTCCTGCAATAGGCAAAGTTTTGTAGTTCATGTAAAAAAATTGGCCACTTCAGCAAGGTTTGTAAGGGTTATAAAAAGAATATAAACTATGTGTCAGATTACGAGGAATAAGAAGAGGAGAAGTTACAGAATGTGGTGTTGAGTATTTTCAGGGATAACTGTGGTACTTTTGATAACCCATTGAGCTTGTCGTCTTGCAAGTTAGAGATAGATGACTGTGAGGTGAATGTCATGGTAGATTCTTGTGCCTGGTATACCATTATGTCTAAGGAACTGTTTAGTAACTTATGGCCTAAAAGGAGTTTACTTCCATCGGGCGTGAATCCTAGCAGTTACACTGGACACAAAATTCCCATTGTTGGTTATGCATATGTGCAGATTAATGTTGGACTTAAACATTGCAAAGGAAAGCTGTATGTAGCTGAAAAAGGCCAATTAATTCTAGGTTGGCCACATATTATGAAACTTGGGCTAAGACTTGACCCTGCAAAAGATTCACCAGTGTATGCGGTACAGGAGTTGAATGATGTTCATTTGGAATATGATGATCCTGACAAGAAATTTCCTGGTGCATTTTCTAAATCTTTAGGTAAATTGAAAGAATTTATGCACAAAATTGCATTACATGAAAATACATATTATAGAACCCATCAAAAGTTCTGATTGGATATCACCTGTGGTAATATCTGTGAAGATTAATGGTGATTTAAGATTATGACTCATTATGACATTGGTGGTAAATCCCACTTACCGCCATGCTGACTGCCGCCAACATACCACCGCGGCGGTGGATATCCACTAACCATATTATGACACACGCACATCAATCCGTCACTATTCAGCCACACACACAAATCCGCCACACCAAAGGTCAGTGATAAACTGGCAGTATCAAAACCCACACCGTTATGCCAAAAGAACTACGCCCACAACATTATGATCCATGAATCACCACTGTGGACATTCAATGGCCGTAAACCATTGGCAGTACACTCATTTATTAGGCAAATGAGTATTTTGACCACATCATCCTCTTTATGCATGTTGTCTTACTCCAAGCTGTATAGGCTCGAAAGCCTACTACCAATTAAGCATATTAGGTGATGTGCATCTCTGTAATGAGAAGGGGTGTGGTCTAATGACATCAACACCCTATATCAGGTGTGCATAATTATTAGGCAACTTCCTTTCCTTTGGCAAAATGGGTCAAAAGAAGGACTTGACAGGCTCAGAAAAGTCAAAAATAGTGAGATATCTTGCAGAGGGATGCAGCACTCTTAAAATTGCAAAGCTTCTGAAGCGTGATCATCGAACAATCAAGCGTTTCATTCAAAATAGTCAACAGGGTCGCAAGAAGCGTGTGGAAAAACCAAGGCGCAAAATAACTGCCCATGAACTGAGAAAAGTCAAGCGTGCAGCTGCCACGATGCCACTTGCCACCAGTTTGGCCATATTTCAGAGCTGCAACATCACTGGAGTGCCCAAAAGCACAAGGTGTGCAATACTCAGAGACATGGCCAAGGTAAGAAAGGCTGAAAGACGACCACCACTGAACAAGACACACAAGCTGAAACGTCAAGACTGGGCCAAGAAATATCTCAAGACTGATTTTTCTAAGGTTTTATGTACTGATGAAATGAGAGTGAGTCTTGATGGGCCAGATGGATGGGCCCGTGGCTGGATTGGTAAAGGGCAGAGAGCTCCAGTCCGACTCAGACGCCAGCAAGGTGGAGGTGGAGTACTGGTTTGGGCTGGTATCATCAAAGATGAGCTTGTGGGGCCTTTTCGGGTTGAGGATGGAGTCAAGCTCAACTCCCAGTCCTACTGCCAGTTCCTGGAAGACACCTTCTTCAAGCAGTGGTACAGGAAGAAGTCTGCATCCTTCAAGAAAAACATGATTTTCATGCAGGACAATGCTCCATCACACGCGTCCAAGTACTCCACAGCGTGGCTGGCAAGAAAGGGTATAAAAGAAGGAAATCTAATGACATGGCCTCCTTGTTCACCTGATCTGAACCCCATTAAGAACCTGTGGTCCATCATGAAATGTGAGATTTACAAGGAGGGAAAACAGTACACCTCTCTGAACAGTGTCTGGGAGGCTGTGGTTGCTGCTGCACGCAATGTTGTTGGTGAACAGATCAAAACACTGACAGAATCCATGGATGGCAGGCTTTTGAGTGTCCTTGCAAAGAAAGGTGGCTATATTGGTCACTGATTTGTTTTTGTTTTGTTTTTGAATGTCAGAAATGTATATTTGTGAATGTTGAGATGTTATATTGGTTTCACTGGTAACAATAAATAATTGAAATGGGTATATATTTTTTTTGTTGTTAAGTTGCCTAATAATTATGCACAGTAATAGTCACCTGCACACACAGATATCCCCCAAACATAGCTAAAACTAAAAACAAACTAAAAACTACTTCCAAAAATATTCAGCTTTGATATTAATGAGTTTTTTGGGTTCATTGAGAACATGGTTGTTGTTCAATAATAAAATTAATCCTCAAAAATACAACTTGCCTAATAATTCTGCACTCCCTGTACAGCCGCGCCCAAAATACACACACTCAAACAAAACAACACCACATTGGACAATTCAAACCACACACACCTGACACACATACACACACCACACCCACACCACTATAAAACACCCACCCACATTACCCACAACCCTTTACGACTAAAAACAATTGCCAGCAGAGAGAGACAGTAAGAGCACTCACACAACCAGAGCCACATACCACCATCACCTATACACCACCCATGCACCTTACATCACACACCCCAACATATCACCCTACACACCCTCACCCGGACCACTCACACTACACCCATGGCACCACAACAACACCCCATGTTCTCTGAGGAGGAGCTAAGGGTCATGGTAAAGGAAATCATCTGGGTAGAGCCACAACTATTTGGATCCCAGTTGCAGCAGATATCCATTGCTAGGAAGATGGAGCTATGGGGGGGAGGGGATCGTGGACAGGGTCAACACCGTGGAACAGCACCCAAGAACAAGGGATGACATCAGGAAGAGGTGGAACGACCTACAGGGGAAGGTGGATTCCACTGCAACAAGACACCAACTCGATGTACAGAGGACTGGCAGTGGTCCCCCACCTCCTCCCCCACAACTAACAACATGGGAGGAGCAAGTCTTGGCAATCATGCATCCTGAGGGTCTGCAGGAGTAGGAGGAGGACTGCACTCTGGTAAGTCAACTCTCTATTACTATCACCCCCCCCCCCACCTGCATGCCATCACATAACCCCCACCCCTACCCTCACTCCCATCACTACCCCACCATCACATCTCACTTATCCCAATGCCAAGCCCTGCATGCCATACCAATGCATGGACACCCCTCACAACCTGCATGGACACTAGAGAGAATCACCTAGCCCACCAAATAACAACTCACTCAAGGCAAAGCTGCGAGGGCAATAACAACCACAGAGGGCAACGCACCCATGCACAATATATCACACACAGAAACAATAACATTGCATTTACATCCCAACAGGTACCCCACCCAATGTCACCGGAGAAGAGGTGCCAGCAAAATCCAGTCCCTCCCACAGAAGAGGCCCACAGTGATGGTGAGCAGCTCTGCTCGCCTGGATCTGGATGACCAACCTGGCCCATCAGGGACCTCTCACACCACCACAGAGCTTCCCCCCTCAGGAAACACCACCACAGCGGGCCCATACCTCTGTCCCCTGGGCACGTCAATCAGCAGTGTGTCCACCACTATAGGGACCCTAGGCCACCCCACAAACACAGGACAATCAGGGACCTGGGGTCAGTTGCAGTGGGCATACAGTTCAGGGGACAGAGGCACAGGTCAACAGGGAAGCTGGGCGGACTGCTGTGCGACAGAGGGAGGACAGGCCCAGGGAACCGACCCTCCAGGAGGCACTCACCGTGATCCTGGGAGCATACCAACGTTCCCAGGATATGCTGGGCCAGATCCTGGATAAGATGCAGGAGAACATGTGGCTGCAGGAGGGACATTACCTGGGGATCAGGGAGGACTTGAAGTCCATTAACACCACCCTGGTCTCCATTGCAGGGGTGCTGGCAGACATGGCCAACAGTATGAGGGAGGCAGGGCACAACAGCGGGCCCCTGACACTAGCCAGACTACTGAACAGCCCTCCACTTTTGCTGCCGCTAGTGGACAGGAGGCCCCGCCACAGGACCAACAGGCCACCAGCACCCCCACCCCTGTCGAAGGAGAACCACCCCGCAAACGTTCCCTGCAATCCAGGCAGAAGCCAGAGACCGTTGCCAAGACCCCCACCAGGAAATAAGACTCTCCTGATTGTCACCCTTGTGTGCCACTCTGTCACCCTGTCCACCTTGAACTGCCATTGCTCCCCTTCCTATGCCCCCTTGGACACTGCACCTGGGCTACAAATAGACTGGACTCTAACCTGGACTTTCCTCCATCATCACCCCAGCCCATTGCACTACCCCCTCTTCTTCAGGGCACTGCAATAAACACACTTTGAAAAAATACAAGTATGGAGTATGTCAAATGATTTAAACATGTAATTGTTTAACAAGGTTCAGACATTACAATTCAACTGTACAGTGGAGTTTACATAGGAAAGACCTGTAGTTGGCTGCACTAAACACACCAGGAGCAATAGTGGGGCACCAACATGTGCAAAAAGAGAAGCCAAAGGGTACAGTGAGTGGGCATAGAAGTAGGAATTCACAGCCTGCCAGTGACAATGTCACACATCAAACTGTCAATGAAATGTGAAATAACACTGTCTTACCTGTGTGTCACTGGATGTATTGACGAATGACTGCACTTCTGTGGTCCTCATCCTCTGCCTCCTCATCTTCACTGTTCACAGGGTCCACTGCTGCCACACAACCATCTCCAGCCTCTCCTCCTGCAGAAAAGGCACATGGCGTCGCAAGGCAAGGTTGTGCAACATACAGCATGCCATGATGATCTGGCTGACCTTCTTGGGTGAGTAGCACAGGGATCCACCAGTTAGATGGAGGCAACAAAACCTGGCCTTCAGGAGGCCGAATGTCCTTTCTATTATCCTTCTAGTTCGCCCATGTGCCTCATTGTAACGTTCCTCTGCCCTTGTCCTGGGATTCTTCACAGGGGTCAGCAGCCATGAGAGGTTGGGGTAACCAGAGTCACCTGCAAATATCGAAGGACAACTTTTAGCCACACACTAACCCATATGGCTCACAACATACCCATACACCAACATCCACTGGGTGGGAACCAGGGCTCACCTATTAGCCACACCCTGTGCCTCAGGAGTTGGGCCATCACATTTGGGATGCTGCTATTCTTCAGGATAAAAGCATCATGCACCGAGTCTAGATACTTAGCATTGACATGGGAGATGTACTGGTCCGCCAAACACACCATCTGCACATTCTTCGAGTGATAAGTTTCACAGTTTCTGAAGACCTGTTCATTTTGCCGGGGGAGGGACAAATGCAATGTGTGTCCCATCAATCGCACATGATGTTGGGGATATGTCCCATTGCATAGAAGTCAGCCTTCACTGTGGCCAAATCCTTCACCTGGGGGAAAACTATTTAGCTGCACATGTGTTTAATCAGGGCAGACAACACTCTGGTCAGCACTATTGAGAACATTGGCTGAGACATTCCTGCTGCAAAGCCCACTGTCACGTGGGAAGAACTAGTTGCCAAGAAATGGAGCACAGATAGCACTTGCACAAGAGGGGGGATCCCAGTGGGATGACGGATAGCAGATATTAGGTCAGGCTCTAATTGGGCACACAGCTCTGTGATTGTGGCCCTGTCCAGTCTGTAGGTGAGGATAATGTGCCTGTCCTCCATTGTTGCCAAGTCCACCAGGGGTCTGTACACGGGGGATGTCTCCATCTCCTATTTATCTGCAGCGGTTGCAATCTATGGTGCAAAAGAGTGAGCAGCTGGTCATTATCTGTACATTGTAATCACTACAGTTCAATGCATATTGTAACTGTTACATTATTTTGGTGGTATATGTCCAGAATGTGAAATTGTGTACTGTGACGCAGTTAGGATCCATGGCCTGCCCCCCCCCCCTGAAATGGCATTCACCTGTCCAGTATGGAGGGACAGGTGGAAGTGAGGTAATTCCGCTGACGTTGTGCGTCGTTGCAGGAGGCGGTCGAGAACCGCAGTGCAACTCCTCATTGGTTATCGTTGGGCCCTATGGGGTACAGTGCACCGCCGTGGACATGACCACCATTTTCTATCTGTTCACTCACTTACTACCTGACCTTCAACAGGAGGGGACCTACACTGCATGTGCTGCTGTGACATGGAACCTACCATGGCCCGTGTGACTGGGGAAAGGGCCCCTGCCTTCACCTCGGCGGAGTTGTAGCGACTGGTGGATGGGGTCCTACCGCAGTACTGACTGCTGTATGGGCCTCCAGACCAACAGGTGAGTACACTGTGAGTACGATGCATGGGGCATGAATGCATGGAGTGCTATGTGTGAAGGCCTCATGTAGGGAGGGTTGGTGGATGGGCCCTGGGCAGCGTGCAGCATGTATGCTGGGCCATGTCTGTGCTAATGGGGATGGGAAGGGGCATGGTGGGCCATAAGTGTAACAGGCAGGACGGTCGGACTAATACCTTTCCATGTGTGTATTTCTCTGCAGGTCAGCGCCCATCAAAAGAAGGGTATATGGTGTGCCATCGCCAAGGACGTGTGGACCCTGGGGTCTACGGCAGGCGGAGCACCCACTGTCGGAAACGGTGGGAGGACCTGAGACGCTGGGCACCGAAGACGGTGGAGGCCCAGCTGGGGATGGCCTCCCAACGAGGAAGGGGTGCCCGTCGAACCCTGACCCTCCTGATGGCCTGCATACTGGCGGTGGCGTATCCGGAGCTAGATGGGCACTTGGGGACATCACAGCAGCAACAAGGGGCCCTTCATTACTACTTACGCCTGGTGGGGTGGTATCTGGGTGGGGGATGTGGGCCTGTGGCTGCCCCTAGGCCAGGCCTCACATTGCAGAGTAGGTCCCATGTTGGGCAGGGTTCTGATGTGAAAGTCCTCCAACCAAGCTAGTAGGCATCCAATTCTGGGCAGGGGTCTGAGGGACTCAGGTATGCTGCAGTTGGCCATATGTGTCCCTACCTATGGCCTGGTGACTAGCATTGTAACTGGTAGGGCATTGCCTAGTGCGTAGGGCTGTTCCCTGTGTGTGAGTGTGTTGTGTACTCCAACGGTGGTGTTGGTGCCGCCATTGACCAAGTGTATTCTTTGTCTCTTCCACCCCCTTTTGTTTTGTCACCCTGTCCTTATGTGCATTAGCATCATCTGGCAGAGGAGCAGAGGCACTGGCGACGGAGGGAGCTGCATCCCACGGGACACAGGACGCTGAATCCACCGACGGTGAGGGGAACACCACGGTGGAGACTGGAGGGGACAGTTCGGACATGGATACCTCCTCTGATGGAAGCTCCCTGGTGGTGGCAGACACCTCTGTGCCCATCCAGGCTGCAGGTATAGCCGCCACCCCATACGAGCACCGCCCTCCCAGCAGCCCCTCAGCGAGTTTCCCGTGCCGGCTCACCCAGGAGGGTGGGCATCTCCTTCGCCCCAGGCACCTCAGGCCCTGCCCAAGTTAGCCCTGTTGCCCTGAGTGAGGAGGCTATTGACCTCCTGCGATCCATCTCTGTTGTGCTGTCAACCATTGTGAATGCCATCCAGGGGCTGGAAGCCCAAATGCAACAGTCCAATGCATTTCTGGAGGGCATTCACACTGGTTTGCCGGCCCAACAGAGATCAATCCAGGCTCTGGCCTCCTCTCTGATGGCAGCCATTGTCCATGTCTTCACCCTCCACGCTCCAACTTCCTCCACCCAATCCCATTCCCCTCAACCCCAACCCATCCCAAGCACACAGGCAGACGAGCAGACACCCAGGACAACACACAAGAGTGGACATGGCAAACACAAGCACAACTCTTCATCCCACAGGCACTCATACAAACACCATCCAGAAGCAGACATACAAACATCCACTGCCTCCACTGTGTCCCCCTCCTCCTCGTCGTCCTCATCCCTCCTAGTTGCATCTCCACTCACACCTGAATGCACTACATCCTCATCCACTACCACCATCACCAGCACACCTATCCATACACACCCCTCACTGGCAGTCACCACCCCCACATCCATGTACACGTCCCCTGTGTCCTCACCCACTGTGTCTGTGCCCCCTCCTCCCAAAGTACACAAACGCAAACACTCAGATACCCAACAGCCATCCACCTCACAACAGCATCCAGCCCATGCACCTGCACCCAAACACAGCAGACTGACACCTCCTACAACCACTACCTCTTCCTCCCAAACCATCTCCCTCTCCCCGCCCCAATGTCCCTAAGAAGCTTTTGCTCTCCACCGCTGACCTCTTCCCTACCCCTCTCCCCCCGTCCTTCACATCTGGCCAGGGTGGTCAAAACCCAGGCAAGCACCTCAGCCACCCAGTCCATGGGCACACTAGTGTCCCCAGCAACTCCAGGTGGGAAAGGATCCGGCTACCAACCAGCCAGCCAGAAAGGGTGCCTGGCCCAAGTGCTGCAGGAAGGAAGGGAAAGGAGTCAGCCCCAAGTGCTGCAGGAAAGAAGGGCAAGGAGCCAGCCCCAAGTGCTGCAGGAAAGAAGGGCAAGGAACCAGCACCAAGTGCTACAGGAAAGAAGGGCAAGGAGCCATTCCCAGCTGCTGGCAGGAAGGGCAAGGGGCCTGCACCAGCAGGCAGTGAGGACAAGGGGCCTGGTGCTGGGACTCAGACACCCCACCACCAACCATGGTGGTGCAGCCATCCAAGGCTGCAGGGAATGGGCTGGAGCCTCCCCCCACCACCACCACCACCAACTCTGCCAGCAGCACTGCCACCAGCACCACCACCAGCAGTAGCACCACCAGTGGGCAGCCGTCCGAGGCTTCAGGGGATGGGCTGGTGCCTTCCCCCACCACCACCAGCTCCACCAGCAGCACCACCACCAGCACCAGTGGGCAGCCATCCGAGGCTGCAGGTGATGGGCTGGTGCCTCCCCTCACCACTTCCAGCAGCAGCACCACTACTGCCACCACTGAGCAGCCATCACCGCCGGCGGACAGTGTGTAGTCCTGTGTCCATGGGCTATAGTGCGGCCTGGCCTCTGCAAATCCTGTGGGTATGACACCCAGCTGAGAGACTGTAACCTTGCACTCCCCAATATCTGCATCACAGGGCACAATGCCCACTCCAGAACCAGTGGAGTAGCCATCCACTCACCCCATCCTCCCCAGGATGAAGCTCACTGGGCACGATGCCCTCTCCAGAACCAGTGGAGTAACCATTCACTCACCCCATCCTGCTCAGGATGAAGCTCACTGGGCACAATGCCCCCTCCAGAACCAGTGGAGATGCCATATACTCACCCCATCCTCCACAGGATGAAGCTCACTGGGCACATTACCCCCTCCAGAACCAGTGGAGTAGCCATCCACTCACCCTATCCTCCCGCAGGATGAAGCTCACTGGGCACGATGCCCCCTCCAGAACCAGTGGAGTAGCCATCCACTCACCCCATCCTCCCCAGGATGAAGCTCACTGGGCACAATGCCCCCTCCAGAACCAGTGGAGATGCCATCCACTCACCCCATCCTCCCCAGGATGAAGCTCAATGCGCACAATGCCCTCTCGAGAACCAGTGGAGTAGCCATCCACTCACCCCATCCTCCCTAGGATCAGAAGCACAGGGCACGATGCCCACTCCAGAACCAGTGGAGTAGCCATCCACTCACCCCATCCTTCCCAGGATGAATCTTACTGGGCACGATGCCCCCTTTAGAACCAGTGGCGTAGCCATCCACTCACCCCATCCTCCCCAGGATGAAGCTCACTGGGTACGATGCCCCATCTAGAACCAGTGGAGATGCCATCCACTCACCCCATCCTCCCCAGGATAAAGCTCACTGGGCACGATGCCCCGTCCAGAACTAGTGGAGTAGCCATCAACTCACCCCATCCTCCCCAGGATCAGAAGCACAGGGCACGATGCCCACTCCAGAACCAGTGGGCATGTCTCCCACTTGAGAGACTGTGGCCATGCACTCCCCAGGAAAAATCAATGGGCATGTTGCTCCTCCAGAACCAGTGGGCAAGTCACCCACTTGAGAGACTGTGACCTTGCACTCCCCAGGACCAAGCACAGGGCATGTTGCCCCCTCCAGGACCAGTGGCGTTGTACCATCTTCTGGCTGAGGTGCCCCCCCGGTTCCCCGTCCCCCTGAGGTGCCTGGCTATTTTCTACCTGATGCCCCTGCAGTGTTGTTGCAGGAGTGAGGTGGGGCCTTGGACTTTGTTATGTGGCCCTGTGGCCCACGAACATTGATGACTGGGCAGTGTTCCTTGATTTGTAAATATGTATATGCTTTTTTATTTGGATGCACGGATTGCTACTAATTTATCTTATTACACTCTATTTACTCTATTATAGTTGCCCTTGCATTATTCCTGAGGGGTAGGGGGTCAATATGTTATGTTGCTGCATCTGCTTGTGTGTGTGTTGTTGGGGGTGGGGGTGTTGCATATGTGTGTGTCACTCTCTTTTTCCTCCCTCCGTCCCATGTGTGTTAGGCTGTACTCACCGTGGTCGTCTTCGCCGTCGTTGGTGTTCATAGTACAGCAACACGTAGAAGAGCATGGGGAAGGCATGCAGCTCAGGCTCCATGGCGGTGTGGTTGTTCCCTGAGTCTCCACAAGTGAGTCCTTTGACTTCTGTGCAGTGTTTCCGCCAGGCTTTTGATGTCATTGGTACCGCCCCGGAAAAGGTGGCGGATTGGCCTCTCATAATAAGGTGGGCGGAACATTGTCTTCCGCCTGGCTGTAGGCGGCTACCACCGTGGTGAGTGTTGATTCCGCCCTGGCGGTCGGTGTGTTGAAGTGGCTGTCTGTCTGAGCTGTTTCCGCCATGGTCATAATTTGGTGGTAATTACCTCCAGCCTATTGGCGTTATTACCGCCACTTTATCACCGACCGCCAGGGTTGTAATGAGGGCTTATGTGTTAATTTGAGGTCTGTAAATGAACCGATTTGGATTGACACGTTTCCTTTACCAAACTTATAAGAACTGTTGTCGTCTGTAAATCATGCCTCTGTTTTTTTTACCATAGACTTGTCTATCATCAAATTGAACTAGACAAGAATTCCAAACACTATACAGCTTTCATAACAACGCAGGGTGCATTTCAATACAAAAGAATGTCCTTTGGCTTAGCCAGTGCTTTTGGCTGTCTTTCAAAGAGAAATGAATGGGATTCTAGGTAGGGATGAGAATGCCAAGGTGTTTCAAGATGACATTTACGTTTTTGGTAAAGACAGGTTGGAGCATGATAAAGTTTTAAGTAAAGTATTGCTTGTTATTCAAGAAAATGGATTGACAATTCAAAAGGAGAAGTGTAAATTTGGTCAAACTCAAGTGGAGTATTTGGGTCATATCATTTCTCAGGATGGAATTCGTCCTAAAACTAGCCATGTGAGGGCTATTGTGGAAGCTCCTAAATCTACCTGTAAAGAGCAATTAATGTCATTTTTGAGTCCTACTGAATTTTAGGCACGATTCATTGAAAACTATGCAACAAAAGTAGATAATTTACGGAATCTGGTTGAGAAAAACACTCATTTTGAATGGGGCAAAGAACAATCCAAGTGTTTTGCATCTATCAAGAATGATGTGGTTCAAGCTCCATGTTTGAAACCATTTAAAATTAATACTAACTGCATAATTTCAGTGGATGCAAGCAATTATGGTATTGGAGCAGTTTTATCACAAAAAGAAGTGGATTGTAGTGTATGCATCACAAACTTTAACGCAAACTGAGAGAAATTACTGAGTAATTGAAATGAGTAATTGGCTGCCTCCTGGGCTGTGCAAAGATTCAGAATGTATGTATGGGGAAGAAAATTGAAGTATGTATGTATGTATGTATGTTAGATTTATAAAGCGCATTCCAGCTCACAAGGAGCATCTAAGCGCTAGCATAATAGGTGAGGAAACGCCTAAACCGTCAAGAGAACACCGGGAAAGAAAGAAAAAAAGGAGATGCCCAAAAGGAGGCTAACGAGGAAAAAGCCATGTTTTAATCTGTTTCCTAAAACTTAAATAACTGGATTCTTTCCTAATGTTCAGGGGAAGCAAGTTCCAACATTTTGCTGCAGCCACGGTGAAAGCGTTATCACCCCATTTGGCTTTGTTGGTATGAGGAACCTGAATTCTATAGGCCTTAGAAGACCTAAGATAACTCTTGGGTTCATACAAACAGAGCCTAGTGGTCAGGTATTGAGGACCAATACCGTGAGCAGCTTTGTAAGTCAGGCAGAGCGTTTTAAACATAATTCGCTGAGCAACTGGGAGCCAATGTAGTTGTCTAAGGCTACCTCTAACTGAAACCCAGCGATGAAGATTAAGGACAGCTCTAGCAGACGAATTCTGGACCAGTTGTACCTAATTCAACGAGGCTTTGTCCAGATTAAGAAAGAGGGCATTACAATAGTCTATTTTGGACATAACCAGAGCTAAGGTAGCAGAGTCTCTCCATTCATATTGAAGATAAGGAAAAACTTTCCTTAACATTTTAATAAGCCATAAGCATGTCTTTACAGTGTGATTCACCTGACTTTTAAAAGATAAGTGATCATCAAAAATAATTCCTAAATTCTTGCTTACAGTAGTGGTAATTGGAAGGGTACCACAGTCTGTCGGCCACCAGCATGAATTCCATTGCTCATTGCCCGGCCCGAAGCAAAGAATTTCAGTTTTAGCAACATTCAATTTAAGCCGCCAGTTAGTCCTCATCCAAATGCTGACCTATTGCATGCAGTTATTGAAATGATCCACCACCTCCTCCCAGTTATTATTAACTGGGATGATTAACTGGGTATCATCTGCATAGGAGGTGGGGATAAATCCAAAGGATCGAATCAAATTAGCCAGTGGGGCAACATACATATTAAACAGGGTGGGGCTCAATGAAGATCCCTGCGGCGTCCCGCAGGGTAATAAATAAGGTGAAGATCTAAAATTGCCACAACTAACCGTGGTCCATCTGTTAGTCAGAAAGGATTCCAAAAGTTTAAGAGCCCGCTCTCTAATCCCTGCTTGATAAAGGCGGGTCAACAAAAATTGTGGAGAGATGGTATCAAACGCTGCCAATAAATCCAATAGAACTAAAAAAAAAACTCCGAATGGAGTCAAAGGATGAAATAAGAGCAGTCTCCGTGCAGTGCGCCTTTCTACAACCATGTTGAGAGGAATCTAAGCCTCCCACTTCCACAAAAAATTCTACTAGTTCCTTATTCATAAATTTCTCAAAATCTTTGCCAGAAAAGGAAGAAGAGTGATCGGTCGTAGATTATCTAAGTCCTGGCTATCACCATCTGGCTTCTTTTTCAGGGGGACAACTATAGTCTCCTTCCATGAAGCGGGATAGATCCCGGAGTTAAAGACCTCCTGAAAAATTGGAACTAAAGCCCGAGCCACAAGGTCTGGGGCCAATTGAAAGATGGAAGGGGGGCAGGGATCCAGGGGAGAGCATGACTTAATTTCGAGAATCAGTTTTCTAATGCTGTCCTGAGTCGGAATTTGAAAATCAGATAAAACTTTACAACTAGCTCTAGGATCCAGAAACACCGAAAAAGATTGTTCCCTAAAAGCCTCATGACAAAAAAATTGGCATGAATTTGAAGAATTGTATTCTCGAAATGCCTGGCTACCTTGTCACAAAACTCCTGGGAGTTTTCTAATTCGGATGGCCTAGAGGCATTAGACAATGCCTTAATCACTTTAAAAAGCTCTCTAGGGGCATTCAATGCCTCCTTGATTTTCGCAGTGTAAAAATTAGATTTAGCCTTAAAACGCGCCGCTTTATAGATTTTAAGAGTGGACTTCAATATGTCCCTTTCCTCTGGGACAGGATTCAGTTTCCACCGTTGCTCTTGTTGACGATAGTTTCTCTGGAGGATTTTAAGTTCACTAGTGAACCAAGGTTGACTAGGCTTCTTCAGGCTAGAGGGCCCGAGAGTCTTAGGGGGAGCCAATTGAGCCATAGCAACACTGGTTAATATATTAAAACCAGGTGGCAAATGTTCCCGGAAGAAGCACGTCTATTGCTAATGGCCTTTCGCAGTTATCAATTGAAGATGTTGCTGACAATTTTAAAGATGGAGAGTGTGATGTAGCCTTTACATACAATGATGTATTGTTAGGTGTGGGGACTAGTGCAGAAGTGGAACGAGAAATTATAACTGAACAGGAATGGGAGCAAGAGATGATGAAGGATGCGGAGATGCAAATGATAAAAAAAAATTATAACTAAGGGTTGGCCTGGTGAACGCATGATGAGAGGTGAAGGTGCAGCGTTATGGAAAGTAAAGGATGAATTAAGCAAATGCAATGATGTTGTGTTGAAAGGAGACAGGATAATTCCACCTGCTATGTGGTAATTGTTAGTAAGTGTAGAATGTAGAAGGTAGTGGTAGAATGTAGATGAAGTAGCAGTTAGGATCGGGCAGTGGATGAGACGGCATTGTTCTCCTTGTACTGCCATACTTAAAGTACGTGGAATTCCTGTCACTCTCAGCTTTTATATTAACAGTTGCTTCTACATCACCCGACCCTACATGTTTTTTACACTCCGCTGCGCTTCCATAAAAAGAATCTTGGGAAATTTTAGAGTTGATGGCATGCCTAGTGTGTGCCTAAAAAATAATGTGACCACAGCATCATGGTGCTTTTTTAAGATTATTTCCTACAGTCAGTCATTATAGCTTTATTCGATTTTGTTTAAAATCATAAAAGCATACATTTTAATGCAGTAACAGTGTATTAAAAATACAGAATAAAATATTGCACAACGCAAATAAAAAAGGCAATGCTACCAACTATAACCTGATTAATACACGTTTTCCACATTTTTCCTGACATAAATAATAGACCATAGATGTCAGTTGTTACAAAAATAATAAAGCAGGGCAACATTGCTTACATTTATAGCCTTGTAAAAAAATAGCCAACATGAAACACTTCCTTGGTGTCTTATGGAATGTGCAAAAAACATTATGTGCAGCGTGCATGGATCAGACAAACCGTCACATGGGCATTTGGCAAGGGCAGCAGACCAGCCATTGATCTTAGGGAAAGTTACAAGTCCATAGAAAATATCAAATCTAAATCTTGTCAGGACAAGCCTATGTTGGTGGTTATACACATATTTAAGATAAGGTTGCATACCATCAGTAATAAGCATCATTTAGTTATTAATAACACTAGATTCAACTACTACTACAGATAGCCTTTGTCCTTCATACAAAGATATACAAGCCTTTTTCAACTCCCTCCTGCTTATGATGCAAAGAATAGGCTGTCAAAATATTGTGGTCGGCCCTATTCCAGGTAAGTATGCCTTATACCTTTCAACCACAGGATTTGTAGAGGCAGTGCTTACTTAAGGCAGTCATTTGCAATCTTTCTATTTAGGGCTGTGTGCTCCCAAGTCCAGATCCTATGTCATAGTCAAATCGGTTGGGCTTTAATCATGCCAGCCAATAATGGAATGCTCTTTATGGCAAATAAGGGAGGAGCTGCCTTTAGGGTAACAGTGAAGATTCTACTAAACAAGGCCTTCTCATCAGTTGGAGGGGATTAATGTTACTATATCCCCATACTCCTGCCTTATACATTGCCATGGACAGACACTTATCACTGTAAATTGTAACCAATTTGCTCAAGGGGTCTCTTACCGATTTTAGTTGCAAAATAAGGAACACCGATGAGGTTTTTGCAAAGTGCGATTTGTGAAAATCAATTGCCTGTTTCCTCAAGCCATTTGCCTATAATAAGAAACCTAGGTAGGAAAAGGTAGGAGTAAAATCACATTTCAATATAAATGTTTTGCCCAAATTTACACTCAAACTCAAATCTTGTGTATAACTGATGAAATAGGTGAGGAACCATTGCAAACTCAGGTGAGTATGAGACATGCACACTGCTTCATCTGCATATAGGAGGGCTGGGATGGGTGATGCCCGATCTGAGGGGAGTCACCAGACCGCTCAGTTAGAACTATATCCAAGCTATTAATGTACAAAGTGAAGAACGGCACAAGAACACAGCCCTGCCTAACCCTCTCTCAATGCAGAATTTGCAAATGCATTCACCCCTAAGTCCATACCATACCCTAGCCCTGGTTCCAATGCACATCTCTCTTTGTTATCGGATGATCGACCCCTTGTTTGGATAGTATCTTCCACAATTTGACATGTACCACATAGTCGAATCCATTTGATAGGTCAACAAATGCCCAAAACAGCTGACCCTTTTTAATTTGAGTGTACTTCTCAATTATCCGGTTTAAAATAAGACCCTGCTCGAATTGTCCCCATACCTCGACGGAAGCCATATTTTAGATTGGACAAAATATCATTGTTTTCCATCCATTCTTCAAGCCTACCCATACATTTCCTACCTGTGACTTTCACCAAAGAATCTTATAGGTAAATGGGGTTGTAACATTCTGGATTTGAGCTGTCCCTCTTTTTATAAATGGGAAATCGGAGAGTTCGACTATGAGTTCAAAATAACTGCTCTATATCAGGCCTCTGGAATCTCAGTCAATATTGGTCTCCAAAGTGGTATATTAGCCTTCAAAAGGCCAAACAGGATACCATCTGGTCTCTGCACTTTCCCGCTCTTGCTGTTAGTAAGGTCCCTATTGACCTCCTCTAAAGAAAAGGATAGTGATTCCTCATCAGTAAAACAGTCCAGCCTCAATGGAGCCAATCTGGGGGCAGAATAGATCTTTAAAAAAATTAACCACCCAATTGGCTTTACTGATAGCAGTCTCCAACCTAGGGGCAATATGGTCTTTTAAAAAAGGACAATAGACCACACACCAAAAGGCTGAGCTTTCCCTAATTTCAAGTAGTGATTCCCAAGTTTCTATCTTTAGATCTAAGTTTCTATCTTTAGATCTTTTTTCCTCCCTTTTAGGAAGTTTCTGTATTTGCAGGCCTTAACCTTGATGGCACTACTAGGGATTTCTTGAAGAGCTGCTTTCAGTTCCCCGTGAGCTTTTGATCACTTATTATCAAACCAATCAGGTCTATTAAGCACAATGTGAGACTCAGCCTTGGTTAGACGATCTTTAATCCCTCTAGAAATTCAAAGAAAGGCTTCCTTAATTTAGCTATCATGGGGAAAATCATCCAAACATGTATTAAAAGCCTTCTTTAGAGCATTAATCAAGTTTCAAGGATACGGACTGGTTCAACTTGAATCTAACGTAGGGAGATAGCTTTATAAGAAGCTATTTCAATATTACCAACAGTAAACACTGTATTATACCTCTCCAGGCTGAACGGGAGACTAACATTAACACTCTGGACATTTTAGTCACTCATCGAGAGTCAGTTGTAAAATTAGATGGAAATGCACTAAAATTATGATGTAAGTAGGTGCAATATTGTAAAAACTAACAAGAATGAAACTAAACTTGGGGGAAAATGCAATCACAATGATTCAGAAATAAAGAGAATTGGTAACTAATTTCAAAATCGGGGTGGACAGTAAGTTGGAAAAATAAATAGACAGCCCCACACCCCCTTTTGCTGTACCCACCGGAGAGGGTTCTGCTGGCATTCAAAGTATCATAGAACCTTTGATATGAATAATCTTGTTGCCCACGTTTCCTGAAAACATAGAATGTTTGGAGACAAAATCATGCTAGTCAGGAATGGGCGCTTTAAATCATAAACTTACCACATACCAAAATAGGTTACAACATTGGGAGTAGAGGGCAGGTTAGGTAGCAAATGCCGTCAGATTAAACGGAGCTTCTAGGCTGGAAGAATTATCCATTGCAGCCAAGTGAAAGGATGTTTGAATCCCTAAGGCTTTTAAGGGCCCACATAGGAGGACAATAATAACCCATCTCCAGGGGCCATAATATTATCCACTGAACTGCCCATCTCTACCCTCTCACTGAGTCAGTCCACACTCTCCAGTGAAGCCAGTGGTGCAAAGCGCTTGTAAGTATGAAACCCAGGGAGGACTTCTTCCTGCTTCAGGGAGGTTCGTTAGGGGGTAGTCTTGCACGTCTGTCAAATGACTCTGCCCAATAAAAGTAGCCAAGTGGCAGGGCAATGATCTTATGAGGAGACATACCTGGTATCCAGGACCTTCGTAGGATAGTAGCTACCAGCCTACGTGTCTTGAAAGACAACTATGCAATCACCAGGGAATAGTTTGGCCCCCCTGCCAACCCACTTTACTCTCCTGACCATTTTGATATCACTAAATAGGGTCTCAGTCAGCCCCGTTTCCTTGCCTACATAATAAATACGTTTGTTCCTCAAGTTCTCCCGGGTCTCGGAATCTGGGTGGTCTATCTTCGGCACATTCGTCGAAACCACATCAAAAGGGGTGGCTTCTGGAAGAAGATCCAAAAATGTAGATCATTTCTCTGGTGGTGAAACTAAATTAGCACTGGGACTGATTAGTAATGGGACACTAGAATTCCCAGGGTCTTTTTGTATGACCTCGTTTCTGGTAGACTGTTGTTCTTAAGAGGCATTGATAGTAAGGGTAAATGAAGTATTGGAAACAGCCCATGATAATTAGAAATAGGGATTCCATTAGATTACAATAGTTTAAGCAGCTGGAAGTCGTTTTTCTATTAGTGCTAGTTTCAAAGATAATGGCCCTGATTACGAGGCTGGCGACTGCTGCTGTGGCGGTACGGCTGCCACATTATGATCCTGGCGGTCAGACTGCCCCGGTACCACCATCTCAGCCGGGATCAGGGATCTTGACAGGCTGACGGTAGCAGAGGTCGGAATCAGCCAGGGCTGTACTGCATGCAGCGCCACCCTACTTATTATGACCTGGTTCTCTGCCAGCCTTTTCATGGCGGCATTACTGCCATGAAAGGGCTGGCGGAGGACAGGTTTAGGGGCCACAGGGGCCCCCTGCACTGCCCATGAACTTGGCATGGACAGTGCAGGGGTCCCCCTGCCAAGCACCCTCACAGTGCTCATTGTCTGCTGAGCAGACTGAGCATTGGGAGGGTTCTGGTGCCCCCTGCAGTGGTGGCATTGCCAACAGCTGGATTAGGAGCCAGCGACAATGCTGCTGCCACTTTCCTGCTGGGCTGACGGGCGGAAACCTTGTTTTTCACTTGTCAGTCCAGCGGGAAGGTTGCAATGGGCTCAGCAGGGAGGCAACCAGCATGGCGGCAACCTCCCTGTCGGAAATTCGGCGGACGGGTTATCCCATCTCCCAAACTCATAAAGAGGCCCAATGAGTCTAAACTGTACTTGACCAGAGACTGTAAACTCATATGGAGGTAAGCAAGACGCTAATGTCGTTTGACAGTCATGCTGCACAGCATCCGGCGTGCAGTACAGCATGGCTAAAAATCATTTACGAAGCCAATGCATCCCAAAAGCGAGAACTATTGGCTTTTCCAATCCTTGTATATGGAGACGTGGCACACAAGCTGCCCAGTAACAGTGGTGAAGGCGCTGTCGGTCCTCTGCTATGTAAAAACATAAGCATTGTCTGAATACCAAAATATACATATTTTTTTAAGGTAACAGCAGACGTTGCGCAAGTAGTCCGTAGCACTGTAGGGGGACAGTCAGGTAAGACAAAAGCTGAACTGCGTTACCCTGTTCCCCACTCTGTATGCTGTGGTGGACAGAAGCAAAATCCAAATGACAATACAGCAGGTGAATAGAAGAGGGCTGACTTAAATCTTCTGTCAAAAATGTTCTATTCTCTCTCTCTCTCTCTCCATATATATATATATATATATATATATATATATATATATATATATATAAAGACAATTTTTTCTGCACTTTTTTAAATAAAGCAGAAAGAAATCGCACTCAACATGTCCACTCCTCAAAAATAAAGTTTTATTTGCAAAAATATGTGTTCTCCATAACGAAGCAAACTGACTCAAAGGCAACGCGTTTCAACACCAAAGTGTCTTCATAATGGCCAAATTAATCGTGAGCAAAGAACGGCACTGAAAAGTTTGATTGATGATCATAATGTTGCAGTTAAACCCTCCGACAAAGGGGGTAATGTGGTTCTTTGGGATGTGAATAAGTATTGTAGTGAAGCAGAAAGACAACTTGAAAATAGGAGGGATTATGAGGTTACAACTATGCTTAATTATAAACACTCAATTGATCAATACCATAATAAGTTGTTTGATTGGAGAGACCGAGGATTGCACTGATGAATACTTGTTTCTTTTGGTCAGAAAACTAACAGCACCATGCTTTTACATGTTACCAAAGATCCATAAGGATTCTCTCCATCCTCCTGGGCGACCTATAATTTCTGCGAATGGTAGTTTGTTGCAACGAACATCTATCTATTTAGATTTTTTTCTCCTACCCTATGTATTAGCCTTACCTTCCTATTGTAGGGATACCATGGATTTCATATCCAAAATTGAGGGTATTCCTTGGAACCACATTTTTGATTGGTTTCTTTGGATGTAGAATCCTTATACACTTGTATCCGGCATGACTTGGGGATTCAAGCATGTAGATATTTTTTTCGTGATAGACCACTAAGTAAATATGACCATTCTATGATGGTGTTGGAGATGTTGGATTTTTGCTTGAATGACAATTTCTTTTTATTTAAGGATACTTGGTATTGGCAGTTGGTCGGAACTGCGTTGGGAAGTTGCTTTGCCCCAAATTATGCTGGCATCTTCATGGGTTGGTGGGAGGCCACTAGAGTTTGGATTGAGGAAAATGAGAAATAGACCAGGTATATATCCATGTGGACACAATACATTGATGATCTTTTTTTGATTTGGGAGGGTCCCTATCAGAACTTGGAAGAATTTTTGGATCATATTTCCCACAATACTTTGGATTTAAGATTCACTCGAAAAATACATCAAACTAGGCTGGAATTTCTGGATGTTCTGGTGAAGGTAGTGGACAATAAATTACAGACAAGGTTATATCATAAAGACACTGCGGGTAATAGTATTTTGCATGCAACCAGTCACCATCCTACTACTCTCAAGGACAGTATCCCTTACTGTGAATTACTTAGAGTTAGAAGAAATTGCAGCACATTGGAATTATATAAAGAGGAGGAGAGTAGGGTGATTAGAAGATTACGAGCGCGAGGCTATTCCAATAGGATATTCCGTATGGCCAGTAACAAGGTTACGAACATCAATAGGCCAACATTATTGGTGAAGACTGAAAAGAAATGTAATTCAGTTCCTGAAATAAGGATGATTACGACTTATAATGTGGCCAGTTCTCTGGTTAGGAGGATAGTTATGAAACATTGGCATTTGGTGAAACGTGATCCTATTATTGGTAAAACCCTGTCTCCCAGTCCTCAATTCACGAATCGTAAGGCTAAATCCTTGCAGGATATCTTAGTCCATAGTTACCTTCAACAACATGACAACACAAATCGTGGTTGGTTCAATCAACAGAAGGGTTTTTATAAATGTGGCAAATGTAAGGCATGTAAAAATAGTACAAATGTTAAGACTTTCAAGACGGGTAGTGGAGAGGTTAGGACAATTTCCAAAGTCATTTAATGTGTTTCCGATCACTGCATTTATGTATTACAATGCCCTTGTGGCCTTCAGTATGTCAGCAGCACCATTGGCCCCGTTAAAAAGAGGATGTTAGAACATTATAGGGCCATAAAGAATTATGACACTTCTTATCCTTTGGCGAGACATTGGTCTAAGTTGCATAATAGAGACGCTGACTGTTTAGTTTATTTTGGGGTTGATAGGATTGAGAAAAATGTATGGGGTGGAAACAGAGAGAGATCCCTTGGGATCAGGGAATCAGAATATAGTATTCTTCTCGGGACAAAGACCCCGGGGGGCCTCAATGAGGATGAGGAACTTTATGTACATGTTGGTTAATTCTGATCATGATCATTGGGAATTTGCATTCCATTTTATTTTATTTTGTTTTATTTTATTTTATTTTATTTTTCTCTGTCCTCTCCGTATGGGCTCTCAGGTTGTGGTTATAACTTGGGACATTTAGACACAAATATCATACATATACACTGTTGGCAGTTTATAAATGATTGGTTATCATTTTTATGTTTTAAGTTTATGTTTTTTTTTTTTGATCGCTTATGAAGTTAGTATTATCATCATCTTCAAAATGATAGACGCTATTGCTATATTGATTTTCATTTGCTGGATGTATATTATTAATCAAGGGTCCGTAGGTTGGGATGATCAGGTTATTTGTTTTAAAATATTGGCAATTGTATCTTGATTTGTGTGTTCTTTTTAATTTGTTCAAATTGCTTATAGTATTTGCTTTGAATTTATGAATGTTATTATGTGAACTTTAAACCCCCTTTTTTTGTCTTTATAGTATTTTTTCTCTGTTCATTGTAAGGGGTATTTAAACATGGTTTGAAATGTGCCCAGGTTTTTACAATTTGGCCATGATTAAGACACTTTGGTGTTGAAACGCGTTGCCTTTGAGTCAGTTTGCTTCCTTATGGAGAACATATATTTTTGCAAATAAAACTTTATTTTTGAGGAGTGGACATTTCGAGTGCGATTTCTTTCTGCTTTTTTTGAAAAAGTGCAGAAGAAATTGTGTTCATATTTTAAAACAGGTACCACTACTGTTTTTTTTCGCACCAGCCTTGTTAGGTGGATGTAGCCGGTTTAGTGTTTTATTCTTGTTATTATATGTATTCCGGCTCCCACCGCCTTTTCATATTGTCAATATTATATTTTTTGCTTATTTTTCTATATGCGGTGCCACCATTTCCCCATTTTCTTGATTTTAAAATATGGCCCCCACGGTTTACGCTCGACGATTATGAGCGCTTGGTTTTCGAGCATTTGTTGTTCACCGATTTTGGCTTTCGGGTGACTCTCGGCTCACGTTATTTGTTTATGAGCCTTTGCCAGGGAAATCACTGCATCCAATTCGCCACAGTGGAGACGTCGCGCTTTCCTCTTCTGGAGAGGAGGAAATACACGGCACTCCGAAGTCGAGTGCCGGTCTTCTTAAGATATCTCCGAGTGATTCGTCGTTACAATCTCGGCATCGTGGGCTTATCCAAGCTCGAAGTGAATCAGTATCCAGTGGGTGAGCCGGCCATATGTATTTTGGTTATTCATATTTTGTATTGCAGGTATGCCGAAAGTTAGCGGCTTTTTCCTGCCTTCTTGAGTGATTTGGGGGTTTTTATTGGCCCGCATTAGTTTTTATAATTTCATTCATGACTCCAAGTATACAAGTGGAGTGAGATTAGGGAAAGGCGTCACCGTTTCAAATTTAACGGTGGGACATGTCCTTTTGACTCTTCTTAAAGGATTTTTGCACATTGATATATATGAGTCCCCTTTATACATTTTCCTTGGAGCATTCCGTTTAGTATACATATAACTTTTTCCTATTAGAGCTTTTTTCTCAGTCCTACATGATGACTGATACTCGTCAGAAGCGCTTGGAAGCTGCAAAAGATTTATTTGATTAGAGTGCTGATATTACTGGCAATGGCTCAATGGTCTCGACTACAGGGGGTGAGCCCTTGGCTAAGACAATAAAACAACAATTGACCTCTTATGAAAAGCTAATGAAAAAGGAGATAATTAAGAGTTGGGAAGTAATTTCCCTTGAGAATTATCTTGAAGTTGGCAGGGTTCCCAGGGGCCTCAGGATATTGATCACTCCGACATATCAAAATCCGAACCCCAATTTGTTTGGAGGAATGGTCAAAATGAATGGCTGAGACTTGTAAATCGATGTTGAAATTATGGGTTAAATATGCTTCCATTGATTCAGAACAAGTGACTGAAGAATTGACTAAGATGAGGGAACTTCTGGATAAACATCCAGAACAGGAACTGATAAAGGACTTTTTATCTTTGATGGATAAGAGGTTGGAAAAATATGAAGAGGAGATTAAACAGAGGAAGAAAAGAATGTTTTTGCGAGATAAGCAAAATTATGCTGAAGGGAGAATTTTGACCTTTGGTCGGAGATATGATGAGGCTATTAAACAATACAAAACATTTGGTTCCTTGAGAAAACAGGAACTGGTTACATCGGAATCCAGCTCGAATAATTACTCCTCTGATTATGATGAAACTCAGTTGTTACCTGGAAAAGATCCTGTCCCCTTTACCTCACTGGAAGAATATCGTTTTTTACAACAAAATCAGACTGGTCAGGCCGACTATTAAGACGAAGAGAAGAAAACAGTGTAAGAGAAGAAGGACACGTGGGGGGAAATGGAAGTGCAAAAAGGGTAACCACACGTGGCAGATTCATGAGACAAACCAAGAAGAAATGACAGGGGAAGCTTCTCCAACTGTTATTAGTCTGTCGCAACATCAATTAACTCGAGCTGAGTGTTCGCTTCTGGAATTGGGTCTGTCTTTTTGCCCCACTGCTGATTTTGACTTTTGTCGGACAAGGATTGACTTATTTTTATTTTTTCGTAAATTGAAATTGAGGAAATTGTTCTTACAACAAAAGGATAAGAAAAGTCTTTTAGACATAAATATGGCTTCTTCCACTACTATTAATGTCACCCCAGAATTAATACTAAGTGATGTTGATGGCCTAATGGCTTTAGCGAGTCTGGCAGAAATGGATGTCTCTGGTATGAGTGAACAGGAGTTCCTTGAATCCATGGATGTAGAATTGGGTAGACCTGAGTTTACGCATTTTAAGTAGAAATCTAGGTTTAATCCGTCTATTACACGATTTGATTGATACCTTCCATGAAGTTGTCATTCAAGATTTATTTCAAATGTGGCACACTATTAAGAGGAAGAATAGTGAATCCAATCTTAATCATGAGCAAAGAACGGCACTGAAAAGTTTGATTGATGATCATAATGTTGTAATTAAACCCTCCGACAAAGGGGGTAATGTGGTTCTTTGGGATGTGAATAAGTATTGTAGTGAAGGAGAAAGACAACTTAAAAATAGAAGGGATTATGAGGTTTCAACTATGCTTAATTATAAACACTCAATTGATCAATACCATAATAAGTTATTTGATTGGAGAGACCAAGGATTGCTCAATACTGATGAATACTTGTTTCTTTTGGTCAAAAAAACCAACAGCACCATGTTTTTACATGTTACCAAAGATCCATAAGGATTCTCTCCATCCTCCTGGGTGACCTATAATTTCTGCGATTGGTAGTTTGTTGCAACGAACATCTATCTATTTAGATTTTTTTCACCTACCCTATGTATTAGCCTTACCTTCCTATTTTAGGGATACCATGGATTTCATATCCAAAATTGAGGGTATTCCTTGGGAACCACATTTTTTGTTGGTTTCTTTGGATGTAGAATCCCTATACACTTGTATCCGGCATGACTTGGGGATTCAAGCATGTAGATTTTTTTTTCGTGATAGACCACTTAGTAAATATGACCATTCTATGATGGTGTTGGAGATGTTGGATTTTTGCTTGAATAACAATTTCTTTTTATTTAAGGATACTTGGTACTGCCAGTTGGTCAGAACTGCAATGGGAAGTTGCTTTGTCCCAAGTTATGCTGGCATCTTCATGGGTTGGTGGGAGGCCACTGGAGTTTGGATTGAGGAAAATGAGAAATGGACCAGGCATCCATGTGGAGACGATACATTGATGATCTTTTTTTAATTTGGGAGGGTCCCTATCAGGACTTGGAAGAATTTTTAGATCATATTTCCCACAATACCTTGAATTTAAGATTCAGTCGAAAAATACATCAAACTAGGCTGGAATTTATGGATGTTCTGGTGGAGGTAGTGGACAATAAATTACAGACAAGGTTATATTGTAAAGACACTGCGGGTAATAGTATTTTGCATGCAACCAGTCACCATCCTACTACTCTCAAGGACAGTATCTCTTACTGTGAATTACTTACAGTTAGAAGAAATTGCAGCACACTGGAATTATATAAAGAGGAGGAGAGTAGGGTGATTAGGAGATTACGAGCGCAAGGCTATTCCAATAGGATATTACGTATGGCCAGTAACAAGGTTACGAACATCAATAGGCCAACATTGTTGGTGAAGACTGAAAAGAAATGTAATTCAATTCCTGAAATGAGGATGATTACGACTTATAATGTGGCCAGTCCTATGGTTAGGAGGATAGTTATGAAACATTGGCATTTGGTGAAACGTGATCCTATTATTGGTAAAACCCTGTCTCCCAGTCCTCAATTTACGTATCGTAAGGCTAAATCATTGCAGGATATCTTAGTCCATAGTTAAGTTCGACAACATGACAACACAAATCGTGGTTGGTTCAATCAACAGAAGGGTTTTTATAAATGTGACAGATGTAAGGCATGTAAAAATAGTACAAATGTTAAGACTTTCAAGATGGCTAGTGGAGAGATTAGGACAATTTCCAAAGTCATTTCATGTGGTTCCGATCACTGTATTTATGTATTACAATGCCCTTGTGGCCTTCAGTATGTCAGGAGCACCACTGGCCCCGTTAAAAAGAGGATTTTAGAACATTACAGGGCCATTAAGAATTATGACACTTCTTATCCTGTGGCAAGACATTGGTCTAAGTTGCATTATAGAGCTGCTGACTGTTTAGTTTATTTTGGGATTGATAGGATTGAGAAAAATGTACGGGGTGGAGACAGAGAGAGACTCCTTAGGATCAGGGAATCAGAATATATTCTTCTTCTTCTGAGGAACTTTATGTACATGTTGGTTAATTCTGAATATGATCTTTGGGAATTTGCATTCCATTTTATTTTATTTTATTTTATTTTATTTTTCTCTGTCCTCTCCGTATGGGCTCTCAGGTTGTGGTTATAACTTGGGACATTTAGACACAAATATCATACATATACACTGTTGGCAGTTTATAAATGATTGGTTATCATTTTTATGTTTTAAGTTTATGTTTTATTTTTTTGATCGCTTATGAAGTTAGTATTATCATCATCTACAAAATGATAGACGTTATTGCTATATTGATTTTCATTTGCTGGATGTATATTATTAATCAAGGGTCCGTAGGTTGGGATGATCAGGTTATTTGTTATAAATATTGGCAATTGTATCTTGATTTGTGTGTACTTTTTAATTTGTTCAAATTGCTTATAGTATTTGTTTTGAATTTCTGAATGATATTATGTGAACTTTAAACCCCCTTTTTTGTCTTTATAGTATTTTTTCTCTGTTCATTGTAAGGGGTATTTAAACATGGTTTGAAATGTGCCCAGGTTTTTCCAATTTGGCCATGATGAAGACACTTGGGTGTTGAAACGCGTTGCCTTTGAGTCAGTTTGCTTCCTGATGGAGAACAAATATTTTAGCAAGTAAAACTTTATTTTTGAGAAGTGGACATGTCAAGTGCGATTTCTTTCAGCTTTTTTTGAAAAAGTGCAGAAAAAATTGTCTTCATATTTTAAAACAGGTACCACTACAGTTTTGCTCGCACCAGCCTTGTTAGGTGGATGTAGCTGGTTTAGTGTTTTTTTCTTGTTATTATTTTATATATATATAAATATATATATATATATCAGGGGTCTCCAGCCTTTTCTGTGGTAAGAGCTACTTCTGATCAGTGAAAATCATTGTGAGCTACCAAAGGCTAAACAACTCATGCTTTATTACCAGACACCCCGACGCCCAGCTTCCTTGACTTTAAGCCTAGTGTCCGTTGAGCCTGATACTATGGCTTGAACAAAATACTTTGACTAGGAGCACTATGACAGGGCTTCCATGTGTGTTACTGAGAGAGTGGTCTTTGGGGATGTATGAACATGTATGCATATGAATGGGATGTATGTTTACCTGAGTCTGTGTCATGTGTAATTGTGGCACAGGGCATATCTTTCGCCATATGTGGCACCGTTACATGCATAACACAAACATGCAACCATTTTTTTAAATGGGAGTAATTTAAAGTTCATGTCGAAAACCATTGTTTAAATGGAACAGAAATGACTGTATTTGTAAACAGTGTGTACAAAATAGGTGCCTAAATGTTCTAAATCACATGCTGAAAGTATTCAGTCTAGTTGTTGATGGGTCAACGAAAGTGGAAAAGGACAATGATTATAAAGGAAAAGGCTGCTAGAGATAAAATAGGCCCAGTGGAAGGCTTTATGCCAAAACGCCTTGTTTGTGACCTGCATTCCGTTTTTGGTAAATAAATGAATTTAAAACCTTTTTTCTAATTGACAGGAATGGGTTTTAGGTGTTGCTATGTGTAAAGAAATGGCTCCCTGTTGCAGTTACCCCCCACTTTTTGCCTGATACTGATGCTGACTTGACTGAGAAGTGTGCTGGGACCCTGCTAACCAGGCCCCAGCACCAGTGTTCCTTCACCTAAAATGTACCATTGTATCCACAATTGGCACACCCTGGCATTCAGATAAGTCCCTTGTAACTGGTACTTCTAGTACCAAGGGCCCTGATGCCAAGAAAGGTCTCTAAGGGCTGCAGCATGTCTTATGCCACCCTAGAGACCCCTCACTCAGCACAGACACACTGCTTACAAGCCTGTGTGTGCTAGTGAGAACAAAATGAGTAAGTCGACATGGCACTCCCCTCAGGGTGCCATGCCAGCCTCTCACTGCCTATGCAGTATAGGTAAGACACCCCTCTAGCAGGCCTTACAGCCCTAAGGCAGGGTGCACTATACCATAGGTGAGGGTACCAGTGCATGAGCACTGTGCCCCTACAGTGTCTAAGCAAAACCTTAGACATTGTAAGTGCAGGGTAGCCATAAGAGTATATGGTCTGGGAGTCTGTTTTACACGAACTCCACAGCACCATAATGGCTACACTGAAAACTGGGAAGTTTGGTATCAAACTTCTCAGCACAATAAATGCACACTGATGCCAGTGTACATTTTATTGTAAAATACACCACAGAGGGCACCTTAGAGGTGCCCCCTGAAACTTAACCGACTGTCTGTGTAGGCTGACTAGTTCCAGCAGCCTGCCACACCAGAGACATGTTGCTGGCCCCATGGGGAGAGTGCCTTTGTCACTCTGAGGCCAGTAACAAAGCCTGCACTGGGTGGAGATGCTAACACCTCCCCCAGGCAGGAGCTGTGACACCTGGCGGTGAGCCTCAAAGGCTCACCCCTTTGTCACAGCCCAGCAGGGCACTCCAGCTTAGTGGAGTTGCCCGCCCCCTCCGGCCACGGCCCCCACTTTTGGCGGCAAGGCTGGAGGGAACAAAGCAAGCAACAAGGAGGAGTCACTGGCCAGTCAGGACAGCCCCTAAGGTGTCCTGAGCTGAGGTGACTCTGACTTTTAGAAATCCTCCATCTTGCAGATGGAGGATTCCCCCAATAGGGTTAGGATTGTGACCCCCTCCCCTTGGGAGGAGGCACAAAGAGGGTGTACCCACCCTCAGGGCTAGTGGCCATTGGCTACTAACCCCCCAGACCTAAACACGCCCTTAAATTTAGTATTTAAGGGCTACCCTGAACCCTAGAAAATTAGATTCCTGCAACTACAAGAAGAAGGACTGCCCAGCTGAAAACCCCTGCAGCGGAAGACCAGAAGACGACAACTGCCTTGGCTCCAGAAACTCACCGGCCTGTCTCCTGCCTTCCAAAGATCCTGCTCCAGCGACGCCTTCCGAAGGGACCAGCGACCTCGACATCCTCTGAGGACTGCCCCTGCTTCGAAAAGACAAGAAACTCCCGAGGACAGCGGACCTGCTCCAAGAAAAGCTGCAACTTTGTTTCCAGCAGCTTTAAAGAACCCTGCAAGCTCCCCGCAAGAAGCGTGAGACTTGCAACACTGCACCCGGCGACCCCGACTCGGCTGGTGGAGATCCGACACCTCAGGAGGGACCCCAGGACTACTCTGATACTGTGAGTACCAAAACCTGTCCCCCCTGAGCCCCCACAGCGCCGCCTGCAGAGGGAATCCCGAGGCTTCCCCTGACCGCGACTCTCTGAAACCTAAGTCCCGACACCTGGGAGAGACCCTGCACCCGCAGCCCCCAGGACCTGAAGGACCGGACTTTCACTGGAGAAGTGACCCCCAGGAGTCCCTCTCCCTTGCCCAAGTGGAGGTTTCCCCGAGGAACCCCCCCCTTGCCTGCCTGCAGCGCTGAAGAGATCCCAAGATCTCTCATGGACTAACATTGCGAACCCGACGCTTGTTTCTACACTGCACCCGGCCGCCCCCGCGCCGCTGAGGGTGAAATTTCTGTGTGGACTTGTGTCCCCCCCGGTGCCCTACAAAACCCCCCTGGTCTGCCCTCCGAAGACGCGGGTACTTACCTGCAAGCAGACCGGAACTGGGGCACCCCCTTCTCTCCATTCTAGCCTATGCGTTTTGGGCACCACTTTGAACTCTGCACCTGACCGGCCCTGAGCTGCTGGTGTGGTGACTTTGGGGTTGCTCTGAACCCCCAACGGTGGGCTACCTTGGACCAAGAACTAAGCCCTGTAAGTGTCTTACTTACCTGGTTAACCTAACAAATACTTACCTCCCCTAGGAACTGTGAAAATTGCACTGTGTCCACTTTTAAAACAGCTATTTGTGAATAACTTGAAAAGTATACATGCAATTTTGATGATTTGAAGTTCCTAAAGTACTTACCTGCAATACCTTTCGAATGAGATATTACATGTAGAATTTGAACCTGTGGTTCTTAAAATAAACTAAGAAAAGATATTTTTCTATATAAAAACCTATTGGCTGGATTTGTCTCTGAGTGTGTGTACCTCATTTATTGTCTATGTGTATGTACAACAAATGCTTAACACTACTCCTTGGATAAGCCTACTGCTCGACCACACTACCACAAAATAGAGCATTAGTATTATCTATTTTTACCACTATTTTACCTCTAAGGGGAACCCTTGGACTCTGTGCATGCTATTCCTTACTTTGAAATAGCACATACAGAGCCAACTTCCTACATTGGTGGATCAGCGGTGGGGTACAAGACTTTGCATTTGCTGGACTACTCAGCCAATACCTGATCACACGACAAATTCCAAAATTGTCATTAGAAATTGATTTTTGCAATTTGAAAAGTTTTCTAAATTCTTAAAAGACCTGCTAGGGCCTTGTGTTAGATCCTGTTTAGCATTTCTTTTAGAGTTTAAAAGTTTGTAAAAGTTTGAATTAGATTCTAGAACCAGTTGTAGATTCTTAAAAAGTATTCCAACTTTTAGAAGCAAAATGTCTAGCACAGATGTGACTGTGGTGGAACTCGACACCACACCTTACCTCCATCTTAAGATGAGGGAGCTAAGGTCACTCTGTAAAATAAAGAAAATAACAATGGGCCCCAAACCTACCAAAATACAGCTCCAGGAGCTTTTGGCAGAGTTTGAAAAGGCCAACCCCTCTGAGGGTGGCAACTCAGAGGAAGAGGATAGTGACTTGGAGGACAATTCCCCCCTACCAGTCCTATCTAGGGAGAACAGGGTCCCTCAAACCCTGACTCCAAAAATAATAGTCAGAGATGCTGGTTCCCTCACAGGAGAGACCAACACCTCTGAAATCACTGAGGATAACCCCAGTGAAGAGGACATCCAGTTAGCCAGGATGGCCAAAAGATTGGCTTTGGAAAAGCAGCTCCTAGCCATAGAAAGGGAAAGAAAAGAGATGGGCCTAGGTCCCATCAATGGTGGCAGCAACTTAAATAGGGTCAGAGATTCTCCTGACATCCTAAAAATCCCCAAAGGGATTGTAACAAAATATGAAGATGGTGATGACATCACCAAATGGTTCACAGCTTTTGAGAGGGCTTGTGTAACCAGAAAAGTGAACAGATCTCACTGGGGTGCTCTCCTTTGGGAAATGTTCACTGGAAAGTGTAGGGATAGACTCCTCACACTCTCTGGAAAATATGCAGAATCTTATGACCTCATGAAGGGTACCCTGATTGAGGGCTTTGGATTCTCCACTGAGGAGTATAGAATTAGGTTCAGGGGGGCTCAAAAATCCTCGAGCCAGACCTGGGTTGATTTTGTAGACTACTCAGTAAAAACACTAGATGGTTGGTTAACTGGAAATGAAGTGTGTGACTATGTTGGGCTTTATAATTTGTTTATGAAAGAACACATTTTAAGTAACTGCTTCAATGAAAAGTTGCATCAGTATCTGGTAGACCTAGGTCCAATTTCTCCCCAAGAATTGGGAAAGAAGGCAGACCACTGGGTCAAGACTAGGGTAACCAAAACTTCCACTGGGGGTGACCAAAAGAAAGGGGTTACAAAAACTCCCCAGGAGAAAGTGGGTGACACTAGAAACAAAGAAAAAGAGTCCTCTGTAGGCCCCCAAAAACCAGAACAGGTGGGTGGGCCCCAAGACACAACCCAAAACAAAGGTGGGTACCAGGGTAAGAACTGGGATGCCACTAAGGCATGGTGCCACAACTGTAAACAGTCTGGGCACCACACCAAGGACACTTCTTGTCCCAAAAACAAACCCCAGAACAAAATTCCAGGGGTAACCAGTGTAGCCATGGGAGATGACTCCTCAGATGAGGAGGTCTTCATAGCCTTCAACTGGAAACAGGGCCCAACAGGTGAGTTGGAGATTCCAGAGGGAAGTAGACACTTCCACCACCTACTGGTGAATGGAATCCCAACCACTGCCCTGAGAGACACTTGTGCCAGTCACACTATTGTGCATGACAGGCTGGTGCTCTCAAACCAGTACATCCCAGGTGAGACTGCCAGGGTAAGAGTTAGCCTAGACAGGGTCACTAAGAGGCCTGTGGCTTTAGTACCCATAGAAGTGGGTGGCACTCTTAGCTGGAGAAGGGTAGTAGTCAGTACAGACCTCCCCCTTGATTGTCTCCTTGGAAATGACTACCCAGAGGTTAGTCAGAGCCCAAGAGAGGAACTGGTCCAGTGCCAGTCCTCTCCCAAGGATTCTGGAAGTCCTGCCTCTGCAGTAAATGCAAGCAGGCCCCAGAAGAAGAAGAAAAGAAAACAGAGTAGGAAGGGTGGACAACCTTTAGCCAAGGTTACAGCAAGCCAAGGAGATTCTGCTCCAGTAGGGGAGAACTCCAAAAATGGCCCTGATAAAGTCCAACCTGACCCACAAGAAGTCCTGGCTAGTCAGGCAACTGTTAAACCTGAGTGGGTGGCTCCTCAGCTAACAGAAGAAAGAGTGGAAGAAGGGTGTTTACTACAAGATGTGGTAACCCCCCACTCTAATACAGCAGACAGGCAACCTGAACCCAAAGAGGCCTGTAACTTAGCCCCTTCCCTTTTAGGTGAAGAGCTAAAGGTGTGGTTCTGGGCACTGACAGCTGTCAGTGGCCTCTGCTGGGTGTTAGCCTTTATGGCTGCACTATCCTTAGCATGGTGGTCTGACCCCATGCCAAATAGCAAGTTAGGCCCCCTGACCCTATTGGTCATGGTGGGGTTACTCCAGCTCTGGGTAACCTCTCTGGGTAAGCTAGGGGTAACCCTGGCCAAGATAAGGTTAGCAGAGGTGGATACCTCTAAGACCAAAATAGAAAGAATGGGTGGAGACATTGAAGAGGCAGACAAGAGGCAATTCAGACTAGGTCCTATCACTGTGGAAGTAGGTCAGTTCCCCCAAGGGAATGACCTGAACAGAAGGATGTAAGGCAGAGTAGGCCCTGCAACTAACCAGCCTATTTCTCCTACTCTTCCTCGCCTGACAGACTAGGAAGACTCTCCCAGCTTGGGCTGAGTCTCCTGGCCTGTGGGCTGGGGGGGGCTTGTGTAAAGAAATGGCTCCCTGTTGCAGTTACCCCCCACTTTTTGCCTGATACTGATGCTGACTTGACTGAGAAGTGTGCTGGGACCCTGCTAACCAGGCCCCAGCACCAGTGTTCCTTCACCTAAAATGTACCATTGTATCCACAATTGGCACACCCTGGCATTCAGATAAGTCCCTTGTAACTGGTACTTCTAGTACCAAGGGCCCTGATGCCAAGAAAGGTCTCTAAGGGCTGCAGCATGTCTTATGCCACCCTAGAGACCCCTCACTCAGCACAGACACACTGCTTACAAGCCTGTGTGTGCTAGTGAGAACAAAATGAGTAAGTCGACATGGCACTCCCCTCAGGGTGCCATGCCAGCCTCTCACTGCCTATGCAGTATAGGTAAGACACCCCTCTAGCAGGCCTTACAGCCCTAAGGCAGGGTGCACTATACCATAGGTGAGGGTACCAGTGCATGAGCACTGTGCCCCTACAGTGTCTAAGCAAAACCTTAGACATTGTAAGTGCAGGGTAGCCATAAGAGTATATGGTCTGGGAGTCTGTTTTACACGAACTCCACAGCACCATAATGGCTACACTGAAAACTGGGAAGTTTGGTATCAAACTTCTCAGCACAATAAATGCACACTGATGCCAGTGTACATTTTATTGTAAAATACACCACAGAGGGCACCTTAGAGGTGCCCCCTGAAACTTAACCGACTGTCTGTGTAGGCTGACTAGTTCCAGCAGCCTGCCACACCAGAGACATGTTGCTGGCCCCATGGGGAGAGTGCCTTTGTCACTCTGAGGCCAGTAACAAAGCCTGCACTGGGTGGAGATGCTAACACCTCCCCCAGGCAGGAGCTGTGACACCTGGCGGTGAGCCTCAAAGGCTCACCCCTTTGTCACAGCCCAGCAGGGCACTCCAGCTTAGTGGAGTTGCCCGCCCCCTCCGGCCACGGCCCCCACTTTTGGCGGCAAGGCTGGAGGGAACAAAGCAAGCAACAAGGAGGAGTCACTGGCCAGTCAGGACAGCCCCTAAGGTGTCCTGAGCTGAGGTGACTCTGACTTTTAGAAATCCTCCATCTTGCAGATGGAGGATTCCCCCAATAGGGTTAGGATTGTGACCCCCTCCCCTTGGGAGGAGGCACAAAGAGGGTGTACCCACCCTCAGGGCTAGTGGCCATTGGCTACTAACCCCCCAGACCTAAACACGCCCTTAAATTTAGTATTTAAGGGCTACCCTGAACCCTAGAAAATTAGATTCCTGCAACTACAAGAAGAAGGACTGCCCAGCTGAAAACCCCTGCAGCGGAAGACCAGAAGACGACAACTGCCTTGGCTCCAGAAACTCACCGGCCTGTCTCCTGCCTTCCAAAGATCCTGCTCCAGCGACGCCTTCCGAAGGGACCAGCGACCTCGACATCCTCTGAGGACTGCCCCTGCTTCGAAAAGACAAGAAACTCCCGAGGACAGCGGACCTGCTCCAAGAAAAGCTGCAACTTTGTTTCCAGCAGCTTTAAAGAACCCTGCAAGCTCCCCGCAAGAAGCGTGAGACTTGCAACACTGCACCCGGCGACCCCGACTCGGCTGGTGGAGATCCGACACCTCAGGAGGGACCCCAGGACTACTCTGATACTGTGAGTACCAAAACCTGTCCCCCCTGAGCCCCCACAGCGCCGCCTGCAGAGGGAATCCCGAGGCTTCCCCTGACCGCGACTCTCTGAAACCTAAGTCCCGACACCTGGGAGAGACCCTGCACCCGCAGCCCCCAGGACCTGAAGGACCGGACTTTCACTGGAGAAGTGACCCCCAGGAGTCCCTCTCCCTTGCCCAAGTGGAGGTTTCCCCGAGGAACCCCCCCCTTGCCTGCCTGCAGCGCTGAAGAGATCCCGAGATCTCTCATGGACTAACATTGCGAACCCGACGCTTGTTTCTACACTGCACCCGGCCGCCCCCGCGCCGCTGAGGGTGAAATTTCTGTGTGGACTTGTGTCCCCCCCGGTGCCCTACAAAACCCCCCTGGTCTGCCCTCCGAAGACGCGGGTACTTACCTGCAAGCAGACCGGAACTGGGGCACCCCCTTCTCTCCATTCTAGCCTATGCGTTTTGGGCACCACTTTGAACTCTGCACCTGACCGGCCCTGAGCTGCTGGTGTGGTGACTTTGGGGTTGCTCTGAACCCCCAACGGTGGGCTACCTTGGACCAAGAACTAAGCCCTGTAAGTGTCTTACTTACCTGGTTAACCTAACAAATACTTACCTCCCCTAGGAACTGTGAAAATTGCACTGTGTCCACTTTTAAAACAGCTATTTGTGAATAACTTGAAAAGTATACATGCAATTTTGATGATTTGAAGTTCCTAAAGTACTTACCTGCAATACCTTTCGAATGAGATATTACATGTAGAATTTGAACCTGTGGTTCTTAAAATAAACTAAGAAAAGATATTTTTCTATATAAAAACCTATTGGCTGGATTTGTCTCTGAGTGTGTGTACCTCATTTATTGTCTATGTGTATGTACAACAAATGCTTAACACTACTCCTTGGATAAGCCTACTGCTCGACCACACTACCACAAAATAGAGCATTAGTATTATCTATTTTTACCACTATTTTACCTCTAAGGGGAACCCTTGGACTCTGTGCATGCTATTCCTTACTTTGAAATAGCACATACAGAGCCAACTTCCTACACTATGTAACTGTTGTGGATGGCTTTATCCAAGAAAAAAAAGAAAAAAATAAAATATATATATAAATATATATATATATATATACCTCAAAGTGGTGAAATGACCCCAAGAAGCACCTGACAATGCTCAGCTACTCCGAGGTACACCTTGCTCTGTACTAACAACATTTACTTCTCACCACTAGTATGAAGAAAGGCATTGCATGCTCTCAGAAGTGCACAGTGTTTACTGAGTTTACTGAATCTCCTAAAAAGAGTATATTCAATGTGTTTCAGCTAACGTGTAGACTAGGCCAAGATACCGAGCGTCATAGTAGAATCTTACTTGTATAAAATCACGTAATGCCAACAGGAATAGTCATAGACAAAAGACTGTTCACTTTTCAGTTTACACAGAACGAAACAGTAAAAAATTCTATACAGATTCAGTTAACTCATTTTTGGCCTCATTGTACTTAGTGCCAAAACCATATAGTTGATAACACAATACATAATTTAACGATTGTAAATAATTGGAAACTCAGCACAACTAACAATTTAAAGCATGTTAAAAAGTCGCTTAAAGTGCATCATTTATTATTAAGGCAGTGTCTTTCCAAGTTAAAGCTCACTATGAACTAAATTACGCCAAAGTGGGCTAATTTATCACTCAAACCTATTGATTAATAAGTTCACATGTCCATATAATAATTTCACCGAAGTGGGCAAAAAACACAGGTACCTACCTAACTGGATCGTTCTGTGAACTGTTGCGTCACCAATTATTGTACTTCATGAATCTCATCTCCAATTCCTTTGAAAACTGAGAGAAAAAATAAACACCTGACAACTAACAGTTTGCTCATAATACAAGTTAATTACAATACAAAAGGAAGAAACTACTTTCCCTAAAAAAAAACATACTTCATAAATGAACAAACATTTCTTCGTCTGTATTTAGTCCATTTGGTTTCTTTGTCTCAAGCTCTAAAATGTACCTACTTTACAATCTCCTCAAAGCTTTTTCTCTATCTTCTCCTCTCATAGTGCTTGGGATACTATCAATGAAACTATATTCCAGTAGAGTAATTTTGCCATCATGTAAATACCAGAAATATCTTACTATAGGACACATATTGTCTTAATGTTCTGTGGCTCTAAGCTGCTGCAATATTCTCTTATGTACTGTTAATTTGGTACTGCCAATACACCTCTTTTGGCAAGGGCATGCCAGCATATATGCTACACGATCATCTTTACAGCTGTAATGTTTCTCGAGTGGTTTCTTAGTATCCAATAATGGATTTTCTAACATTTTGATGTTCTTACCATGTTTGCATGCTTTGGACTTCATACATTTAAAGAATCCCTACTCCCTCTTGAACCAGTGGGTAGCTTCCTCTTTCTTCAAATTGCTATGAACTAACCTATCCCTTGTGGAAATGAGTTTCCTAACTGTTAAAGCAAGCTTTTTCAGTAATGTATTTTCCTATAATAGGGTCGCCTCTCAGTATTGGCCAGTATTTTTGCAGAACATGCCAGTCAGTTTTATGCTGTGTACTCTGTGTGTAATAGTCGATCCTTAGCTGTAGGTTTCTTGTTAATGCTAGTACATATCTGGTTATTGTCAATCATTATTTGCACATTGTTGTCACTAAGAGTGCTGGTAAAATGGAGGTTTATATAATTGTTATTGACGGTAGTCCCAAATTCCTCAACTTTAGTCTTGGAGCCCAGCCAAACAGTAAAAAGATAATCTATGTATCTGAGCCACAAAACAATAGGGCTAGACCAATGCTCCATAGCGGTCCTCTTTATCTCATGTTCCTCACACCAGTCCACTTGTAAATTTACACAACTGGCAGAACAACACATGGCCATAGTAGTCCCTTGCTTCTGCTTCAACCACTCTTTGTTAAATAAGAAAATGTTATCATGTAACCAAAACTCCATCATCTGCAAAAGCATTTCTATATGATGGTAGAACTTCCACGGGTGTGATCTCAGTAATGCCTCGGAGCTCACAATCCATCATGATGTGCTATGCTTACATATAAGGATGAAACATCTTATGTCATGAGTAAGAAAAAAAGTCCTTTTTCCAAGGAACAGCAAAGATGTGACTCAAAAAACTGATGTCTTATGTAAATATAAAGACAAACAGTGAATATGAGGTCTCAAAAATTGTCTATATATATTGATGTATTCTCTAATAGGCTTCCTTGTGCAGATATAATAGGTGGTCCCAGGGGTTTTCCTTATTCCTATGAATATTTAGAATGAGGTATAGCACTGGTGCACTAGGATGTCCAACCTTAAAAAAATATACTCCTCAAGGCTAAATAGTTATTTTTCTCTCCAACCCTTGAGTTTCTCATGGTAATTCTCTATAACCACTAAATATTCAGTTTTCATGTTTCTAGATAACATACCTCATCTAATAATTGAGTATATGCTTCTCTTGGATGCATGTCTTTCACCCATAACACAATAATATCACTTTATCAGAGGCTTGTTACATAATCACCAGCTTCATTTGGTTGAAAGGTTTCATAAACTCAAAAGAAGAAAAACTGTAATTTCATATTCTATGAAGTTTTAACAATAGAACGATGCTGGAGATACCAACAATACAGAGTTCTGATACAAATGCACTGGAGATGCCAACACATTGTTTTGAATTTTATATATATATATATATATATATGTATAAAAATATAGTTAGATTGTCCTTCCCCTCATCTGCAAGGAAAGCAACTCCCCACTCCTAAAGTGGTGTTTATTTAATCCTGATCAAAAGTTTATATATATATATGTATATATAGAGAGAGAGTTTTTGTTTATTTATTTATATATGCATACATATATAATTAAAAATAAAAGGTCTTGCCTAAAGCCTTACTACCTGTGTTGTGTTATATATATATATATATATATATATATATATATATATATATATATATATATTTGTTACTCTAACACATCTTTTTAGGTTACATACATGTGTGTACACACACACATAAGTACAAATGAATGTTTGACCTAGTACATCTTTTTAGGTCTGGCTTTAGCCGAGACCTTTGGCTGTTAATGATAAAATATATTTACTTTTTTTGTTTTTCAATATATATATATATGTAATGAAAAACAAAAGGTCTTGGCTAAAACCTTACCTAAAAAGAAGTTGGATCCTTTCAGGTGCCCAAGGCCGGGAGTCAGACTCAATCCATGGTCAAGACTGGTGCTAAGTGAACACGGAAAGTCCTAAACCCCTTAGCTTAGCATATTTTTTAACAAGTTTCAATAAGTTTGTGATCCTGAACTGGAGCAATACATTGTATGGGGAATGTTACCTTTGTTCTCATTTGTGCTCCACACCTCTCTTTTGAATGTTCCCTTTTTTCTTCTTTGCACACTGCACCACTTGTCATTTGTACTTAATTTGTCACAGGTGTTTTTTCTCATTCTCAGTTCTGTCACCCCTCCTTTCGTCTCAATCATGTGTGCCCCTGCCAGTCATGAAGACATCTAAAACAGAAGTTTGCAGCTTAGCTTCTTCAGCTACACTTGCTTGCCCACCCAGCTCAATGTATTTCACTAGCGATAACCAGGCGTTTTCTTCCTCTGCTAGAAGCTTTTTAAACCCTCCACCTGTTTCCCCAGAGTCTATTGTACACGAGATAGCCTACTATGGGTTTCTCTTGGTTAAATGTAGATCTGTCGCTTGGTTGTTAAACTTCACAACTTGGCGCCTTAACTCCCCTCCTCCCCACACACACAAACACGCGCATACTGCCCTTTGCTTATATTACCCACCCTTCTATTGAACTCACCAGGTACCATCGAAATGTTCCCTGATGCTAAATAAATAAATAAAAGGAAATAAATAAATAACCGGCTTAAATATGCAGTTTCAACATTCCGAAGAAGGAACGTTCAATATTAGAAGTATCCTCATAAAAGTAGTTACAGCTTCCAAAGTCACGAATAGCCGTACTTCCGTCTTCTTCAGAGAGTTGTTGAGAGAGATGGGAATTATGTGGTAGCAAACAACAGCAAACAGTTCTAAACACTATACAGTGCTAAACATCAATTGATGAGCACACGGTGCCCTCCAGGACTTCCCAGTGTTTTCTGGCTGTTTTCAAGTGACCAAGAGCAGTGACTGGGGCGCTGTCAGGAAGCCAAACAGAGAACATCTGCCAGGCATAACCATGCCCGAGTGTCCCACACGCTCCTTACAGAGCGTGGTGTTTAACTTCTAGGCACAAAAACTCAAAAAAGTACCACTCAAAAAAAGCTGTAAAAGTAGTGCGGATATCGAGACACGGAGCGTTTAATCAGAGAACAGGTTCGTATTGACTGCTTTTCTCAAGCTCAAAATGCTGGTTTCAATCTAATTTATAGAGGGAAGATGTTCTATAACTTAGGGCAGAGAATATCAGTTTTTCTCTCCAGCACAAATGCGTTTTGGGACCATGCTCATACCTGAGGATCCGTACAGGAGGATCAAAGGAGATGTTCTCCTGAAGGTATGGAGGCGCGCTCCATGTCTGCAGTAAAGGTCTAGCTAACATGTTTAAATAGAATTTGCTTAGCGAGTAGAAGAAAGTGGGAGGAGCGAAGAGCATGGTGAATGTGATCAGATTGGGTAATATTGAGCACTAAGAACATATCTGCATTTTGGACTGTGATTTGTAAAAAAAAAAAAAAAAAAAAAAACATAGTCTCCAGAGTCCTTGGTGTTTCATGGAGGCCACACTAGCGTGCACCTCCCACGGCCCCACACATCAGTGCCAAATGCTATTACCATAAATACCTAGTAACCATCACACTCCACCAAATTTGAGAATTTAGACGGTTCCTTCTCACCTAGTAAAAATACCTGTAAGAATAGCCTGGGAGACTTGGTATTTTTATTTATTTTTTATTTATATTCAATTGTTACACACTATTGCGGATGTGACAGCGCCACTACGTGGTGGGCTATCAAAAATAAGTGCCAGAGTTAAGAAATAAGTGCTGAGACTAACACCAGCACAAATTAAACACTGATTTTGAATATTCTGAAGTTAAGCAATTCAATACAGGCTTGATCATGGAGCGCACAATGCCCTGATGGTAAGCTTTGTTTATGAAAGATAAAGGGCCTCATTACGACGTTGGCGGTCCCACATGGGAAACGCCAAAGACACAGGGAGGGTGCCACAGCCTTGGTGGTTACGTCCCCCCGAGTGTATTACAATGTTCCTGCCGGACTGACCGGTAGGAACATTGTACTACGCGTGCTACCGGGCTGACCAGTGGGAACAATGCTAGAATATTAGCCTCAGCTCCTTTAAGTACTGCAGTACCCTTGGAATGTGCACTGTTTGCACAGCAGTGCACATTTCCAGGGTGCTGGGCAGGGGGCCCTGCACTGCCTATGCCATAGGCATGAGCAGTGCAGGGGCCCCCCTGTGACCCCAGCATTGGCTTTCTACCAGCCTTTTCATTGCAGAGACCCTGCCATGAAAAGGCTGGCGGAAAGTGTAATCAGCCCGGAGCCGCTTGACGAATCTTCACGAAAATGTCCAAAAAATTCATGTGAACAGCTGTCTGGAAAGTTTCAGGGTGATCTGTTCAAGTGGGGACTGAGATAAAGGGGGTGAAATTTATGGAATTCCAATGTTAATTCCCATAGGAAAAATTGAACAGTGATAGCCCAAAATCCACTGGACGGAATTACACCAAATTTGGCAGAAAGGTAGCTCTTGGTCCAGAAAGAGACCTTTTTGTTATTTGGTGTAAATCGGTTCAGTATATTTTTTGAGAAATTAAGGAAATTCAAATTTGTATATTTGTATACATAGGGACGTGAAGGATTCACAACCCCTCTCAATCTCGTGCTGAGATCTGATTGGCTGTCAACAGTTCAATCCAGGAAATGTTGGCAGCCATCTTGGCCCAAACAAACGTGAGTCCTGGGGCACTATTTACTTTTTATTAGGGAGGCCTCTTGGCCCCCCCAGAGCCAGAGGGACCACCACTTCCCCAGGGCTACATTGAATAATGAGCGGGGGCCACGCAGCCTCCGTGCGCCCCGGGGATCACCACCCCCAGGACACGTTCTTATTAATGTAAAGGAGGTCTGTCTTGGACCCCCATTAGCCCCGGGGATCACCTCCTCCCCGGGGCTATTATTATTGAAGGGGGGCCACGCTGCCCCCCTCAATGAGCCACTTATGGCCCTGGGGACTGCCACCCCCCAAGGCCGGATCCTGCTATGTTCCGGGGTGCCCACCCCTGGGACATAGCAGTTTGCTGTGGCTTGGCTGCAGCTTTGAAGCTGCAGCCAAGCCAAAGCAAACAGTCCACTGTTTGACAGCAGGACTTTCATATCTGTTCCCTGCACGTGTGCAGGGGACAGAGATGAAATGCTTCAGCAAGCAGGGAGCTGCTGTTAAAGCAGCTCCTTTCTTGCTGAAGCAATGGCACGTCAAGGGAAGTCTTAAGGCTTCCCTGTAGTGTCAGATAGCCCGTACAGGGACATTTTCATAAATAAAACTCAAACAAAAAAACATATATATATAGGGACTGTGGGGGAGCCCTTGAGGACTCCCTCGTGGTCCCAGATAGCCCATAAAGGGCATTTTCATGAAATAACATTTAAAAAAAAAAAAAATATATAGCGACCATGGGGAAGCCTTTGAGGGCTCTCTCGCAGTCCCACGTAGCCCGTAAAGGGAATTTTCAAAAATAATGACTTTAAAAACAATTATATATAGGGACTACGGGGGAGCCCTTGAGGGTTCCCTCGTGGTGCCAGATAGCCTTAAAGGGCAAAAAAGCATTAAAAAAAGCAATAGGCCAGTGTGAAGTTTGCTGCCCTTCACACTGAGCATTCAGGGTTCGAGTCCAGACAGACTTACTTCACACTTTTTTTTTTTTTAAGTTACAAATTATTTTAACTTTTAAAAAATGTCAGATACGTTTTTTATTTTAAATTGTGCCGAAATATCTCATTCTAAGTATATCATACATCAAAGCATAAAAAACTTGCTATTACTCTGCCTTTCCCTTTTTCCCTTGCTCTGTCTCTTTCAATTAATTTATCCCACTCACACACCCACTTAGACACTTATGCATCACTTATAGACCCACTCAGACACTCACGCACCCACTCACTGGCGTCACTCAGACCCTCGTGCACCCACTCACAGCCCCAGTCAGACTCTCAAGCACCAATTCACAGACCCACTCATAAAGTTAAACACCCACTCACATACCCGCCTACACACTGGCACAACTACTAAAACACTGATGTATGCACTCTCACTCCCAGACAGACACTCTCACAGCCACTCTCACCCCCAGATACACCCTCTCACGCCTATTCCTACACCCAGAGAGGCCGCAGCCAACTCACACTGTGCACACCCAAAGGCTCCCACTGCTAATTATCCCACAAATTACGGCACTCATGACATGTTTGATAGCATCATTGATAATATCATTGCAATATTTGTGGCACAATGTTTGATGATAAAACTGTGCATGGCGGGGGCTCGAGTTATAGTTACCATACAGCAACTCTAACTATAACCGGTGAATTTCTATTGTAAATCAATCTGTTCAGTAGTTTTCGAGAAATAAAAGTGGAAATAAATTTGTAGATCGAGGGCCATGGATCCATTGTGACGTTTTTGCTGCAATTTCAATTCATGAATGCGCTCGTCAACAGGGATGCTGTGATTCGCTGGCCGGCATTATAGGTAACGGGACACAGTCCCTGGGACTGACACATTAAATGAAAAGTGGAATTAGTAGTAAGGGTGGAGGTACCCTGGCCCCTCGGCTGTGATGTGTCTTTGAGGGTCAAACTTTGGCCTTAAAAATATTTTTCTTTCGCACCGCATGATATTCACAAATACGTCCGGATGCTCAAAGCAGAATTGACAAATATTTGAGGTTTTATTTTTTTAAATTGAGTAATTCATGCACTAAATCATTCACTCATAGAAGCACTCAGACACTCATGCACGCACTCACAGACCCACTCAGCCATACACACACTTTCAGACCCACTAAGACACTTGCGCATCCATTCATAGAACCACTCAGAAACTCACACACCCACTCACAGACCCACTCAGACATCACACAGCCACTCACAGACCCACTCAAACCTTCATGCACTCACTCTCACACCCAGACAGACCCTCACACACCCACTCACAGACCCACTGAGACCCACTCACACACCAACTCACAGGTCCACTCAGACCCTCATGCAGCCACTCACAGACCCACTCAAACACCAATGCACCCGCTTACAGACCCACTCAGACCCTCACGCATCCACTCACAGACCCAGTCAGATCTTCACACATCCACTCACAGACACACTCAGACCCTCCCACTCCCACTCTCACACCCAGACACTCTCACCCCCACTTTTACACCCAGAGACACCCTCTCACACCTATTCTCACACCCAGAGAGACAGATAGACGAAGTCTGTGCATGATGTGGGGTTGGGAGGTTATAGGGCATTGACCTCAGGGCCTAGTTACAGCCCAGGCCCTGTGGCCAACCCCTGTCACACACAGCCAAAGGCTGTGTACAGCAGTGGTTGGATTAACATATAGTAATTAAAATTACTTTACATTAAAATACCATAGAAATTCACTGAAAAAACCGAAGGTTACAGGGACGTTCTGGTTAGGTTCTGAATTTACTTGTATAAAACCATAAAAATTCAACAGTTATTGTTAGAGTTATTTCAAGTAACTCCACTGACCTCCTGGCCAGCGTCTTTTGCCCTCCACAGCTGGCAAGCGTCTTTTGCCCTCCCCAGCTCCTCCTGCTACTGCCTCCGCCTCAGGGAACAAACTGAGACTCTGCCTGCCTCTCAGTTCGAGGCCCTATCCACCCGCAGGGTCCTTCCTGCATCTCATCCCTTTTGGCCTATTGGCCATCTACAAATAAGTATCTCTGTTTCTCTCTGTCTCTCCTTAATCCTACTTTTTTAGCTCTGTTGTACTTCGTTTTGGTTCTTTCTTTTTCTTTCTGTCTCTTCTCCTATTTTCTGCCTTTCTGTTCTCCTCTCGCTCCCGTGCCACTGCTGCCCCTGTGGCCCTCCTCCCTAGTCCCCCACGAAGCACTTTTCCCACCCTCCCACCTCCCAGCTGACCCAACCCCCCTTCCTCCCTCCTCTTCTTAATTGTGGCTGCAGCACGGCCTCACCCATGGTGTGCCGAAGCTGTGCCAATGGCAAGCCCATCTGTGCCCGTTCGCGTCTGGACCGTGCCCATCACCAGAAACCTTGATCTCCGACGAGCCATTCCCTGGCCACCCTCCATTACGACACCAAGACCCTCCACCACCTCAACACCGGACGTCTCAGCGCCTGCTGCACCGCATCTCCTAAGGACACCCATTGACCTTTTTCCTGCCGGAACTGCACCCCAGTTTCAGCTACAAACAGACAACCAGAATACCGCAAACCTGAAACCACCGACCCGCCACACCGCCATCAACTGCCTCCCTCTGAATACATGTTCCCTCCACAAGCACATCACTGAACTCTGGGACCTGATTGACTCCACATGTCCAGACACTGCCTTCCTAACTGGGTCCTGGACCAACCCTACCTCCAGACTGGACATCGCCAGCGCAATCCTGGATGACTACAACTTCCTAAGGAAGGACCGACCCTCCAGTCCGGGCAGAGGACTGGTTATCGTACACAAGTCCTCAGTCCGCATCATGGTCAACAAGGAGGAACACTGCACCACAATGAAACACCTACACTTCCTGATCCATGCCACTCAAAACTCCTCCCTCCACAGCACCCTACTCTATAGACCACCTGGCCCCCCCATCCAGCCTTCATCAACGCCATTGTAGACATCGTCAGCCCACATGCCCTGGCGTCCACCACATACCTCCTCCTGGGCGACTTGAATTTCCACCTCGAGAACCGCAAAGACCGAAACACCACTTCCCTACTCGGCAGTCACGCCACCTTCGGCCTCAAGCAACTGATCACCTTGCCCACGCATGCCACAGGACACACACTAGACCCCATTTTTACCTCAAGCAACCGGATCACCTTCAAGAATACCGCAACTCCGAACTGGATCAACCACCACTGCATACACTTCTCCATCACCGCACCCAAAATCCTCCTCCACGTCCTCAAGGCCCCCCAAAGGAAATGGAACAGAATTACCGACAAGCAACTCACCATGACCCTCGCAAACTCACCCCGCACCCTCCGATGAAGAAAATGCTACAGCACGCAATCTCAGCTCCTAGATCACCGAATGCAACAACCTCTGATCAACTTTGGTCAAACGCGTCCCAAAAAAAGGCAGCTGGTTCACCGTCGAACTCCAATAATCCAAACACACCAGCAGGTGCCTAGAGAAGAAATGGAGAAGCAGCAAAACCAGCAAGGACCTCGCCTCTTTCAGAGCCGCCATTGCCACCCATCACCAACGCATCAAGAATGCAAAAAAAAGCTGCACTCCGTGAACACATCAACACCTCCCTGCACAACATGAGAGGACTCTTCACGGTGATCAACAAAGTCATCAGTCCTTCCTCCGAATCCACCAACATCCCACCATCGCAAGACCTCTGCAACAAACTGGCCACTTTCTTCCATCGCAAGATTAAGGACATCTATGACAATTTCCTCCCGCAGAACCCACCCAGCATTAGAACTTACGACCGACCCAGCCACCCAGAGCCCACCCAAACCATCCACAGCTGTCACAGAGGAGACTGAGATCATCATGAACAGTATTCACTCTGGAGCTCCAACAGAACCCTGTCCTCACTACATCTACAACAGAGCCAGTGCATCCACAGCCACCTTCCCCGAAGATTGGAAACACGCCAAAGTCTGTCTCTTCCTGAAGAAACCCATAGACGACCCATCAGACCTCAAGAACGTCCAACCCATCTTGCTGCTACCCTACCAAGCCAAAATCCTGGAAAAAGCCATAAACTTGCAACTGCGACAGTTCCTTGAGGACAACAACTCTCTGAATACCTCTCAGTCTGGATTCCGCAGCAACCTTCCCCATATACATGGCCCCGCTGGCAGCCATGGTCAGAGATCACAAAATGAACATCATGTCATACTCCGATAACTCACAACTCATCATATCCCTCACTGAAGACTCAGACAAAGCTCAGAGGAACTTTCACACCGGGATGGAAGCCATCGCCACCTGGATGAGGGAGAACTGCCTCAAACTCAACTGTGACAAGACCGAGCTCATCATCTTCGGAAACTCTACCTCAGCCTGGGACAACTTCTGGTGGCCCACATCGCTCACCGACTGACCACGCCCTTAACCTAGGAATCATCCTTGACTCCTCCCTATCAATGACCCGAGGGGTAAATGCAGTCACCTTTTCCAGGGAAATAGCCTTAACAACGTGGTTCAAACCACGTAATGCTTTTAAAGCGAGGCCCGAACCACAAATATGTCTTTACAACGCATTCCTTAACCATGCAAGTCATTACAACGACTTGCCTTAGGGAAAGTGTTGTTGGACTGATGTTGGACTTTATGTCCAACACTTTCCCTACTGTGGTGCAGACTGGAGTTGGAATAGTAAATTATATTATTCCAAACTCCAGCGCTTTCCTCAAGGCAAGTCGTTGTAATGACTTGCGTGGTAAAGCAATGTGTTGTAGGGAGGCATTCGTGGTTTGGGCCACATCCTTAAGGCAGGCATCGTAAATTTCATGCGTTGTTCCGACACACAACCCCTCTTTCTGCTGGCACACCTTCCGCCAACAAAACAATTACCCACGCCCTAGTCACTAACAAACTCAGCTATGATAATGCACTTTACGCCGGCACCACAACAAATCACATCAGGAAACTCATCCAAAATGCCACCGCAAGACTCGTCCTGAACCTCCCCCCCCACGAACACATTGCCCAAACCTGAGGACCCTTCATTGGCTCCCAGTAGAGAAGCGAATCATCTTCAGACTACTCACCCCCACCTAGAGGGCCCTGCACAACATCGGACCGGCCTACCTGAACCATTGTATCTCCTTCTATAACCCTGCAAGACCCCTCTGCTTTGCCCAGCAGGTGCTAGCTACTGTCCCATGCATCTGGAAAACCACCGCCAGAGGAAGATCTTTCGCACACCTGGCAGCCAAGAGCTGGATCAACCTGCCCACGCAACTCAGGCAAAGCCCATCTCTCACCATCTTCAGGAAAATCCTCAAATCATGGCTCTTTGAATGAGGCCCAGACCCACCACCAGTGCCTTGAGACCCTCACGGGTGAGTAGTTGCGCTTTACAACAACTAATTGATTGATTGATTGTCCTAAGGTATTTATACCTCACCATGTACTGCTAATTACCCCAGATATTACAGCACTCATGACAACTTCTTTAACATTATTAAAAATATACATGAAGCATTGACAGTCAAATTAATGAAGAAAAAACCTGTGCATGGCGGAGGGCTAGTTATAGGTACCTTAGGGTACGAGTTACAGTGCCTGATTATGACACTGGCGGTCCCACCACTAGACTGCCAATGCCATGGGAGGATGCCACTATCATGCTGATGGCATCCTCACCTTTTATATTACAATGTTCCTGCTGGGCTGACCAGGAACAGTGCTACAGTATTAGTCTCGGCTCCTTTAAGGGAGCCAAGACCAATCCCGTAGCAAAACAGCACCATTCAAATGCGCACTGTCAGCAGACAGTGTGCATTCCGATGGTGCTGGGTAGAGGGTGGCCCAGCACTGGCTTTCCCCAGCCTTTCCATGGTGGGGTGACCACCATTGAAAGGCTAGCCGAAAGCTGAGTTGTGATCAGCACGCAGCACTGAGTTCAGTGCCGCCATGGATGAGCACAACTCAGATTGCTGTCAGCCCATCGAGAACAATGTATTTAGGCAGTCCTGCCCTCCAGGGCTGTAATGTGAGATGGTGGAACCTCTTGGAGTGCTGCGGTCCCACCACCACCGTGATGATGGTCATAGTTACTTGAAATAACTCTGACAATAACTACTGAATTTCAGTGGTTTTCTATGAGTAAACTTAGAACCTAACTATTACAACAATGTAACCTTTGTTTTATATATATATATATATATATATATATATATATATATATATATATATATATATATATATATATATAAAAAACGCTTTGTCAATGGGAAAAGTTGGTTTTAACTATAACTGCCTACTGGATATATATATATATGGATATATATATATATATCCAGTAGGCAGTTATAGTTAAAACCAACTTTTCCCATTGACAAAGCGTTTTTTATATATATATATATATGGATATATATATATATATCCAGTAGGCAGTTATAGTTAAAACCAACTTTTCCCATTGACAAAGCGTTTTTTGTTTTGCTAATAACTTTTGCACTGATTGACAAATCTTGACGAAATTTTCAAAATTCATATGCTAATTAGTTCTGCTGTTTTCTAGAAAGTTTCAGGGTGAGTCGTCATGCGGGGGCCGAGAAAAATGGAAAAACACTTTTCCCCATGCAAGGGCTATGGGCATTTTGCAATTCTTTAACACAACTACAGCCCGAAACACTGAACTGATATCCACCAAATTTGTCAGAAAGCTAGATCTTGGTCCACAAAGTCCTCTTTTTGTTATTTGGTGCAAATCTGTTCTTTAGTTTCAGAGTTATTAGAGGAAAAAAAATATATAGATATCTAGGGAAGCGAATCCACGGGTACATCCGAAGCCCAATTGGGGGAAAAAAAAAACCTCACGCACCACACAACTGTTGTGCGGGTTAGGTCCATATGGGGGTTGGCCACAGAGCCAGACCACAGGCCAGGACCTGCAACCAACCCACTCTGGCAAGGCCGAAGGCCATGCTCTGCAGTGGTTGTATTACAGTACAGTATTTATATATCACTTTAGATTAAAAACAACACATAAATTCACTGAAAAAAAGGTTAAAGGGACGTTATAAGTAGATTCACATTTTACCTACAAAAAACATATAAATTCAGCAGTTATAGTTATAGTTATACGTATCTGAAGAAAGTATTACTTGTGCCAGAAAGTATCTTTAGGCTACAAGTTATTGTTTCTTGACATATTTATTTATAGCTATAAGTATAACTATAACTGCTGAATTTCTATGGCTGTGAAACTAACTATAATGTCCCTGTAACCTTTGTTTTTTTTCTCCAGTAAATAAATATATATTCTCCCTTGTACACATACTGTAGGTATATCCGTTTGTGTGGCATCTCGTGTTTGGTATTACAAAGTTCATGACTTTTATAAAGATAAGTACTGACTGAGAAATCATTTTTGCATGTTATATGGTAACTGTTAAGCTCTCATTCTGTACCCCATCCCCCACACTGCCCCCCTGGGAAGCCTTGGACTGCTGTACCGCCTGCCCTGATGAAGGGATATGCTGCGTCTTCAGGTTGCACTGTAATAGTAGATCAGGACAGACATGCCTCACCCACCTGCTTGCACAAGGGCACCCCAAACAGGTTCTGGAAAAAGGCATGAAACCCCCAGTGCAGAATCGGATTCAAAAGTGGGTGTTTTGTGGGTTTTGTAAGTTTTAAACTCTTTATTTTCAGGGACACAAACAAGGTAAACAGGCCCAAATGCTAGACAGAAGGAAACCAACAAAAACACATATCACTGACGCTTATTGCCTACCAACCAAATAAAACACTATCAAAAGACTTCATAAATATTTCTAGGCCCCTTCTATAAACCCAAAGTCATTATCCTCAATGAACTAGGGAACGAGCAGCTAAAATAAAAATATGGAAGAGGGAGAAAAATGGTGGAGGAGTAATAAGCAGTTGGATAGGGATACTATATGTGAGTGGCTCAACAGCAGGCCAAATGGCTGGCTAAAGGTACCCAATTATATCAAATGAATTAATGGATTGATCAACGAGAACTCAAACAAAAGCAAATACAGCAAAGCTGTGTATTATTTAATTAGAGTAGAATTCCAATACTTATCATCTGTCATTTTCAGAAAGGTGATATATGCTTGTGAGAAATGTACATGTGTAATCTACTCATACCTTTGAGCAACTGTACTGCTTTGGGCAGTTCACAAAATACGGGTGTAAATTTACTCAAAAGTGTAGGCTTGCACATCTCCACCCCCTGAAAAAGGAGGTAGAGTCAAATATACGAGTGTAAGTTACTGCTGCAAAAAGAAAGAGTGGTAAGTCCAGCACCACACATTAACAAATACTGATATTGCAACACCCTTCCACAGAAATCAATGAAGGATGAGACTGAAAATAAAACCCCACAGAAATGAATGTTAAATTCAATTACAAAATTAAAATTAGTTAAAAATATAAATCGATGTGATTTAATATTCAGAAAGAAAAATAATGCATATTTATTAATTCTAAAATATTTGAACAATGTTTTTAGTTTAAATATTTTAATAAAATATAATTCAATAACTTTTAAATAATTTCAAACATCACTTTTGATAATTATTAAAGCATAATAAAAAATGTTATTTTTATTTTAGGTCGGAATTTATTTTCTAACTTTTTTAACTTCAGCAAAATAATTTTAATTTGGTTTAAACTATTTACATTATTTAATTTGTAATTTAAAATTGTTATTAATTTTATACCATTTTGTCATTATACATTTAAAATGAATGTATCAAACTTATTTTCAATAATATTTAACATAAAAATATTTATAATAATTGTTTTCAGCTTTAATGTTCCTATTCTATACTTTATGGAGGTCGCTAACACTGAATTGGAGATCTCTGTATAGCAAAGTATAGGGAGCCTTTCCCTATACTTTACCATTCGTGTTTCATCACCCCAACTTTGGAGTCTCCCTCGCTGGGGAACAGATGTGTGTCTATGCCACAGCAATGAGTCAGATGCTGTTTGGATTTTTTTGTTCAGTGTCTGGCTGCTCACTGTCGGCACAGATGGGTGTGGCTATGGCCTAGCAAGGAAACAGACCCTAATTGTTTTTTATGCACTACTGGTTCCACATTGGGTTGAGTATCAGATTGTGTCCTGGAAGAAAGTGGATTGGTGGGGGAGCAGTGGGATTGTTGCAGATGTTGTTTGGGGTGTGGGCCCTGCAGGTGGCTGTTGACCTCTAGTTGCCAAAGGCAATTAACTTGGCCCTGCAGCATGTAAGAGCCTGTATGAGCTGCATGACTATGACATGGTGCCTTGCATCTTGCCCCATTAACAGCCGAAGATATTCTTCGGGAACCTTGGTGATGTCCTGGATACATCTATCTATTTACTTCAAGATCCAAGTCTCTCTAGCAACCTTGTGAGATCTTTCAGGTGGGTGCAGATGTTGCACTTGGTTGCTCCCATTTTACGAATTTCCCTCACACAAAATATTGGTATTCAAAGAAATAATTTTCCCACAATTTCCACATATTAAACCCTCTCCTTTCCAAGCCTAGCAGACTCAAACAGTCAGCTGGATAACCTGCATATACAGGTCTGACATGCAGAGGCTTTGGGGGCAGCTATGTGGGGAGATTGCTCAATGAGAGAGAAGTGACATGAATTTTGAGGAGGTTGGTCTCTCCAGAAATGAACATATCCTCAAAGCAGGCCATGAATAGATTAGCCATAGTGGTGAAATGCACAGCTCAGTGTGCTGCCAGTTTGTTTTGAAGTTATGTTCATAGTTCATGGCAATTTAGAATTTTAATTTAATTGTAGCAAATTTGTTGGACCACAAAATTATTCAGAAAATATTGCGTGCTTTGGTTTCTTGGGGTTGGATGGATAAGGCCTTAAAGACACAGCAAGTGGGCGAACACATCAACTCTATTAGACACTGTTGTACCATAAAACGGTAAGGAATAACAAAGGAGGTTTATGGTATTTGAGTAATGGCTGACAAATATTATAGTCTGCAAAGAAAAACTTGGCGCATGCCTGTTTATCCAGTTGAGCTCAGAAAACAGAGTGGATAATTGATTTGCCCATTCACGAATTTATGGACTTGAATACTTTGGGCCTGATTACAACTTTGGAGGAGGTGTTAATCCGTCCCAAATGTGACGGATATACCACCAGCCGTATTCCGAGTTCCATAGGATATAATGGACTCGTAATACGGCTGGTGGTATATCCATCACATTTGGGACGGATTAACACCTTCCTCCAAAGTTGTAATCAGGCCCTTTATATCGTTGAGAAAAGACTATGGATAACACTATTGTGATGAATGAATTTATGGACATTTCTGTTAAAATAATATGATAAATAATTGCGCTACAAACATCGACTTTATTGTACTTTTTTGTCATACAGTTCTAAAGCAGCGTATTTAAACTAGCAAATGCAAGAAAGGACATACAGGATTAGCTAACATCCAGGACAGCTGCAATTCAGAGGTAGTGTCATTTCTTTACATTAACATAGATATATCCTCTCTTTAAGAGAACCTCAATGGAATTGTGTCCATTATCTTTATTTAAAGCATAGATGACACTTATAAAAGGGAAATGGAACACTACATAGGTATGTAAAGGAACCGGCTGCTTGATATGTATCCAAACACATGAGACAGAATAGCGTAATACATGTGATAATGTATTTTATATCTGTTTTGATAACATATGAGAACTTGTTTTTATACCTGTCTAAAGTAAATGCAGGTATGTAAGCGTAACACCAAATTCCTGAAATTACACAAATTATGCCAGCACAATTTACATTTCTCCCAGGCCTAGTAAAGTCTGATCATGTTTATCATTTCTTGCTTTGCTCTTCTCTTTGCACATAAATTATCGAGATGTGCCAAAAAGAGTGATCCGAACTGTTTTCTGTAAAGGAGATGCATGAATACTTGACTGGTTGGGTAGGTTGAGTCCAAAAGCGAAAGTTTATGTGAATACTCCATGGTATAGAATGAGTGGGATCTAGAGAATAGTGAGGATAAGAAGAAGAAAGGCAGGCGTGCTATGATCCACAGCACAGACCCTTAAAGGATAAATGTGTGAGAAAGAGGCTCTCTGGCCAGTGACAGCAGCCCCTTCACAAGCCCCTGCAGGCAAACTTCCACAGACCAGCCGAATGCAAGGGAATCACTGAGTTTAAGTCCCTGATACCTTCCTTCATGGGGCATAAAAATCTAAGCAATGAACCCTGGTAAAAGCATGTGCAGATTTCTGAAACAATGGGTGAGATTTACTAACAAGGCTGGGAAGTAATCCTTTCCAGATAGTGATTATTTGAATAATTAGAAAAATAAATGAAGGATCCTAAAGCTAAAATAGATGTAGAAAAATAGTCCACGTTTTTCATTTGGTATGAGGAAGTGAGTAAAATGCAAATATGAATCGCACGTCCATGGCAGAAAACAGACGCAGGAGTACCAAATAAGGCACCTTAGGGACAGAGTTAGGGCTTGTGCGTCAACTGCTCCACCTCTTTATCATTTATTTCACAAGATCAAAGAAGAGAAGGAAAACAAAGACGCCCTTGGAGAGGACTGTTGTATGTCTCAAATTTCCCCATGCCAGCTATGATGCTAGAGGTTCACAAATGGATGCAGCCGGAAATAAGGCAGTGCCATTGGGATCACAGGAGGAAGGAAGACTAGGCGGTAACGAGCACTGCCATGTCAGTGACCAACCGTAGATCGCTAGAAGAAAGCATGTAGCTTGAAGACAAGATTCAGAGTCCGCTAATGTCGATCGGTGAAGACTGAGATTTCATTCTTTCACAGCTGTTCGTAGTGATACCCATGAGTGCAACCCTACAGTTACCTAGGTAGTTTAGAACAGACCACTGAATGACTTGCTAGGATTAGAATTCTAAGCGCAAGAGATAATGCCTTTCCTCAATCTAGCAATACAGACAATGAAAGTTCCTCTTTGCCAGCCCCAACACCTCTCTCTCTCTTCCTCCCCTGAGAGACTTCCTATGCCCGGGGGTGAAGAGTTACTGCCCACATTCAATGGATAACTTCGGATTTAATAAGCATCATGAAATAGTTCCCCAAAAGTAGAGAAAACCTTGCACAGTTCTGTGAGAAGTTGTGAAGTGTGTTTGAAGTGTAGAAATCTAATTGGGCTGATGTGAATCAATTGTTGCATTTAGTTTCAAGTGAAATAAGAGATTAACGGGTTGAGAAGGTGAATGGACAAGACCGGACCCCTGGAATGATGGGGCCCTAAGTGCTGTGAAGGATGCATTGTTGAATATATTTGCAAAAATGTACCCAATGAAAACTGATTGGAATAAGAGCTTGATGTGCAAACAGAATAAAGCAGAGTCATCATTAGGCTATCAAGATAGGTTCATGGATGCATTTGAAAGGTATCTGGGCATCATTCATCCTGGGAAGGTAGTTGAGTAAGTTGTAGATGTTACTTTTAGGCAGGAGGGGAAATGGCAGTGGCAGTGGCAGAGGAGAAGCCTCAGGATTGTGAAGATCATGTTTTGAATGTGGGCAGTTGGAGCATTGGAAAAGAGATTGTTCAAATGTGCCTCGTTCTACTGAACCACTCACATTTAAGCTGGTTACACCAAATCCATACCCTGTGTGCGAGGACAGCTCAACTGGTGCCAACAGTAAACTGAATACCCCGATTCCAGCAGGTTGGAGGACGGTCCTTATGTTGATTGTATGAGAAACACAAGTCCACCACCAGCCTTGCACCAGCATGGTGCAAGACTCAGCGCTGAAGACCTCTGAATTGCCTCCACTACCTCTCTCAGACGTGTCCAGAGACCATGCCTTTGTAACTCTTGATCCCCTCACTCACAAGCATGCTTTACTTTCAAGCACTTCCTCCTCAGCTGTCCCATTGGTATGTAGTATTTTGTGTAAATTGAATTGCGCTGTTTCCTGTATACCTAATGGAGTCTACCTCAATGTGCCACAGACAAGGAAGAAAATGTCCTTACTGTGCTATGTGAAATGAATTGCCAACCTAATGCTGGAAATCATGAAATGTCAAAAATTTGTCACAGTTATTTATTGATGTATGCTCCATGTTATGGTCCACCAGGGCTGACGATGTGGAGTGCGCCTTAATGGTTCAACCAGTAAGGTAAAACAAAATCAAATGAAAGACTGTCAGTGTCAATAAACTAGTGGTTTGTAACCTGTGGTCCGAGAACCAATGGGGTCCGCAACCGCTTACAAAATTAAATACGATTAACAGATTAATAAAATATATATAAAGAAAGAAGCAAATGTAAAACAAAACATTTAAGATTCTGTAAATGTGAAGGAATTTACAAATGAGGGCTAAAAATTAAAATAGTATCCTCAGATTGATTTGTGGAAGCAGTGAAAGTACATCCAACAGAATACATTTTAGATGATGAGGGGCCTCAGTTGTATTTAGAAAAGCTCCAACCTTCCTGTTTAAAATTAAAATTTAGATTTTTCAAATATTTGTTTATAATGTAAGTGAAATATTTATTAATTTGTGTATTTGGTGAATGATTGTTTCTGTCATTTTTGTGTATTGTTTTTGGTTCAAATCATTGGAAATACTTCAGTCCCTGCCTTCCTATAATGGCTCAGTAGGGGTTCCCGGATTCCAATAAGGATTCTGTGGGCGGGTCCCCGGGTTCCAGAAATGATAAAGTCCTAAATAGTCAGAAGGTTAAGAAGCACTGCTCTAAAGAATGACACTGAAGTAGTGATTCAGCTAGTCATTATGGATCTTTTCAAAAAAGTTGTTTTGTGTACTAGTTGTCAGCAGATGTAATACTCCTATTCTTCTTATCAGAAAGGAGGATAAGACCAATGTTTACAGACGTGTCCAAGATTTAAGAGCCAATAATAATATGGTTATCATTAGTTTCCCTGGGGTCAGAAAATCTGTTACCATCTTTTCTTGCTTGCTCGCTAATGCCCAATGGTTTTCTGTGGTGGATGTATGTTCCATCTACACATCCATACCTACTCACTATCACGAGGAGAGACAGTTTCTCATCACGTTCTGATTCAGCATATCCCAACTGGCATTGAGGAGGCTTTCTCGTGGATTTACAGAATCACCCTCAATTCTTTCCCAGGCTCCAGAGAATTTGGACTCCTTAATCTTACCCATGAGCTCCACCTTCTCCCATTATGTCAAAGAGCTTCTCTTTGCCACTGTAACTTTAGACTAGTGTAAAGTGGACTCTGCCTATGCCTTCACTGAATTGGCTAAGAAAGTGCAGCTGGTTTTCTAAAGAAAAACTCAAATTTTTCTCGCCGGTGTAGGATTTTTAGGTCATGTCGACAGAGCAAGATTGAAACCATCTGTACTTACCACATCCGATAACTGTCTTATCAGGTACAAACTTTCTTGGGTGTGGCTGAGTATTGTAAAGAGTGGATCTTTGAGTATGCCACTATGGCAAAATCCCATCGAAACTGCAAAATAATACCCTTGAATCTTTGGAGTGGTCTAAAGAAGCTGGGCATGTGTTTGCAGATATAAACAAGCCTCTGTCCTGGTACCTTCCTTTGGACTCCCTGATTATGCACAGATCTTTGTATTGTACTATCATAAATGAGATAGATTTGCTCTTGTATTAGCAATCAAAAAAACACATAGCTTCTTATTCTGCTGCTTTATATCTGTCACAGCCAGGCTCCCACCATGTCTCTGCTCTATAGTTGCTGCTGCCCATCTTGTCAAAGCCTCTGAATACATTGTATTGAGTTCTAACATCATTGTAGCCATTCCTCATTCTGTTGTTGCTCTCCTCAGAGACCCAAACACCTATCTGCTGCTAATTTGTCCTTATATGAAATTCTGTTGTTGTCTGCTGTGCTGTGTCTCTGATGCCCACTAAAAGGAAGGGGAACCCTATGTCTGCCTTGTAGTAACTGAACACATGTCAAAGCCCCACATCAGTCTTAATGATACTCTTATACCAAATTGTGAATTGAGATATTTTGTTGATGGATCTTGTCTCTGAAATAATGTAGGTAAGCTAGATAAGCTGTATGATATACATGTCTGATGATGGAGACTCGCTGCCTGCCAAATGTAAGATCGGCCCATGTTGCCAAGTGTGTTGCGCTTTTCAAAGCTAATATCCTTGCCAGTTATTGAACAGTAACATTATTCATGGACTCAAAGTATGCATTTGGAGTCATGCTTAACTTTGTATTTCTGAAGGTGCTGCTGCCACCCCTATCAAAGATGATGTTTATGTGAAGTACTTACTGAGTGCTTTGCTTTTGCTGCTTAGGATGGCAGTCAGTAAGTGTAATCCCCACCGAAATTAACATGCTGAAGTTTCTCAGGGAAATATCAAATACCCCTGCTGACTCTACTGCTACAGAAAATGTCTGTCTCAAATCAATGAAACTACTATATATGTTGTAGAAACCAACTTGTTTCCGGTCCCCTTTTTTAAGGGTTTTTCTCTGCTACAGTCAAAAAACAATACTGAAGAAAACTGATTGCACATTAGACCCAGAAAGTGTGTGAAGAGACAGCATAGGGGATGTGGTTCTACCAAAATTTCTGCCACCCAACCTCGCACGTTGCACCACCGAGCTGCCAATTTTAGAAGGAACCATGTGATTCCTCCCACAGCACCCTAGTGGTTTGGACACTTCTTTCCTTCAATCGCTAAGAAATATTGCCACTCCTCTATTATGGCGGACCGTATGATTCCTGCACAGCAACCCACTACTATGTACCCTTCTTTCCTTCAATCGCCTAGAATTGAACTCCGGTGTTCAGTGCCAGTCACTTAATATTTGTAAGGGAATCAAGACCACACCCACTGCCCACCCACCTCTTGGGGCACCTTTGTTTGCCTGCAAATTAACTTCTACTGCCCACAAATGCCAAAATGTGCTATCTATTCTTAAGTGCATCTTGAGTACATGTTCTCCTGGTGGGTTAAAGCATAGAAATGTGTGAAAGCAGATACAATAACTGTGGCTAAAGGCCTAGTAAAGGAATTTATCACGCGGTTCAGTATTCCATAGCATCTTTCAAGAGACCAAGGAACACACTTAGTTTCAGTGGTAATTCACAAGACTTGCAAAGCTTTAAGACTCGAACAATACTTCCACTGTGCCTATCACCCTTTCAGAGAAAAGGCTGAGTGTATTAGTACTTTAGGATTACATGGCTAAAATATGTTCTAAGACCCAACTGAAATGCAAGATGGCCTACCCTTGGCTTTGTGGTCTATCAGGACCATATCAACCCAAAGGACTAACCTTATTCCGTATGAAATAGGTATAGAAGCCCTATGATGTTACCTTCAAATCCATCTGCACCTGCTGCTAAGTTAGACCTTTAATTAAATGATGATGCAGTTCTCCAGTACTGCTGAAAATGTAGTTGCTGTCTATTACAGGTTTTTATCTCAGGCACAAGCTACCTTACCTGACTGCTTATTCAATGTATGCCATGCCCATTAATCTGGTGGCTGGATCTATGTGAAGGTGCACCAGAGGAAGTTGGTCTTCAGACCCAGTGGAAATTATCTTATCTTGTCCTCCTCACCCACACAGCTGTGGAGTGGTGCAGATTGCAAATCTAAGTCTACTCCTCTCAGTGTCTCCACATGACGTCTGTCCACCAGTACCCTCTTCTGGATCTGCACCAGGCCCCCAGCCCAGTACCACCTGCTGGAACCATTCCTACTTCTGCAGCCAGACTGGACATTTGAGGTCACTGGGTCCTGCCTGTCCCCAAAAGGTACCAGTTCGCCATCCAGCTCCCTTGCAACCGTGCAATGATGCGCTCACCACCCTTCATCGTTACCACTTCCATCTGAGGTGAGCTGCTGTCTTCACAACACTGAATCCCTCTGTGGGTCCGGATGGTTCTCTTTGTTGCTTCTCTGGTTCTCTGGCTCCTTGTGGGATAGTTTATCGAGATGGAATGTAGCACTCACAGAAAGTCGAACTGTACCATGCCTGTCTTTCAACTGAGCCACCGGCCTCTATTCCAGAGTAACACCTACATACTGTTGCTGGAGTAATACCACCAAACCATTAAGCTTTGTTCCTGCTGGGTGTGCGCTTACTTGCCTGCCAAAATCTGGGGGAGGGTGCCTTTGATTAGAGCACCTCTCAGCAAATATTAGACATACTTTAATTTTGACTGATGGACATATGATATAGATGATGCCTGTAATCCTAAAGGTTATTTATTATCTGACACTATGCATCTGGCATTTCTATAGCTATAAGGTGGTTTTGTGAATGTCGAGGCTCAAGGAAACTGGAGTATCTTTGTGGACCAGAGTGAGTGTAACATTGTTCTGAAGACCATACATGTCTGTTACCCTTTTTGAAAAACGCTTTTCCACTGGCTGTGTGTTTCACAAACACCATTTGTTAGAGGAGCGTGCTCATTTCATTTATGGCAAGTTCATCTACCAGTGGTTATCCCAAGGGTGGACTGGGGTTTCTTGACGCGAGCCCGAGCCTGCTATCAGACACTGCCAAACACACCATTCAACAACCGTGAAGTGTCTGAGACAAACCAGATTTTCTCTATTCTGTTTCGTAATTATGTTGTTTAAGAGGCTATCCAAGAAACATGAAGAAATGTGAAGATACCGGAGGAATTTGTCAGAGCCATCTCTTTAGGCCTAATAACTGATCAATTATAGAGCCAGTATAGAGCCAGAACACTAAGCTCCTATAGAATAGAACAGCAACGGAGTTCGTCCTCGTGGCCAAAGGAGAGCTCTGTGCTACAGTAGGGGCAGGATTTTGTAAATGCATATCTAACATTCCTCTCAACATCCACGAACAAATAGATCACACCAATGGTAGTGTTAGAACTACAAGACATTAAAAGTGCTTCAGAGAAGGAGTGCCATCTGGTCTTGGATACCTGGATTATTTAGGAAATGGGCAATGAATAGATTTGAAATGGTGATAGCAGTAATTCCTTTTATGCAGATCATATACATTCTTATTAAACTGAGCTTTGCATTATTCAATGTGCTTGAAGAAATAAAAGTATGGCCCTGGCATACAAGGTTAACTTCATGCAGCGATGATTAGATTGAATGCTATTTAACTTGCTGTAAAAAAGGAAGGATTGAAAACTAAGGGCTTGATTTAGAACTCGGTGGACGGGTTACTCTGTCACAACTGTGACCGATATCCCTATCACCGAAATCTAAATCCCACTATATCTATGGGATTTACATTTCAGTGGGTGGGATATCCATCACTCTCGTGACAAAGTAACCTGTCCGCCAAGTTCTAAATCATGCCCTTAGTTTTATCTGCTTGAAATAACATACGAGAAATCACTTTTATACTTGCTTATAGTAGTACACACACCTTTGCATTATTGCACATTAACACACATTTAAATACACTGCTATTTTTATTTCAGTGTTCTACACTCCTCATTTAGCCAGGCTGCTCAAGAAAGTGTAGCCTTGTTTTGAAGAAGGCATAGACAGGTGAGAAATCATAGATTGTGTTATCAGTTTTCTACCATACCCCACGGAATCTCCTTTTCAAGAAATTCTGGCATTCTTCCTACAAGAAGAGCTAGGCACCTGCTGTTAGTGTCTGCCTTCAGTTTCTGATTGATCACACACTATATGCTCTGCTGCTACATTATAGAAATTGTATAACAGAACAATTTAAAGAAAACATATTGTTGTATTCTCTAGCGTTTCAAACGGTGAAGCACTGGCCCATTGTTCACCAAATTTACACTTACAATAATTGTGCTGATGTCTACAATATTTTTGGCATTAATCCTGTAGTAGACTTCTATGAGCTTCTCCGCGTGTATGTTTTCTTTCCTATATGCAGCTACTATGCATGCTTAGTTTGTGGACCCGGCCCCATGAGATTAGCAGCTGAACAACTATCCCAGAACATAGTACAAGATGTGTCCCTTCATGGAGGGGTACTGACAGTGTGACTTAAGATAACTGTGAAAATTGTAACAAATTGAGTCCAGATATATCATAGGGCCCGATTACAACTTTGGCGGTCTGACCACCAGACCGCTGACCCGGCAGTCCCCAGACTGCCGTATTACCATACAAACAGGCAGGACTGCCGCATGCCAAGCAAAAAAGGCAGACAGCCATTGGCATGGCAGCATGTATTTAGGCGGTCCAACGTCCGGGGCCATCAACGCTGAGGCCATTCACCAAGCCTATTACAAACACATAGTCGCTGTGGTGGTCGCCTTGCGGTGGTTAGCCAACGGCTTTCGACCACTGTGGCACACACCCAGCAAAGAAACAAACAAGTGCACATTGGATTAATTCAAAAACAACAAAGCTGACACACATTATTCCAGTGGACACATCTGCAAATCACACCATAAAACACACCCCTTCACAGAACACAATCCTCTGCATTTCAACAGGGAGCCAAAGAACCATGCCCACCATTTGGTGAATTGAATTCTTCATAGATTAGGTACCCCTTTTCCACCATCCCACAGAACACCCTGCACATACTTTTGTCCATTCACTCCCTATTGCTCTTCCCCTGTTAAGTAAGTCCCTGCCACCCACTTTAGTTGTCCACCATGCCAGGTTCCAAAAATCCAAGTTTTTCGGGAGATAAGTTGAGAGTCATGGTGGATGCAATCATAAAAGTACAGCCACAATTGTTTGGAGTCCAAGACTAGCATACTCCTCTCAGTAGGAAAATGGAAATGTGGGACAGGATAGTCAACGGAGTCAATGCTGTAGGCACCACCCTGTGCACAAAGGAGGATATTAGGAAGAGGTGGAATGACCTCCAGGGCAAGGTCTGTTCCCTGGTCTCCAGGCAGCAGCTGGAGGCCAAGAAGACTGACCCTCCCAGTACCTTGTTATGACTATTTCCCTGGGAGGAGAATGTCTTGACCATCCTGCATCCTGAGGGCTTTACAGGAAGGAAAACCTGGGGGAGTGGAGTCTGGTAAGTTACAACACAAAATCTGTCACTACCCTGCAATGTCATGCATGCTCACAGCTCACTGTTTGCCTCTGTCTTGTTCATGTACCCCACCAACATTCAATACCCAAAGTATCTGAGTTTTAACACTGTCAATGAGTTTTATTGGGCCCAACATCACAGTTACCAAGGTCCAACACATGCCATATGTCCAAATGGTGCCTCTCAATCTCACAATACCAAAACACATTCCAGGATACATGGTATGTTCCAAAGTGTAAATCTATGCTCAAACCTAAATGCAGCCTGCATACACATATGTGATACCCAAAATATGTCAAGTGTTAGGGAGTAGAGGGATTGACCTGACTGCAACACCCAGGAGGCCCTGTTTCTGTAACTCCAAACACCAGCCCAGTGTACACTTGCCCAGTTACCCTGTGTCTCAACTCTCATTTGAAGTGTACTCACCTGGGAGCATACCATTTGTTAAGTCTTTCAAGTAGAGGGAAGTGACCAGCTGCAACTCCCAGGAGACACTGTTTCCCTAACTCCAAACACCAGCCCAGTGTGCAGTTGACTTAATACACCTGTTTGTAATATCTCAAATGCTCTTCTCTCACCTGGGATTATGCCATTTGTCAAATGTTGGGAAGTAGAGGGAGTGACCTGACTGCAACACCCAAGAGGCCATGTCTCTGCAACTCCAAACACCAGCCCAGTGACCACTTGGTCCATTACAGCTTAGTGAAATCCCACATGAAGTTTACTCACCTGAGAGGAAACCATGTGTCAAGTGTTATGAAGTAGAATGAGTGATCTGACTGCTCAGGCCAAGAGGCCCTGTTCCAGTTACTCCAAACACCAGCACAGTGTGCATGTGTCCAAATACTCTTGTGTTCTAACTCTCAATTGAAGTTTACTCACCTGGCAGTGGCCAAGATATAGATCATGTTCAACTCTGAGATGTGTCTGTCTATCTAGCTCCATCCAGACCTGCTAACTCAAGATGAAACTATTCAGGACAGGAATGACACCTTACCCCGTGTGTACAACAAGTATTCTTAAGGCCTCAAGCTGCATCACCAGATTGGTATTGGCAGCAGACACATTGACACAGTACTATGCACATGATGACTCCAGTCACACATACAACAAAGTCCTGGGATTGCTTGCATCCTACGCAACTGGGCCTCCAGATGGTCAAAGCCATATGTTGCCTCTCAACTGTGTTGGCTTCACTGGTGATAAGACGTCATTTTCAGTCCATCTTCCCAAGTGCAACTGATCTGCACATCCCAGCCAGATAGGTTTGGCATGCTTCACACATCATGTCAAATAACCCAATACAATGGTAAGTTGCCACAAAAGGATTACCTGCAACTTAACTATGTCCAGTGTCTCTGCATACTGTAACACAAAACCTTTGGAGGTAGATATCACAATTCAACCAGTAACAATGCATGTTCTTTATCAACAGGTGGATTTGCCACTGGGTACACAGAGGCCACAGAACAGACTACGACTAACCCCATGGATGAAGCTGTCAGCGGCGACAACACTCCTGGGCTTGTGGACATGGAGGAAGTTCCTGGCACATCTGGGTAACCTGTCACACAGCAAAAGTGAGTCTCACTGTGGCCACAACGTCTCCTCCCAGCCCTATGCATCAACATCTCAGGCAATGATGCGCCCCCCCCCCCAACCTGTGTACCTAGCACAGTTTCCACTATCTCGTGCCCTCCAGTCCTGGATCCAAAGGTGCAACTTGACACTCCAGACAGTGAGGTTCTAGGACCCAGTTGGAGAGGACATCCTGTGCCAAGGGCAAGGATTCGTGGGATAGGGTACATGGGAGAGATGCTGTGGGCCACTGGGGCTGCTGTCAGCCAGGACACCATCAGCCACGTCTTGAGGGTCTATCAGGACTCCCAAGGAGTGATGAGCCAGGTGTTGACTGAAATCTGGAACATTAAGCAGCTGCAGAGGGTCATAATTGGAAGAATGGATGCCCATAACACTGAAATGGGCACCCTAACAGGGGTGCTGTGGGAAATGAACACCACACTGATCAGGGCTTTACTCCCAACATCTAACACTTCCTGTGTGGCAACTACATCATGCCAAACTATGGGGTAGATTTAAGGAAAGTGGTGCTACGCCAATGCAGCACCACTTTTCTTGTGCCGCTTAGCAACCCCCTTACCGCCACCATGTGTATCTACGGCACCCCATGATGCAGGTTAGGGGGCAATTGCATCAACGTTTTTGACGCTATTGCTGTACTGTTCAGGGTTAGCACCAAAATTTTAACAATGGTGTGCCCCTTTTAAATCCTGCTCTGGGCAGGCGTTCAAAGTGCTGAAAAAAATGACGCAAAGAAATCCCTTAGATTTCTTTTGCGTCCTTTTTTCAGCCCCCCTAATGGTGTATGCCCCCTTTGCACATGCATAATGTAGCGCAAAGAGTTACAAAGTGGTGCAATCCACTTTGTAAATTTGGCACAGGGAAAAGGCCACCTTAGCACCGCTTTAGCTTAAAAAGATTACGCTAAGGCGGCGCTAAAGTGGTGGTAGGCCCTCTTAAATCTGGACCTAAATCTGTAGCAGACATAGGAAGGGAGACCCTGACAGAGGCAAAAACAGCTGCAGACACCCCTGCCTCCATAGCAGCTGATCACCCCTCCTCGCAAGTGGGGACGTCCAGCAAAGAATCCCAGAGGTGCTGATGACAAGACGCTCACCACTGCCAGCAATAATCCTCTTCCTTAAGGTCCTACTTTGTGTGTCACACATTCACTCTGTGGACTGATCCTAAACCATCTTCCTTTTCCAATGGGAGGAGTACTCTGGACTTTGGACTTCCTGTGGTGTGGCATCTACTCCAGTGATTTAATTCACCCTGACTGACCCCTTCATATTTCTTTTTTTGTTGAGTCATGTCACTTATACTTTCTGTTAGTCGTAGCTTCACAATAGAATCACCCATCACATTACTCATTGCCTGCTCATTTTGATTTCACATTTAGCCCTGTGGACATGTCAGACCATGTGAACCATACAATGATGATCCAAGGTACTTGTTCACGATTGGATTTGTCGCATGTACACAGTGTACAGCTCAGGTACAGCCATCCCACACAAACACATATATACACAAGTGTCTGGTAAAACTAAAACTCGAACAATCCATGTCCACTTCGTATGTCAGAACAGCATCACATGACACAAGTCACATATCAAGGATCTGGAAAACAAAGCAAGAAACATTGCAAGAAATCAGACACAAACAAAGCAACATCATCAAGGTGGGGATGTATCAAACATAATCTCACCAATCAGCCTTTGGCTGATTTTAGCTGCGTATCAGCTCCCTGTTTAAAAAAACTCCACACATTCTCACAACTACAGTACATTGTACAGTCAGTCATGAGATCACATGACATACACTAATGAGAAAAAGTTGTGGATGAGATCTTCTCACAAGTCAGCTCCTTCATCTTCACCACTGTCATCTTCAGTTGGCATTTCAGGATTCTCACCCAGTGGCACTGCAGGCTTCCCTTCCTGTGGGATGTACAGGATATTCCTCCATAGGGCGATGTTGTGGACCATGCAGCATGCTACAGTGATCTGACACACTTTCCCAGGTTAATAAAGGAGGGCTCCAATAGACCTGTCCAGACAGTGAAATCCGGCCTTCAGGAGCCCAAAAGCTTGCTACACTGCCTTTTGTGTTTGTCAATTGGACTCATTGAAGCATACTTCCCTGGCGTAATTGGATTCCTCAGCAGCGTCGATAGCCAAGGGTAGCTTGGATGTGCTGAGTCTCCTGTTAGGGAATGGGACATGAGTGCAACAATGACTTCATGATTTTCACACACACACACACAATCAGGACAAACGTGACTTATCAACCAGCCAGGCCCTCTCAAACAGACAACTTGCAAGTTGAAGGAATGGAAGTTTTGTTTCTGTCTGTTAGACTTGATCAGTGGCCTGTGGTGGCACCAAGGCAACATGTGTTGGCATCAATGGTTACCACCACATGTGGGAGGCGGGCAAAGCCATAGAAGTCAACCTTCACATTGGTTAAATCCTCACGCCTCGGGAACCTGACATAGCTGTCAATGTGTTTCAACATTGCTGAAAGAAAATCTCTCAACACCAGACTGAACATAGGTTGAGACATACCACTAGACAGGGCCACTGGATATTGGAAGTACCCTGTGGCCAGGAAGTGCAATACTGCCATGACTTGAACAATGGGTAGCATACATTATGGCTTATTGTTTGCTGGCAGCATATCTGGCTCCACCTGACGGCATAAATCCACTATTGTTTTCCTAGTCAGACGGTAGAGCTGCATAATATGGTGTTCCTCCATGGTCTGAAGGTGTGGCAATGAACGGCAGACAGGAGGTTGTTGCATCCTCCCTCTCCCAGGGTACCTATGTGTGAAAAAACATGATTTGAAACATTAGTCTCTGTGTCCACACCAACATACATGCTGCATAACCAAATCACGTTACAAAACATTTCTGACTGGAAATACATTACACCCAGTACACATCATAGCTGTCAACTACACAAGGGTCAAATGGGACCCCCATGGTTGTGAACACGTGTCCACATCATGGATTCGGGCGCTATCCAACTATCTGCTACTCAATTGCTCCTTGAAATGTGAAAGTCTTTTCCGACTGCCAAAAATACCATCAGCGGTGGTGGACAGTGCACCGCCGTTATATGCCATCTGTGCCCTACAACACACTACACTGGTGGTTGTGTAGTAAGACCTACACAACAAGACAGATTTAGGATGTCTGTGATGACCCTACACATATATTGTTGTTGTGACACATGTAACAGGGACATATACTGTATTTTAAACCACAACAATGGTGGATGCCTGACCTACTCTGCTGGACATCAGGAACCAGCGCCGGCAGAAGTCGTCCGCGCAGTGGGCGGTACCAACCGTGGCAGATATAGCCATAGGCTAATGTTTTTGCATGTGGCAGTCAGTGAGCCAATGGCTGTGTCCGGCAGTGGTGATGATCGCATACGTGGCGTACGTGTACTCCACATTGTGAAAACTCAGTCACTTGACTCCTGACTCTGCTGCCAGCAACACCTCCACCACTTCAGCTGCTGTGTGCCACCTCTGGGGGCAATCATGCCATGGCCAGCAGGTGAAAGGGCCCCTGCCTTCTCTCCCAAGGAGCTGGAGAGGCTTGTGAATGAGATCCTACTCCAGTATGATCAGCTCAATGGCTCACCAGAGGAGGAGGTATGTACCTCATAGGCACAATTGACTCTGTTTAACACATCCTTTCCCTCCTCACAGGCTACAATGTGCCTCTGTGGGCAAGTTAGAATTCTTGTGTGCCTGTTGTTGCAGTTTGTGTGACATCAATGGGATGTACATGGGCCTGGTATCAGAGACCAGTACTATATGTTGTGGACATTCACATTGTATTGTGTGATGTGTTTTGAGGCCCTAGATCCTCCTTGTGTTGGATGCACATATGTAGGCAAGAAGACTTTACTGCCATACAATGATATTACTTTGTTTATGATGGTTGTAAATGTTAAGCAACACATATGTACATGACAGCATGAGCTGTGTATGCATCTTGCCTGAGTCATTTAAGGATCTTGTAAGCAATGTGTATTGTGCCACAGATCTTTAACCCCACATCTGGCCTTGGCAAACTGTTGTCTGGAGAAGTATCATGACCCACTGGGCCCTTCAGGTTGCTACACAAGCCACATTGCTGATGGCCACATGATGTACTATCATGCATGGAAGTGAGGAAAATGTGAGTGTCATGTAGGGTTCTGTATGCTCAGCCTACAGAAACCAGGGCCTGTCAAATTTAACTCCCAGTATGGAACATACTCCAGGCTGTAGGAGAGTCACTGTGGCTATGCAACTCTGGCACTGTGCCTACTCCCTGTAGACCTGTGGATTCTGTCATGTGGTCTTGTGCCCTCAATGCCTCAGTCCATTAACTAGATTAGGTATGGTTACTGAGGTAAATCCATGAATTAGTCCATATGTGCATTATGCATCATTGTCAACGTGTGTCTTTGACTCATGACAGGTCCCTTACCCCCACAGCTTTGTTGCCACCTTCACATAAGTCATATTTGTCCAATGCAGCCTATTGCAGAGTTTACAAACCCACAGTGCAGATAGTGTGTAGATTCCAGGGAGGCCATGACATGTGACTCAGTAGCTTGGTTACATAGAAGAAATTGAACCAGACATACCTTTGTATGTTGGATGCCATCTCTAAAGGTTTGCCACATATGTTCAAAGGTGTGTTCTGTGGTGCAAGTACACACCACATAACCCCAACCTGAGTGGAATGAGTTGGCATTTGGTAGGCCACATGTCCACACATGCACAGGGTAGGGATGTTCTGAGTCTACCATGCCAGCCCTTTCATTGTCATTCAAGTCTTAGGGTGAAGTCTGTACTATAGTAGTTGCCTGTAGGGACTGTTTTTATTGAGTCAATGTTGCAGAGTATAAATGGGTTTGTCCAGGCAGGCCTAAGGAGTTTACCCTTCATATGCCACATTGGTGTGTAGTTTCCTTGTGGCTCGCATCATAGTACATGTTGCTGGAGCATGGGCTTCCTGACGTCAGTAGGCTTGCTTATTCATTGTAGACCATGAGCAGGGTAGTGGGCTAATATTCAGATAACTCCAAATGTTTGTAGTCATGCCCCTTTACTTTTCAGCATATGTGCTTTACACCTGTGGTGTGTTGACAAATGTGGCAAATGTAGTGCTTGTTGTTGCTGACATGTGTGTAACACAACAATTTGTGCAAAAACTTGTGTTTGTAATCTTTTTTATTTGTCTCTGCATCCATATAGGTCAACACTCATCAGAAGAAGGGGATTTGGAGAGCCATCGCCCGGAAGGTAGTGACCCTGGTGGTCGATAGCTGGAGGAGTGCCCACTGTAGCAAGAGGTGGGAGGACCTGAGATGCTGGGCCCGGAAGATCGCTGAGGTCCAGCTGGGGCTGTCCTCCCAACATGGGAGTGGGGGCGCACATCGGGGCCTGATCCCCTTAATGGCCCACATTCTAGCGTTGGCCTACCCGGAGCTTGAGGGGCATTTAAGGGGAGAACAGCACCCACAAGGGGGTGAGTACAGGGTATATTCACATTGCCAAGTTGATGTGCTAGGTTCAGACATCTCCCCCTGATGATTGGTGATGGGCCATGTGTGAAACACAAGCCTAGTAACTGTTTGTGTAGGTATGGAATTTGGTGCATGCTGATACACTTTGCCTATTAGCACAAGAATCTAGGATACTATTGAGTACACTCCACAAACAATGTGCTCTCCAGGACCATCACATGGGTGTGTACAGTGATCAATCAAGTAATGTTGGTTGCTGTTGTGGCAATTGTATGCAACAGTCCACTACTTAGTGTTACAGCCCAAACAAAATGAAGTGATGGATCACTGTCCTCAGTCAAGTATCTGCTCAAGTGAATACGTTGCCCCCAAGAGGCCACTTGTCTTTAGTGTGTCATGATTGCTGGTGCCTCACTACTGTCTGTCATGAGAAGGTGGCCATCTTACATGTGACAGAGCATACTTTGTTCTTTGGATGCAGCTACAGATCATTACTTTCCCTTGGTAAGTGGGAATGTCCATTGACATGATTTGTGTGACATAACTGTTGACAACATTCCTTGTGCCTACATTTTAGCATGTTTTCCTTTTACTTTTGACAGCATATTTTCACTGCTGTTTCATGTATGGTCTACTTGTGTTCATGGGATGATTTTTGAATTCCCTCACGTATATGTGCATGCCAACATGTGTTTGAAATTGGACATATATCATGGGGTTACGTTTCATGTGCTACCACAGACAGGAGTGTGTCACCATTGATTGTTGACTCACACATACCCTCACCCATCATTGCATGTCAATTGGCATGTATAACTGCAGTAGCAAATAAGGTCATGACAGGTAGGACTACAGTTTTTACCCACAATGTGCATTTCCATGTCATTAATGTAGCATCATGTACCAAAGTGCTCTGCACATGTGAAATGGGGAAGGTTTGTTTCCTGGCTGTTGGCATTCATCATGAAGAGACTTGCAGTTCTATGGGTATCATATGTGATTGGGTACAACCATTCCTCCACGGACATCTGGGTTTGCAGCACCAAAATGGAGACAGTGATGTAGCTTCCCATTGGGAAACATGTTGAGGGCCTTCTACAAGTACTTGATAATCTCTGGCCACCTCCAACATTTAAATGACTATTGGCTTCTACTGATGCAATCACAGTATGTCATTGTAAGGGGTGCCATACAGTCAAGGTGATTACCCTGGTGCTAATTGATTCATTGTGTTGTGGATTTTGGAGACATATCTCCCTGACAATTTGCACTTCTTGTCCACAGTTTACATTTCCATGCTAGATGTGTAGTATATATAAGCAACATTAATACACCCTCCATGACTCCATTAGGACAATTTACACATGGTGAAGTAAGCATTGTTGATTTGTTTCCAGTGTGACATGGGTATTTCCATTTCACCTTCTTCAGGCTACTGTACTTCTGTCAGCAACATGTCAGGAGTTTGGACCATCATTTCTTATTATTGTGGTATTGTGTATGTGACAAATTGACGTATGCATTACCTTGTGTGGGGTCAGTGGGAATGAACTTGGCATTGGCCTATTATTGTATGACAATAGGCAACTGAGGTAAGCTACATAAGGAAAACCATTGAAGGTGATGAGGCCTTCTACTTGGTCAATGGTTTCCAGTGGGCAACTGTTGACACTTCATGTGGCATGCATGCTTATGCTGTGATATATGTAGGAGCCATTTTGATGGAGTTTGTTGCTGGGGCCTACTTGTAGTCATGATAATGTTTTCTAATCACAGCTGTTGTTCAAGTGTGATCAGGAACATGCAGTGACCCTATTTCTCTTTGTATTTGCAGCATCATCCCAGGCAAGCGAAGGAGACAGGGCAGAACTAAGCAGGGAAGCATCTGGCCATGGTACCTTGTGACAGATCGAACAATATACAAATGACGACGAGATATGCGTTTAGTTTATGGTGGGGTTTATTCTAAGATTAAGGTGGAATAATGACAAAAGTTGTAGTATATAACCAAGCGGGCGGGTTTCCTTAGGGTTTTCGGTGCTGTTGTTCAGTTTCCTGTATTGTTGATTTAGTCTCAATTTCTTTTCCCGGGTGACTTCTGGCGGATCCCCTCAGGTGGATTCCCGGATACCGGAAAACAAAGGAAAACAACACCCGGGTAAGTATGGGGTTTTAACCAACGTTATTTCACTCTTTCTCTGTGCATGGGTAGGAGGTTTAAGGAGGGGTGGGTGCCTGTGAGGAGTTGGGGAATAAGTGCTCTCAATCTTTAGTTATAGATTCGTGGGGTGCTCATATGTGTTCGTTATCGTGCCCCTTTTGATTTCCCTCCCTTTCCTCCTCTATCTTTCCTCCCACCCCCCCTTCCCCTTAGTCTGATATGGCCTTTGTTTTGGTCCACAAGGACCGTACCTTGGTGAGCCACGATCCTCCTGGGTCGTGGCTGGCGTTGTGGCGTTCCTCTGCTGCGGTTTCTTCTCCTGCGGTCGTTTCTGAGGTCTCCCTCTCCTGGGCTCTCCTCTCCTGCTCCTCCGGTCTCCTCTCCTGGGTTCTCCCCTCCTGCTCCTCCGGTCTCCTCTCCTGGGCTCTCCTCTCCTGCTCCTCCGGTCTCCACTCCTGGGCTCTCCCCTCCTGCTCCTCCGGTCTCCTCTCCTGGGCTCTCCCCTCCTGCTCCTCCGGTCTCCTCTCCTGGGCTCTCCCCTCCTGCTCCTCCGGTCTCCTCTCCTGGGCTCTCCCCTCCTGCTCCTCCGGTCTCCACTCCTGGGCTCTCCTCTCCAGTTCCTTCTCCTGGGCTCTCCTCTCCTCCTTCTCCTCCTGGGTCCTCTTCTCTTCCTCCTCCGGTCTCTTCTCCTCGGGTCTCCTCTCCTGCCCCTCCTCCTTCCGTCCGGTGCCGTCTTCCCTTTTGTTTACGCCGTGCCGGGAAACCCATCCGGTTTCCCAGGCAACGGCCTTCCCCCTGCCTCGCTCGTAGCGCGTCGCCCCGGCAACGGGGCGACGCGGACATGACGCATCGGCCTGGTCCGATGCGTCATGACGAGCCGCGGTTGCCGGGGACGCCCGGTCACACACCTCTTCCCAAGAACGGTCCTGATCGAGGACCGAGGTAGAGTCTGGGTATCTGGAGAGATAATCAGCCGGGGCCTGCTGGGGACCAGGGATGTGATGGACCTGAAATGAAAAGGGTTGGAGTTCAAGGAACCACCTCAAGATCCGTGAATTCGTATCTTTATGAGCCGACAACCAAGTGAGGGGAGCATGATCTGTATAGAGAATAAAAGGGCGACCCAAAAGGTAATACTGCAAGGTGTCTACAGCCCATTTGATGGCCAAACATTCCTTTTCGATCGTGGGATAATGGCGCTCCCGAGGAAACAGTTTCCTGCTAATATACACTATCGGGTGATCCCCACCGTCCCCATCGGGCTGGGTCAGTACCCCTCCTAGCCCGACATCAGAGGCATCTGTATAGAGGTGGAACGGTTTCGAGAAATCTGGGCACCGTAGGATGGGCTCCCTAGTCAGAAAGGATTTTAGCTGTTCAAAACTAGTCTCCTGTTGATCTGAAAAAGGGGCTAATTGATTAGGACGAGATTTAGCCAGAAGATCTGTAAGGGGGGCGGCTAGGGTGGAATAATTGGGAATGAATCTTCGATAGTAGCCGACCAACCCTAGGAAGGAACACAAATCTTTCTTCGTTGCAGGGCTAGGTGCATTGAGAATAGCTTCTACCTTCTTAGATTGTGGCTGGAGGTTCCCTTGACTGATTTTGTATCCTAGGTATAATATGTCAGGCTGTCCGATAACGCATTTTTTTGGATTGGCAGTTAACCCTGCCTGTCTCAGAGTATGGAATATCTGTTGCAAATGCAGTAGATGATCATTCCATGTTTCACTGAAAATAACTACGTCATCTAAGTAAGCAGCTGAACAATGTCGAAAGGGGTTTAGGAGGTTGTCCATTAACCGTTGAAATGTCGCTGGGGCTCCATGCAGTCCGAACGATAACACTGTGAAGTGGTACAGACCTGACTGCGTGGCAAAGGCCGTTTTCTCTTTATCTTCTGCGGCTAGTGGAATCTGCCAATATCCTTTAGTTAAATCTAGGGTGGACATGTATTTTGCTTTTCCTAGTTTTTCTAATACGTCATCCACCCTGGGTATCGGATAAGTATCGAACATGGAATGTTCGTTGAGTTTCCTGAAGTCGATGCAGAACCTAATAGTACCATCAGGTTTTGGTACCAGGACAACTGGGGAGCACCAGGGACTAGTAGAAGGCTCTATCACTCCTAATTCTAGCATCTTTTGGACCTCATCCTCCATAATCTGTTTCCTGGCCTCTGGTATACGATATGGCCGTAACCGGACAATTGTACCTGGTGTAGTCCGTATTTTATGGGCAATCAAAGAGGTTTTGCCTGGCACTATGGAAAAAAATGATCTGAAATGTTCCAGTAAACTGAATACCTGTTCCCTCTCTAATTTTGTTAATGAGGCGTTCACTGTGGGCAGATTCTCCTCAATAGTGGTCTCGGTCGGGCAAAATTCAATTTGAACCCTCCCATTGGGACATAGGAACCGGCCCACGGCTTCGGTCGAGTTAGAGCTCTCGGGTTCTTCCCATTTCTTTAAGAGATTTATGTGATAAATCTGGGTTTTCTGCGGCGTGGTCGAGATTTCAATTAGGTAAGTGACCGGGGAAACGGCTCGTAGTACTTTATGTGGGCCCTGCCATTTTGCAACCAATTTGTGTTCAGACGTGGGGCGCATTATGAGTACCTGATCTCCTGGTAGTAGAACCCTTAATTTACTCCCTCGATCGTAATACTGTTTTTGGTTCTGTTGGGCATGTTCCATATTTACTCGGACTGTGTCCCATAACCCTTGTAACTGAGACCGTAAGTCGTGGGCATATTCTAACAAGGGTTTGCCCCCTTCCTCCGCCTCCTCTTCCCAAGCTTCTATGGCCATGTCCAGCAGGGATCGGGGCTGCCTTCCGAACACGAGTTCAAAAGGACTGTGTCCGGTAGACGCCTGTTCATGTGTACGTATAGCATACAATACCAAGGGCAACTTTTGATCCCAGTCTCTACCTGACTCCTCTACTACTTTCCTTAGCAGGGTTTTTATGGTACGGTTGTACCTTTCCACCAGTCCATCGGTCTGTGGATGGTACACCGAGGTGCGAATTTGGGAAATGCCTAACGTTTTGCACACCTGCTTCATGAGTGTAGACATGAAAGGAGTTCCCTGGTCAGTGAGTATTTCATGTGGAAATCCTACTCGAGAAAATACATTAATCATTGCTTGGGCTACTGTTTTGGTTGTCATACTTTTTAAAGGAATGGCCTCTGGGTATCGGGTGGCATAATCTACCATGACTAGGATATATGTGTGTCCTTTCGTGGAGGGTACTATGGGACCTATCAAATCCATTCCCATCCTACTAAATGGAACGTCTATGATGGGTAATGGCATGAGAGGCGCTTTTCTAGGTCTACCGGATTCGGTAAGTTGGCACCTGGAACATTGGGAGCAAAATTTTCGTATGTGGGCGAAAACCCCCGGCCAATAAAACCGCCGGAGGAGATACTCCTCTCTTTTTTCCCTTCCGAAATGACCTCCTCCGGGTTGACAGTGGGCTAAGGTTAAGACATGTTCTCTATAGTGCTCGGGCACTAACAACTGTTGCTTACGGTCCCCAGAGCGATTAGTGGTTATGCGATATAAGAGGTTTTTTCTAATTAAGAAGTAGGGACCCACCTCTTCGGTTTCTTCCGATTTGGCCGATTTCCAAGCTTGGGCGAGAGAAGGATCTTCTCTTTGTCTTTGGGGAAACCCGACAGGCACCTCATGTGTCTCGGCAATCAGACCTGAGGGTGTGCTATGTGTCTCTTTCTCTCGGTGGTTTGCTTTTTCTACACGTTTCTCCCTACGTGACAGTTTCCTACAGGTAGAGGGGGGCTCTAGGTTGCTGTCAGAAAAAGGGGCATCCCTCCACCAATCCTGGGTCAGGGTTGGTTGTCGAACGTGGTCCAGGATCTCCTGAAAATGTTCGTAATCCGTCCCAATAATACATTCCTCTATCAGATCTGACATTATACCCATAGGAAGGCTGTCCCTGTAATTCCTCCACTCTACTGTCAGGGCCTGTAAGGGGTATCTCTCCTTATCCCCATGAATGCAGCAAATAGTCACCCAATGTTCGACTTCCTGGTCTGCTAGGGCTAGGAGCTCCTTCCTTATCACGGATTGACTGCATCCGGAATCTATAAGGGCGCAAACCACTCGACCATTGACGTTTAAGGACTGTTTAAATTTGGGGTTGCCCCGTCCTGTACACAGCACCCGTCGTCGGGTAACTCCAACCTCCATGGGTTCACTAGTGTCTTGTTTCCTGGGACACATACGGGCAATGTGTCCCCATTCCCCACAGTTATAACACTGAGGACCCGGTACTGGTGGATGCTCGTAGGTTCTACGAGGTATGGGTTCTTCGGGAAGGACTCTGGGAGTGCTTTTTGGGTTGGGGAGCCCCGGTTTTATGCTGGGGCGGGTTGGCATATTTCGTACATCCACCGAACGATGGTATGCACATGCTAAGTCAATTGCCATCTCCGTATTCACCTTGGGATGTTGACGGATCCAGTGTTTTGTAGCCGTAGGCAAGGCATCTAAATATTGTTCGAGGACAATTGTTTGGATTACGTCTTCCCGGCTATTCCCTGACGGACCCAACCATTTTAAAGCCAAATCGTTTACCCGATAGTAGAAGGTTCGGGGATCCTCGTTCGGTCCCCATTTGATTTTCCTGAATTTGATTCTATAATATTCTGTGTCATGGCCCACCCGCTCTAATATACTGGTCTTTATTTCGGAATATGGGGTTGTTCCCCCGGGGTTCGCTGCTTGATATGCGGCTTGTAGGATTCCTGTAAGCAGGGGGGCGACATACTGGCCCCATCTATCTTCCGGCCATTGTGCGGTTGAGGCCACCCTTTCAAAATTAGTAAAAAAGGATTCGGGATCATCCCCTTCTTGATATTTTTGCAAGACGGAACTTGGAACATTGGGGTGTACCTTAGTAGTAGCAATAGTCTCCGTTAGTTTCTTCATGGCCGTCTCGTGGACCAGTTGATTATTGGCCAGTATGGTTGCCTGACTTTTCAAAGCCGACTGTAAGGCTTCACGGTCCTCCTTAGCCTCCCTCTGGTGGGCCTCCCACACCAGTTGTAGGTGTCGTTGGCCCTCGGCCAACTGTTATATCATGTCCTCCAGAGAGGGGGCGTCACTCATTGTGTATACTGTTCGATTGTCGAGGAGGATCTAGAATCTGATCCCACTTCTGACACCACTGTGACAGATCGAACAATATACAAATGACGACGAGATATGCGTTTAGTTTATGGTGGGGTTTATTCTAAGATTAAGGTGGAATAATGACAAAAGTTGTAGTATATAACCAAGCGGGCGGGTTTCCTTAGGGTTTTCGGTGCTGTTGTTCAGTTTCCTGTATTGTTGATTTAGTCTCAATTTCTTTTCCCGGGTGACTTCTGGCGGATCCCCTCAGGTGGATTCCCGGATACCGGAAAACAAAGGAAAACAACACCCGGGTAAGTATGGGGTTTTAACCAACGTTATTTCACTCTTTCTCTGTGCATGGGTAGGAGGTTTAAGGAGGGGTGGGTGCCTGTGAGGAGTTGGGGAATAAGTGCTCTCAATCTTTAGTTATAGATTCGTGGGGTGCTCATATGTGTTTGTTATCGTGCCCCTTTCGATTTCCCTCCCTTTCCTCCTCTATCTTTCCTCCCCCCCCCTTCCCCTTAGTCTGATATGGCCTTTGTTTTGGTCCACAAGGACCGTACCTTGGTGAGCCACGATCCTCCTGGGTCGTGGCTGGCGTTGTGGCGTTCCTCTGCTGCGGTTTCTTCTCCTGCGGTCGTTTCTGAGGTCTCCCTCTCCTGGGCTCTCCTCTCCTGCTCCTCCGGTCTCCTCTCCTGGGTTCTCCCCTCCTGCTCCTCCGGTCTCCTCTCCTGGGCTCTCCTCTCCTGCTCCTCCGGTCTCCACTCCTGGGCTCTCCCCTCCTGCTCCTCCGGTCTCCTCTCCTGGGCTCTCCACTCCTGCTCCTCCGGTCTCCTCTCCTGGGCTCTCCCCTCCTGCTCCTCCGGTCTCCTCTCCTGGGCTCTCCCCTCCTGCTCCTCCGGTCTCCACTCCTGGGCTCTCCTCTCCAGTTCCTTCTCCTGGGCTCTCCTCTCCTCCTTCTCCTCCTGGGTCCTCTTCTCTTCCTCCTCCGGTCTCTTCTCCTCGGGTCTCCTCTCCTGCCCCTCCTCCTTCCGTCCGGTGCCGTCTTCCCTTTTGTTTACGCCGTGCCGGGAAACCCATCCGGTTTCCCAGGCAACGGCCTTCCCCCTGCCTCGCTCGTAGCGCGTCGCCCCGGCAACGGGGCGACGCGGACATGACGCATCGGCCTGGTCCGATGCGTCATGACGAGCCGCGGTTGCCGGGGACGCCCGGTCACATACCTCCAGTCATGACACCACCAACATGGAGGGACACAGTGGCTCGGAGGGTGAGGGGAGTGCTATGGAGGACACAGGATCATGCTCACCATCTTCGGATCCTACCTCAAGTGGACACTCCCTAGTGGTGGCGGACCCATCAGGACCTGCTCCTGCACCATCCTTGCCTGACACCCCCGTTCTATCACCACCCTCCCTGTTGCTTCCCACCCAGTTGGCCGTGCCCACTCAACCAAGAGGTTGGGCGTCTACTTCGCACCAGGCACCTCACTCCTAGCCCCTGTTACTCCTGCTGCCCTGAGTGAGGAGGCTATTGACCTCCTGAGGAGTATCTCCGTTGGGCAGACTGCTATTGTGAATGCCTTCCAGGGTTTGGCAAGCCATCTTCAGCAGACAAATGTGTACCTGGAAGGCATTCATAGTGACTTGTCTGGTCTACAGAGATCTTTTCAGGCTCTGGCCTCCTCACTGATGGCAGACATCCACCCCCCACAATCCTCATCCCTACCACCTCCCTCTTCCCAATCCAAATTCCCTATTCCCCTACCTGTCCTAAGCACACAGACACATCCACATGCACCCACTTCAACACACACAAGAAGCATACATAGACACAAGCACCACAAGACACACCAGCATGCAGGAAGACAACAGTCAACCACAGACACCATTTCCTCAGACACCCCCACTGACCCACCCTCCACAACCACCATAACCGCAGACACCACCACCACAGCCAGTGACACATCCACCACACCCATCATACACTACACCCAGACAACACCTCGCAACCCAGACACACCCACCTCAGACACCATACCCCTAAACACCAACACAACACCCACAAACACATCCATCACATCATCCATACCCCAAGACACCACCCCAACACACACAGACACATCCACATCAACCATACCCACAGACACAACCCCAACACACACAGACACATCCATCACATCAACCATACCCCAAGACACCACCCCAACACACACAGACACATCCACCACATCAACCATATCCACAGACACCACCACATCTACCATATCCACCATACCCACAGACACCACCCCAACAGACACACATCCACCACTCCCGCATCACCCAGCACCTCCACCTCACAGTCCCCGACATGCAAATGCCCACACTCACACACACACAACAGACAACGCCCATACCTCACACACGCACACACCCAAGGCAACAACACCACAGACAAGACCGTCACTCTCTCAACCTCCAAATCCCCAGTCCCTTCTGATGACCCTACCTATTTTCCCAAAGAAAGATTCCTTTTTGGCCCTGCCCTTTCCCCGTTACCTCCAACCCCCTCCCAAATCCAAGAGGCCCCCACACACATCCCAAACCATCCCTTCCACATCTAAGTCTTCCCCTGTCACACCTGCCTCCCTGCAAGCACCTGTACCCCTCCCCCTGAAGAAGAAGCCCACCCCTCCGAAGAAAAGGCCCAACTTCTAATCCCAAGCCCACCCATCCCAAATCCGACCCCACCCAAGAAGGATCCCTGATGTGCCTGCATGCCCACATGATGCCCCTTCCTGTGGAGGTTTCCTGGCAGTGATTGGAGGCAAGCTTGGGCACAGTACTGTGCATGGACTAATATGGACTGGCCAATGGCATTTGATCTGAATGATTTGCATTCAATGAATCCAAGTTGTTTGTTGGGTACACATTTGCCTAATGTTACTTTTCTACATTTTTGTTGTTCCTGAGTAATTTGTGTTGTATGCCTACAGTTGTGTGTGTTACCCCCAGATTGTTGATCCATTTGATGTGTTTGGCAAAATCTGACTTTGTTAGCAGTGCTGGTGTGACCCAGGACAAGGGTAGATGTTCATTGTATTGACATGTGGTTGGTAATCCAATTGGGGTGTCATTGCATTGTGCTATGTTTGCTATGGTAAGTATTTCATTTTGGGTTGGCCTATATCGGCATGTACGGTGTTAGACTTGTCCCCCTGATATGGATTGGACATTCACCTCATGTGAAGGGTGTTCAATTGTGCTACCTTCCTATTCATTTGACTGACCATGTGTCCTTTTTGATGTGTGTACCTTGCAGCTACTTCACCTACATGTATGGCCCATGCTGTTGCTGGCGCATTTGCTTCCTTGACTTTTAATTACACAATTGGCAGATTGGCAGATTGGCATGTCACTTTGCTCTACTATTGTTTGCCCCTGAGATACATGTAGGGCCAGTTCCCGTGCAAATGGTGTTTTAGAGCATGTGCAAAGTGAAATGTGTCCTAGGGCAGCATCCTTCCAGGAGTGCTCCTGATGCCCCCATCGCTTTGTGCAGTTATTGTTTGCATTGTGAGCTTTGGATATTTGGCCCCCAAAATATTGTGCAACCCAATGACCTTTCATTGTGTTGCAATGTGGGTGATATGTGTAGGTCCATTACAGGGATGTTTCATGGCAGGGGTATTTGTGTTACATGACACATCCATACATATGTGTCTGCACTCTGACATCAGTCCATAGCATGTGAGCAATGTAAGGGTGTCAGATGAATTGGTAGATGTGATGTCGATGTGGTGTTGCAGTTGTGTGACACAATGTTCTGTACACTTCACTGTCACTGTGCCTAAGATGAGCAAACGTGTTTTTGTGGAGTGTGGCGGTGCAATGTCAGTGACCTGCCTAAAGGGGGGCATTTTATGGCTGTGAATTTGTCATTCGTTGTGAATGACTCCGACCCGGGAAGTGTACTTGGTCCATGTAGTGTGACCACCATATCATGTGGATGATGGCACGATGATCTGTTGTTGAATTTGATGACACAGACGTCGGTTACGTCCACAGCAGAATGGATTTTGTGCTCCATCCATGAGCAGCAGCAGCGGCAGGACATGTGTAATGGGCTCCATGGTAGCACAGGACATGTGACACTGCCTGCAGGTGAGTTCCTTCCTTCATACTGTCCGTTTCTGCCTGCTGGACTGTAGGGGTTGCACCGCCACAGTCACGTTGATGGAAGGCAACTTCATAATGTGTCTGGTGGAAACACTTGCTCCGATAGCTTGCTTGGCCTGTCTCACCACTGCAGCGGCCTGCGCTGCCTGGCGGTGCTGGCAGGACCCTGGTGGTTTTTCATATACGGAAACACATACATCCTAGTACGGTGGTCCAATGCCAAGCCGATGGTGGTCGGACCGCCACCGTGGCAGTCCACGGATTTGATACAAATGAGTAAGAGGGAAAATGACATGCAAACAGCTATAGATAGCAGTATATCTATAATGGTCACTGACTTACCTGACTGACAGCCAAATTCCTGCTTTCAACATGTTCCCTTATGTGATCTCATGAGTAGGGCACAGTATGGAAATCAGGAACTGTTATATCACTGCGGCTATGAACTGAAATATCTCAGTAGCAATAGGGAACATGTTAGTGTTATACGGTGATTGACTAGCCACAGAGTTCACTTCAGGGTACTGGGAGAATGTTGTCAGTAATAGTCAGACTTTGGTGTGATGTGGGACAGTGTTATTTAATGTGACAAAATATATATCACACTACGATTGGCTACAATGAGGATAAGGGTGAATTGAGAGGATGAATCAATCCCTGTTACATATACTTACCAATGAATTAGCACAAATTAAAGTTATATTTTGTGACGTTGGACAAAGACATTAGACCAATAAGTTCTGCCATTAGAGATGTTGAGAAGACCTGCTGAACAAGGATTCCTTGTTGTGTTATAGAATCACATTTTCATTTTCCTCACATCTATCCAGTGGGAGATAGGGATAGGCAGCTCACAATGTATGTGGAGGTCGAGTTACCAGAGATACATTCATTGACAGGGGTGAGTTAGGGGCAGGATTTGGGTCTACCTTCAGGAAGAATTTAGGCCACCTGTATTCTGGAAAATGATACCTCACCGGCATTCGCCTATCCTGAAATAATGTTCTTAGAATACCTCATGGAGCATACCTCCGCCCCCAATTCATAAAGTCTAAGCTTCTGCCACATGACCACCTTCTCCACTCCACTCCACTAATTGTGTATGGAGGCAGACCATATAGTACCCTGCAGTGATCCACTACACAGGTAGCTACTAGTTATGTCTATGTCTAGTTAACTGCTAGTTATGTCTCATTGAAATGTATCTCCTCTTGCGTGGGGTTGGCTGCAGCCTGGAGGCTGGAGTCTCACATCTCAAGGCCACGCAATACAAGGGAGAGAGGAAAGAGCCCAGGGCGTGGGATGCATTTATGTGCTGCCAGGGGTACTGTTTGTCAAGAGTCAGTGTGATTTTGCTCATGTGAATATTATTTCCTTATTCTCTTCCATTCTAGTTCAACGTTGCGTAGGCAGAGTTCTCTGTCTCTGCTGCTTAGATCTGAGCTACAGTTGTACGCCTGAAAAATAATAATTTACTTGTAACTTTAAGTTTTTAAATTCAGTCATACTGGTCACCACCTCCATGTAATGGAGTAGAGACGTGCTCCTACTGCTGGGTGGAAATCTCTGCCTTGCTGTGGTGAGCTGCATCCAAGAGGAGTTTTAGACAGAAGCGGAAATCTATGTGTGCAGAGATTGCTGCAATCTGATATCCATGAAATGATAGGGCAAGTGATGAGTGGGGGAAACATTCACCTATGAGACGGTCTGTAGAAAAAGGTTATGCAAAAAACTTTCAGAAGAAGAGTTATCTTGTAAAGAAAAAAAAGGTTTGGAATAAATAATTTCTTAGACAAACTTATTTTTTAGGAAAGCTGATAAACTAGGAAACTGTCCGAAGAACAAAGTGGTCTTCTTCCCTCAAGATAATAAAGTGAAAAAAATCAGTCCTTCTGCATTTATGGAGCCCCATTGACAATGTCTTTTAAATACACATTTATGCTTTAAAAAACTTAGGCCTGAGAGAAATTTTAATTAAGCTCGAGTAATCAGAGTAATTTTGGTAATTTTGTGTTACTCTTATGACACAATATTACGAAAATATTACGCAATTATACTTGTTCACGTAAACAGGACAAACATTTCTACCCAGGAGCACAGGGACAAAGAGTGAGCGACTGCTGTTCCTGTTCTGATGCATTTAGCAATATTTTCATAGTGCATATGCATCCTCTGGTTCATTTTGGACACGAGTGCTTTTTGCGCTAAGAAAATATCACAAAATGCAGGGTTATGGATAATTCTGCGTAATCTTGCATCATTTTGCTGTTGTTTCGCGTAATTATGTAACAGTAAATTACACCAGTTTTGGCCACTGCTATATATTGCCTCCATTAATTTCAGCTAGAAATTCACAAAAGGATTCCTGGAACACGTAAATTAATTTCCTACTTCCAATTTCTCTGCTTTCCTAGCATTGTTTGTTTGTTTCGTGAGTATTCTTAAACTCCAATCCACCCTTCCTTATGTTCGAAATGGTTGTGTTTTCAAGAAAAGAATAAAAATGCTTACATTTGCACAGGGAGCCTCATTTACCCTGTGCAGAATGCTGGCTATGTAGCATTCGGCAGAGTCGAAATAGGACCCCACAGCAAATGTTACATAATATTCCCAGTAATATGTCTGGAAAACTTTGCTTGGTGCAGCTTTTCCAAGCATACTTTTGGAAAAGTTTGTAAGTGTGAAGAAGCATTGGAAAAGCCAACAGGTCTAGCCTAATACTATTGACAAAGCTATTGGCTTTGGCAATATGTTTTAGCCTTATGTACACCACTGTGGCTGCTGTTCAGCATGGCTGAAAGTTAGTGGCGCGGAGTTGGGTAGATAGGGGTAGTGTGGAATGGCGTAGATTGTGCTAGAGTGGAGTGGGGTAGATTGGCATACAGTGGAGTAGGAGTATTGTGGGGTAGAATCGAGGGGGTAAATTGGATTGGGGTAGATTGAAGTGGGGGAGTTGGGTAGATTAGCATGGTAGACTGAAGTGGGGTAGATTGAATTGAGGTAGAGGGGTTTGATTGAGGTGGAGTGGGGAGATTGGATTAGAGTAGCCTGGGGTAGGTTGGAGTGGGTAGATTAGAGTAGGGTAGATCGGGGTAGACTGGGGTAATGTGGAGTGGGTTATATTGGGGTAGATTAGAGTTAGGTATATTGAGGAAGAGTGGGGTGGATTGGGGTAGACTCGAGTGGAGTTGAGTAGATTGGAGTAGAGTGGGGTAACTGAAGTGGAATGGTATGGAGTGGAGTAGATTGGGGTAGTTTGGAGTGGAATAGATTGGGGTATAGTGGAGTGCGGTAGATTGGTGTGGGGTAGATTGAGATGGATGGGGTAGATTGGGTGAAGTGGGGTAGATTGGGGTAGAGTGGAGTGGGGTAGGTTGGAGTGGGGTAGTTTGGGATGGGATGTGTTAGATTGGAGTAGGGTAGATGTGGGAGAGCGGAGTATATTGGGTTAGAGTCGGGTAGATTGATTAGGGACAGATTGGGGTAAAGTGGAGTAGAGTGGGGTGATGGGGTAGATTAGAGGGGAGTGTTAGAGTGGAGTGGGGTAGATTGAATGGAGGTAGACCTGCTTGGAGTGGGGTAGATTGGGGTGGAGTAGATTGGAGTGGGGTAAATCGGGGTACAGTGGAGTGGGAAATATTGGGATATATTGGGATTGAGTGGAGTGTGATATATTGGTGTAGATTGCAGCGGATTGGGGTACACTGGAGTGGAGTAGATTTGAGTGGGATACATTGGAGTGGGGTAAATTGAAGTTGGGTAGGGTGGAGTGGGGTAGAGTGGGGCAGAGTAGATTGAAGTGAGTAGACTGTAGTGAAGTTGGGTAGATTGAAGTGGAGTCGGGTAGAGCAGCAGTGGCCACCGCAAATCTCAAGGGGAGGGGTTTGGAGAGGGGACAGAGATGGAGGGGGGGAAAATAAAAAAATAAAATAAACTTACCTCACTGCCGTCTCTATCTCCTGCCGCCTCCCGCTCCTCTTTCCTCCATGTGGTGTCTCAGCATTCACTGGGCCACCAGCACAGGCTCCCCAGCAATCCTGATGCTGCTTTCATGCTAAACATAGCATGAAAGCAGCGTCAGGATCAGTCACTGCCGCTCAGACAGTGCCCTGGGCCCTGTGCAGTATCTCCAGCTCGGCTGTTAAACACAGCTGGGCTGGAGAAACCTAAGTGTGCACACTCTCTCCTCCGCCCACCACCCGGTGCCCTGCCCTGCCCCTCCCTGTACTGCTGGCTGAGCCAGCAGATGAAAAATAAAATGATAGTGCAACTTTTGTTTTATTTTTCATCTCCTGGCTCTTGGCCAGGGGGACGACCATCCTTCGCCATACTCAAGGAGCCGCCTCTGGGGTACAGTGAAGTGGAGTGGAGCTGGATAGAGTGGGGTGGAGTAGATTGGGATGGAGTGGGGTGGATTGTGTTAGCGTGGGGTAGATTAGGTTAGGGTGGGGTAGATTGGAGTGGAATAGATTCAAGTATATTGGAAGGGGCACACTGAATGGGGTAGGTTGCAGTATGGTAGTTTGGGATGGAGTAGGGTAGGATAGATTGGAGTGGGGTGAATTGGGGTTTAGTGGGTTAAATTGGACTCGAGTGGGTAGATCGGTGGCATGTGGTAGATTGGAGTCTAATACTGGGGTAGATTGGATAGAGTGAAATGGAGTGGGGTAGATTGCAGTAGAGTGGAGTAGATTGGAGTAGGGTGGGCTGGAGTTGGATAGATTGGAGCTGAGTCGAGATTGGAGTGGAAATGAGATGGACTGGGGAAGAGTGGAGTGGGGCAGATTGGAGTGGCATGGAGTGGGTTAAATTAGGGTGAAGTGGGGTAGGCTTGAATGAAGTAGAGTGGGTGGGAAGAAATGGAGTGGAGTAGATAGTGGTAGATTGGACTGGGGTAGATTGATGAGGGGTAAATTGGTGTAGAATTGATTGGGGTGAAATTGGGTGGAGTGGGTTAGACTGGTGTGAAGTGGGGGTTGATGTGAGTTGAGTGTGGTAGATTGGAGTGGGTAGATTGGAGTGGAGTAGAGCAGATTTGGGTTTAGTGGAGTGGTGTAGACTGAGTGAGTTGGAGTGTGGTAGTTTGGAATGGAGTAGTGTAGCTTTTGTTAGATTGGAGTGGGGTAGATTGTGGTGGAGTGGCGTAGATTGTGGTGGAGATGAGCTGGATAGATTTTAATGTTGGAGTTTGGAGTGGGGTAAATTGGAGTGGGGTAGATTGGAGTAGAGTGGGGTTGGGTTGTGATACATTGGAGTGGGGTGGATTGAGGTAGATTGGAGTAGGGTAGATTGGACTGGAGTGGGGTAGACTGGAGTAGATTAGGAGTGGGTGAAGAATTCCGCTCTGCCAGCAGAGTTTGCAGAGATTTCCCGACTCCACGCTCCACCCTCTGCTCGGAGTTCTGGCAAAACTCCGCAAAGTTTTTTCTCTTGTGCGGCATGCCAATGTTAAGTTGGTGAGCACGAGCAAGTGAAACCTCTAAACTGGCGAGCGAGATTTCTGAATGCGGGCGGTCATGGCAGGTCACTACCGCTTGCATTGAGAAAGCTGCCGCTAGCATTGAGGAATCTGCAACTCGAGTAGAAAATCTACTCAAGTGACAGAAAGAAGTTACCACACTCTGGTCGCCCCACATGTTGCTGTTCATGCTGATTTTAGACAAACGTGCTGATTTTAGACTGGAGTAGGGTAGATTAAGTGGAGTGGGGTAGATTGGAGTGAAGTAGATTATGGTAGATTGTAGCAAAGTGGAGTGGGGGTAGAATGGAGTACAATTGAGTGGAGTGGGACAGATTGGAGTGGAGTAGAGTGGAGTGGGGTAAGTGGTGTGGAAGGTCATGTCGTGGAGTGGCATAAAGTGCAAGAGTGAAGAGTGGAGTGGTGTAATATGTAGTATGCATGGTGTGGTAGTGCACTGCTATTACAGACAACACATTTTCAATTTAAATAACCATTACATTTGCACCGAAATACAGTTTAACTGCAAATGATAATGTGTGCAAATGTCGTCATCTAGTGTATTGATGTGCTTTGGTTGTATTCAAATATTTGTTTCCACCACATTTCAGAATTACGAAAAAAGTGCTTCATTCTGATATATTCTGAAACATCAGCAAAATTCATTTTTTATGTGCTAGAAAGAAAATTCTACACCCTCTCCTCTTGCATGGATACTCATCAGGATTGTCACACAAAGTCTTTCACTTTGAAGTCAGAGAAAGAAAAGTAAACACCAAGCTCCCTGGGTAGAGAGAGCTTGGCATTTGACCTCTGTCTTTGAATGTGCACCCATTGTGACAAGATAAGAACAAGATTTAAAAGCCTGTTTACAGAAAGGGAGTTTGTGGAAGAACACAGTAAACAAGCTTTAGCCAACAGGAGGGATAAACTCAAGCTGGACAGCCTAAAGCAAATAAAGCCAGCAATAGAAAGCCAGAAAATGTTAGTTACAAACCACAAAGCCAATGGTAAGCAGTGAGTGGACTGCATTCCTAGGTCAGGTTTCTGAAAGTCCACAAGATGTCTTTAGCAAGGCAGTAGGCTTCAACCTAAAAATAAAGTAAAAGTACGCTCAAGTGGAAATGTAAACCTCCAACCGTGCAGTTACATTTGTTTTGTAAATGGGGCTCTTGGTCTGTAGACCCTGCATTATACTCTCACACAGAGTTTGATTGCCGGTTGTGTAGCCCGTTTCTCCCCATCCAGGGCAAGGACTTTGAAACGGTCACGAGGCAGCAGTGATACACATTGGTAATAAACTAAATTATTTTTATATCTTAAAAAAAATTGCATTGAATTTGTTTAAAAACAAATTACTTCGTATTCCATTTATCAAAGAAATAGCTGGCATCTCGTCAGTCAAGTTACATTTGAGCTAATGATAGGGTGTCTCTGTTATTCCCATCGTACACACTCTGGGATCTTCTTCTGTTAAAATTCAGATATTAAATAGACCTGAATACAAAATATGAAGTTAAAGTAGCTTACATTATCAAAAAGAGCTAAAAATAAAGATTTTCCTATGTGTCTCACCCCAAAGCAGGTGAAATCTCAATCAGTTGAGTTTGCTGAGTCCAATCCTGAGAAGTAATGAGGCATGTGTATGAGCTCATGCCCTCCTACTGCCAACACCCCACTGAGCCCTGAAGAGCTGGTGAGCTAGCTCTGAAGGGGGCCAAGTGTTTAAACCCAACATTAACTACTTCCAGAAGTCCATTGAAGGTTTTGTCACTTACATGTTTTAAACATAAGGCGTAGGGGTGTTGTAAATGGACAGCAAAAGAAAACGGACTTACCGTCACATGGTACACAAGCTGTAGCACTTTTAGGTGTTAAATGCTTCAATGTACTTAATTGGTTTTGTCTATCAGCCCTCAAACGTCCAACTCTCTATCAGTAGAAGTAGAAACACAAAGGCCCATATTTATGGAACCTTAGTGTTGCCTTAGCGCCATTAATTTTGGTGATAAAGCGGTGCTAACCTAACTCCATATATAAATTTTGACGCTAGACCTGTCTAGCCTCAAAATATTGAAGTTAGCACCATGTTTAGGATTCGCGAACCCACCTTGCGTCAGTGAGATGCAAGGTAGGCGTTCCTGTCCTAAACATGACACCAGCCCCCGAGCACCATATTTACCTTCTGGCGCAAAAACGACGCGCGGGTGGGAGGCGGACCTAAATAATGGGTCAGACCAGCAGTTAAAGTGCAGGTAGGCCCATTTCCATAGGGAAACATCATGAAATGGGCACAAAGATGCCCACCCCAATCCCCAGCAACACCACCATCCACTTTACAGGAACACAACATGAGGAGGGAGCCCATCCCAGGTAAGCTGCAGGTAAGTGTTTGTGTATGTGTGTGGTGTGCCATTGGGGCCCATTACATGGGGTCCCCTGCCTGGCACTGGGTATGTAGTGCTTGCCCAGGGCAGACTGGTCCCCCGAGGTGGGCATTGGGTTGGTCGGCATGACTCCTGTCTAAACCTAGACAAGAGACATTTTTTTGGCTGTTTGTGCATCAGAAAATGATGCTAGGCTGACTAGCGGCAGACTTTTTGCCACTAACTAGCCTAACTTCAATTCTGGCCCACTAGCACCATTCCCCCTAACGCCATCCCCCCTGGCTAGTGTATTTTTTTTTACGCTAGCCATTCCTTAGAGCCATTGTGCATCATTTTATAAATATGGTGCATGGATGGCATGAGAGAATGCCGTAAGCTTGCATTAAGAAAAATGACACACAACTGCATCAGCGCAGTTGTGTGCCATTTTTCATAAATATGGACCAAAGTTCAAAATACAAAATAGAAATGACTATGAGCTTGAATGAGGAAAACCTCTAGAGGAGAGGGGGAAACGTATAAGAGTCCCAAATGTGAGTGTAAACGAATAAGAGCTCAGACGAAGGAAGGAACGGAATTAGCCAGAAAACAGGCTTCAATGGTGAGGTAAGGTGAAAAAAACAACATTGAGGGAGGAGATGAATAACAGCCTGCACAAAAAACAAATTAGGCCTCTAAACGTGAGATGAGATGAATAAGAGCCTTAATGAGCAGAGAACACAATAAGGGCCCTTTAGGGGAGAGGAGAGGAATAAGAGACCTAAAGAATAGATGAGATGAATAAGACCCCAAGTGTTATAGAAGAGCTATCTGTTACAGATCAGTAACAGACCATCAAGAATAAGAGAATAAATGAATGTAGGATGATAAAGGAAGTAGCATGCTAAAGTTGATTAATATTACCTCTAACCATAAAAAAAGGTCGAATAGAGCATGATTGGTGAGGGGAGAAAAACAGAATCTATCGAGTGGTATTTGAAAGCTGGCATTCATCAGTATCCGACAGCAAACGATGAACGCTATCAAGCGACATAACTAGTGCCACATAGACTTCCATGGTAGTACTGTCAGGCTAAACCACATCAAAAGAGAACTTACTATGATTGCAAGACTTCGACACGTTGTAGATGTTGTAGACTGCACCTATGCGCCCATTAAACCTTCCGAGACCTAAGGACAGGTTTCCATAATTGGAAATACTTCTAAAGTTCGCATCAATTTCTATGTTGAGTGATGCCAAACTTTACAAAGTGCTTTGTAAAGCATAGTGGTCAACCATCCTCATCTTTTCTGTGTAAAGCCTCACTTGGGAGCTGGTTCACAAAAGCATGCATAAGTATGAAAGGTAGTGCTATGGGACTGCACTTTTATGTGCTAAAATGCTTTTGTGAATCAGCCCTCGAAAGTCCAACTCCACATTAGTAAAAGTGCACATTTTTTTATTAACTGTATATGAATATTTACTGACTATGTTATCCCCATTTTAGATGTTTTGGGGCCAATTCATAAACTTGTGGAAGAATATGTGAAGGAGTACCACAGACGCATTCATGTATGGACTTCAAAATGATTGTACTAGTCTCCATTAAGCACAAAACGACCTTACACTTGAAGACAAACACTGCCTTGAAAGGGTTACTGGGGACACCTCACAGGAGCATTAGTGGGTTAGCTGTATAGTGTTTAAAGCCACCCCAGTTCCTCATCACTGGGGATCCCAGCTGAGAAAACAATCAGTGGCAGCAGGCACAACATATAAGGGAGATAAGCTTTTTTTATACTGATTAAATGAATGCGTTTTGGATTTTCATTTGGCAAGTGGAGGCCTATTAATGAAACATATTTTTCTCCCCACCATGTTCAAGTACCCTTGTGGGTGCTTCCTTCCACTAGTTAATTGGAAGACTTGGAGTACTCCCAGGGCACAGGTCATTAAGTTAGTTTGCACCAGCAAAACCTTCCGGGCAACTGTGCTATGCTCATGCCAATCCACTGTGTCAACCCATTAATCCAAGGCCGGGTGATGTGATTCATGGAAGTGGACAAGGTCTATATTGATATTGATAATCAGCTGCACCCCCTCCCCCAGTCGCACTAATGGCTTTTTATCATTGCACATGTTGTGGGTTCATGTTTAGCCCTGATTTCATGACTACTAGTGGCACGTCATTACCATGAGCTACATATAACAGGAGCCTGCTCTGTTTCTCCTGATCGTGGGCTAGATACCCCATGACTGTCAGGACTAGTAGTTACCCCTCTCCAAACAGTGGTGTAGCAAGGCTGCTATTGCGCCTTTGTTCAAGCAAGGACAATGGGCCTCCTTACCCGTTACCCAGTACACTTCTCGCACCCCTGGGTACTGGTGCCGCTTCAGCACACATCATAGCTGCATCTTTGCTTACGGGTATCTGAATTTCTCAGTCTCCTTGTCTTTTTTCTCTGTTCCCTATCACCACGTGTCTCTCCTCTCAACTCATGTCCTTCCTCCCTTTTTCTGTATCCCAGGGTATCCAATTAGTCAGACTCTTTCCCACTGTCTCGCTCAGCCTCTTCTGCATCCACCCCCTGCACCCACTTTACAATTGTTTTTTCCTCTCTCCCTCTTCCCGCTTGCCCTCTCTATTCTATGCCTACTCTTCCTTCACCCAAACTTCCCTTTAATCTCATTTTAACCAATTCGACCATTTCTTTCACACCTACATCGCATATTCACTTCTACCCCTTATCGTCTTCTGCCCTTCTGTTTTCACATTTCACTTTCTCCTCCTTGTCCCCTTTTGCCTCTTGTTAACTCCTTTTTCTCCTATGTCCGTATCTGTTACTTTTTCTCTCATTTTCTCCTATCCTCTACTTTCCTCACTTCTCAATTTTCCCTTATTTATTTTATTCTTCTTTCTATTTTTCACCTCCATAGTTCATCTTCATACCGATGACCACTTCATTTCGTACTTTTCTTTCGTTCTACACTGAAATATTCCTTTTAGCTTGCGTTCTCTCCTCCATTTGGGGAGGTCGAGGATAAGTATGGCTGTGGCATTCTGTATGGTCCTACGTCACTGGAGGAGATGGGTGGTGGTTCCAGCAAACAGTGTATTTCCATAGTCCAGTCAGCTGGTAATGAGGGTTTAAGTCACCATTTTCCTTGTGCTGACAGGGATCCATCTGAAAATCTTATGAAGCATTCGAGGGTGTGCAAGCAGGAGGAGGTTACTGCGTTGACTCGGCGCCTCATGGAGAGATTGCTGTCCACGATGATGCCGAGGTTGCGGGCTTGGTTGGTAGGGGTAGGTAAGGGTCTGAGTGCAGTGGGCCACTATGTGTCGTCCCTTGGGGATGTGTTCTTTCCAAAGAGGAGCATGTCCATCTTGTCTGTGGTCAGCTTCAGGCAGTTGGATCTCATCTACTTGGTGATGTCATGACGTTCTGGAAGTTGGATCTGGTGATGGCGGTGTCTTCCGTGAGCAAGAAGATAGGTTGGGTGTCGTCAGCGTATTAGATGATTTTGAGTCCATGGGTGCAGATGATGTTGGGCAATGGTGTTATGTAGGAATTGAAGAGGGTGAGGCTGAGGGATGAACCTTGGGGAATGCCGCAGATAATGTTCTTGAGTTCAGAGGTGAAGGGTGGTATGCAGATTCTCTGTGTGTGTGTCCTGTGAGGAAGGAGGTGATCCACTTGAACGCGTTTCCTCTGATGTCGATGTGGTGGAGTCTGGTGATTAGGGTGTGGTGGGATACGGTGTCGAAGGCCACTGAAAGGTAGAGGAGTTCAGGGCTGCTGTCTCTCCACGGTCAAGGATAGATCTGGTGTAATCGGATGTGGCTGTCAAGGCTGTCTGTGCTGTGGTTGGAGCTGACGCTGGACTGGGATGGGTCAAGTAGGCTGTTTGCTTCCATGTGATCTGTGTGCTGGTGATTGATGGCTTTCTCCAGGACCTTGGCCAGGACGGGGAGCAGTGAGATGGGGGCAGTAGTTCTTTAGCTGGCTGGGGTCAGAGGAGGATATCTTCAGGATGGGTTTAACCGCTGCACGTTTCCAGGTGTCAGGTAAAGTGGCAGTGGTGATGGATGCATTGAGGATGTTGGAGAGTGCATTGTCAATTTCCTTCCGTCGCAGGTTGAAGGCGTGGTGGGGGCAAGGGTCTGTCGGTGCTCCAGAGTGGATGGAGGTCATGACCGCCTTGGTGATTGGTGTGGTGAGAGGTCTCTATAGGAGGCTGGCCCTCTATGTAGTGTGCAAAACTGTGCAGAGGGTCCAGGCAACCACATGTTGGTTTACAGAGGTAAAAACTAGACCATCTATTGCTCTAGTTTTTATGGTAGCTTGGTCGATCAGTTAGGCTAATCTTGGAGAAATGCAAAGCATTTATTGTACTCACAGTATCAATAAATCAGGACACACACTCAAAAGAATAACTCAAGACTAATTTACAAAAATACTTCGGATTTTTATTTAAAAAAATTTAGGACCAAGATTATCAAATCAGGTAAGTACTTTTTAAGTTATGAATTTCTGAAGTTTAATAAAATTACTCTTTTTGTGCGTAATTATGTGCCATAGGAATCAAAGGTTGATATGTTTTACAATTACATATAAAATCAGGCAGTGCATTTACCAATTTCCCCTTTTGCAGGTAAGTTGAGGTCGTCGATGACCACTATTGGTCAGCTGCAGAAGTTCGGGCTGCTCCTGGTTCTAGAGGAAGCAGCAAGAGGTCTTTGGAGCTGGTGCCAGGCCACTGCGAGGGGCCACTTGGAAAAGCACAGCACAAGTGAACTTAAACTTAAGTCCGGTGGGTCCCCTTGGAGTGTTGGGGTTGCAAGGGGTGAGGGACCCTTAGAGCACAACTGGATCTTCAGTGCAGGGCACAGGGCAGCCGGGTGCAGAGTGAATCAGAGAGCCAGGAGCTGTGCGCAAAGATGCCCTTTGGAAACAGGAGGTAGGTTGCGTTGAGGGTCACCTACAGGTCAGCATGGTCACTCTTGTGGGAGGGCTTCAAGTTTTTTGATGTTCCTTGACTGGGGCTTCCTCTTGATCCTTTTACGGTCTGGAGTGCACTGTCTTTCTTGGTGTGCGATGTGAAGTGACCACTGCCGAGGGCAATGGTACAGTTCGGCCGCTGGAGGACACAGTGCCACCAAACTTGGCACACTTGCAGGGTTTGTCCTCTTGGTCTATCTTGTGGAGTTTGGTTTAGCTGCAGCATCCAATTTGGCAATCAGCGGCCAGTCAGTGAAATGGACCTCTCTGGCTTGTTGGTTCCTTGTGGTTGTTTAGTGATGCCTTTGCTCTGTAGGGAGATCTTGGGTGATTTTTGATGCGCCGAGGACCTGTGGGGGTTTGATGTCCAAGCAACCCCTCAGGGGAGATTGTGGAGTCCTGGGTGCAACAGGCAGGGTTTGGCACCTTTTCTTTGTGCAGCAGGTCTTCAGTTCTTGGGTCTTCTTTGCTGCTGTTCTTCTTGTGTCCTTAGAATCTGATTTATTGGTCTAGGGATGCCCAATAAATACTGTATTTAGTGGGTGTATTAGGGGGCACCTAGTAGTGACCAATGGGCCATCTACCTTAGGGCAGCTACACCCACTCAGTGACCACTTCCTGTGGGTAGAGGCGGCTTCCCTACACCTTGTTGGCTATTTTCTTTCCATGCAAGATGGAGGAAAATGAAATGGAAAGGTCATCTGGCATGCAACACCTTAGGTGTGGTGCAAGCGGGGCTGACCACTCCTCCTGTACTTTGTGTGTTTTCCCGCCGTTGCTACCACCAAAAGTGGGGGTTTGCAATGGAGCAGGCTTGGGGTTCGGGTTTCAAGGGCGGTACGCCATTTGAAGCTCTTAGTCAGGACTGTGCACATTCCTGGGGGAGGTGGGGTAGCAACTCTGCTGAGGATGGGCTTTTTTCTCAAGCCCCAGAGAGCAATGGTTCTCTACCCAGGGATCCAGAATCCTGTCTGGTGGTGGCAGGCTGGTTGGGACTGGCCAGCAACCATGCCAGGGTAATTAGCTTTTGCAGAGGGCACCTCTAAGGCGACCCTGGGAACATTTTGCAATAAATCCAATACTGGTACCAGTTTGGATTTACTATTCGGAGTTGTTTGATACCAAACAGACCAGGGTTCAGAGTAACCATCATGTAGCTGGGGAACTCGTACTGACTAATGTCTCACACATGCATTTAAAATAGCTGCTCTGTTTACTTATTATGTCCTAGGTTTGGCAAGGACACGATAGGGCCATATTGCTCATGCAGCTATGCCCTCACATACAGTATAGTGCACCCTGCCTTAGGGCTAGAAAGACTGCCAGAGAGGTGGCTTACCTAGATTACACGCAGTGAATAGTGGACAGGGCACACATTTTGTGTGCCATGTCAAGTTTGCATTGAGTGGGATTGCACCAGAACACTCAGGGGGTCATTACGACATTGGCGGTATAAGGCGCTTACCGCCGTGCAGAAGACCGCCAATACACCGCTGCGGTAGACCGCCACAGCTATTGTGACACACATCACGGATTCCGCCGAAATTCAGACACCCACACAATACCGCCACACCAAAGGTCAGCGAGAAACATGCGGAAACACATCCTCCACGCCAACACAAACAGTCCCATGCCATTACGACCCACAAATCCACGCGGCGGTCTTTCAACCGCGGTATTCCATTAGCGGTACACACCGCCGCGCTCAAAATACACACACAGCTCCAAAACACCGCCACACTGGACAATTTGAAATACACACACCTTACACACATACACACACCACTCCCACACACCCAATACAATATAAAACACACACCCACATCACCCACAAACCCCTACTACCAAAAATTCAGAGAGAAGGCCAGAGAGACAGCACAGAACAGACAACCCCATCACACAGAGGCACACAACACCATCACCCACACAACATCCAAGCACAAAACACCACATACCACTACACTCACCACACTCATCAACACGTACACCACCCCACACATCACACACACCACCCCATGTCACGCCAAAGACACCCGGCTTCTCCAAGGAGGAGCTCAGGGTCATGGTGGAGGAAATAATCCGGGTAGAGCCACAGCTATTTGGCTCACAGGTACAGCACACATCCATAGCCAGGAAGATGGAGCTATGGCAAAGAATAGTGGACAGGGTCAACGCTGTGGGACAGCACCCAAGAAATAGGGAGGACATCAGAAAGAGGTGGAACAACCTACGGGGGAAGGTGCGTTCCACGGTATCCAGGCACCACATCGCGGTACAGCGGACTGGCGGCGGACCCCCACCTCCTACCCCACAACTAACAACATGGGAGGAGCAAGTCTTGTCCATCTTGCATCCTGAGGGCCTCGGAGGAGTCGTTGGAGGAACGGACACTGGTAAGTCTAATCTTAACCATCATACCCCCCACCCTACCTGCATGATATCACACCCCCCCACCATCACACCCTCCCCTATCACCCCAAATCCTCACCTATCTACCCATGACACCAACCACCCATCCCAACCTCAAGACCTGCATGACATAACTAAGCATGGACACCCATCACCAAAGCATGCCCACTGCACAGACCCACAACACCCCCCAACCATCAGCACACAAGCCCCCACACAGGAATGCCTGCACTGGGGTTCACGAACACCCAACCATTGCACTCCATGAAACACACACATGCAATAATCATGTACTTATACCCCCGCAGGAACCCGAAGGAACGTCACCACACCAGAGGGTCCAGACAACACCACTCCACCCCCAGAAGAGGCCCACAGTGACGAGAGCAGCTCTGCCCCACTGGATCTTGATGACCAGGCCGGACCATCATGGGCCTCAGGACAGTCGGTTCCCCTTGCCCAGCCACAGCCCAACACCAAGCTTACACCCTCTGGTAACACCAGTACAGCACCCACCCAGCGGGCCCAAACCTCCCTACCCAGGACAGGTCAATCAACGGTGTGTCCACCACTACAGGGCACCCAGGCGAACCCACCACCCCAACAACAACAGGGACCTGGGGGCAGTGGTTGTGGGCACACGGTCCAGGGGACGGAGGCACAGGAACACAGGGGAACTGGGAGGGCTGCTGTGCGACAGAGGGAGGACAGGCCAAGGGAACCAACTCTCAACGAGGCCCTCTCCTCCATCATGGGAGCATACCACCACTCCCAGGAGACGATGGCCACGGTCCTGGACAAGTTGCAGGAGACCCTGCGTCTGCAGGAGGAACAATATTTGGGGTTCAGGGAGGAGCTCAGGACCATCGGCTCCACCCTGGGCACCATCGTAGGGGTGCTGACGGACATTCAAAAGACCTTGAGGGACACCGTGGCACTCCAAGGGGCCCCTGACACTAGCCAGGATGATGAAATGCCCACCACCTCCGCCGGCGCTAGTGGACAGGACGCCCCGCCACAAGACCAACACACCAGCACCCCATCCCCTGCAGATGGACAACCACCAAGCAAGCGGGCCCTGAGATCCAGGAACAGGACAGAGCAAGATGGCAAGACCCCCGCCAGGAAATAAGACCACACTGATTGTCCCCCCACTGTCCCACTTTGTTACCCTGTCCAAATCGGAACTGCCCCAGCTCCACTTCCAATGGGCAGATGTGCAATGTACCTGTGAGACTAATAGACTGGACTCTGCCATGGACGTTCCTCCACCATCACCCATCACCAGTTTACAACCCCCCTTCATTTTATGAGCACTTAAATAAACACCCTTGAAACACTAAAAACAAATGGAGTCAGTCTATGATTTGTAAATCTGTATTGTCAATTACAGTTTCATAATGGGTTACCCATTGGAAGGCTAACATACCTATGTCACACATCACAAGCCCTTCAAGGATGCAAACAGTTGACACGTAGGTTACCACACTTGTGAAACTGAAATGGAAGGGTACAACTCAATTAACAAATAGTGAGTGAAATGGAGGTACAGGATAGAGGTAATGGTAAAAATGAAAATGTTCTCACCTGTGTGTCACTGGAAATATTGCTGTATGACTGACTCCCTGTTGTCATTTTTGTCTTTCTCAGCTTCATCCTCATCACTGTCCACAGGCTCCACAGACTCCACAGCTGCCACAACACCGTCATCTGGATCATCCTCCTGCAGAAAAGGCACCTGGCGTCGCAATGCCAAGTTATGGAGCATGGAGCATGGAGCAGGCGATGATGATGTCGCACACCTTCTTCGGTGAGTAGAATAGGGACCCACCTGTCATATGGAGGCACCAGAACCTGGCCTTAAGGAGGCCGAAGGTGCGTTCGATAACCCTCCTAGTCCGCCCATGTGCCTCATTGTAGCGTTCCTCTGCCCTGGTCCTGGGATTCCTCACTGGGGTCAATAGCCAGGAAAGGTTGGGGTAACCAGAGTCCCCAAATAGCCATACACGGTGCCTCTGGAGTTCACCCATCATATCAGGGATGCTGCTATTGCGCAGGATGTAGGCGTCATGCACTGAGCCAGGGAACATAGCATTTACCTGCGAGATGTACTGGTCTGCTAAACAGACCATCTGGACATTCATTGAATGATAACTCTTCCTGTTCCTGTACACCTGTTCCCTCCTGCGGGGGAGACAAGAGCTACATGGGTCCCATCAATGGCACCAATGACGTTGGGGATATGTCCAAGGGCATAGAAGTCACCTTTCACTGCAGGCAAATCCTCCACCTGAGGGAATATGATGTATCTCCTTACGTGTTTCAGCAGGGCAGACAACACTCTGAACAACTCGTTGGAAAACATAGGCTGGGACATCCCTGATGCCATGGCCACTGTTGTTTGAAATGACCCACTCGCAAGGAAATGGAGCACTGACAGCACCTGCATGTCAGGGGGGATTCCAGTCGGATGGCGGATTGGTGACATCAGGTCTGGCTCCAACTGGGTACATAGTTCCTGGATTGTGGCACGGTCAAACCGGTAGGTCACAATTAAATGTCTCTCTTCCATTGTCAACAGGTCCACCAGCGGTCGGTACACCGGAGGATTCTGCCATCTTCTCACATGTCCCAGCTGACGGTGCCTAAGAAGGACAACAGCGAAGAACCAGTCACTATTCCTCCAGGTATGTACCCTCAGTTACACACAAGACTACACCAGACACAAAACCCTTCCTGTTTGTGTGTTGAGTGTAGGCCTCAGTATGTGTGACGCAGTTGAAAATGAATCCATGTGGGCCCCTGAAATGATGGCTGCCTGACCTCTAAACTGGGACAATGGGATTGTGGGGTAACAGCGCTGGCGTTGCACACCCGTCGCGGTAGGCGGTCGTAGACCGCGGCGCAATGCTGCATTGGTTAACATTGGACCCTATGGGTCCCAGGAGCCAATGAACAGGTGCGCCGGCGGTGATGATGCGTCCCGCCGCGGACGTCACCGCCGCGGACGTCACCACAATTTTCTATCTGTTCAATCACTAGATACCTGACCTTCGACAGGAGAGGACCTACACTGCTAGTGCTGCTGTGACCTTGGTCTGGAAGAGACAATGGCTGCTGCGTCTGGGGAAAGGGCCCCTGCCTTCACTGCACAAAAGTTGGAGAAACTTGTGGATGGGGTCCTCCCCCAGTACATGCTACTCTACGGTCCTCCAGACCAACAGGTTACTACACAGGGAGCACATTGTAGGGGCTAGGCCTGGGTGGACAGGGCTGGGTGGAAGAGGGAAGGGGGCAGAAGTCATACTACAGTAAAGCATGGGAATAAATGGGCCACATGGTCAGAGTAGGGAGGGGGCCACCCACATTGATGGTGCAGTTGGTAATGACTGTTCCTCTTTCCTTGTGCATGTCATGTAGGTCAGCGCCCACCAGAAGAGGGACATTTGGCGTACCATCGCCAAGGAGGCAGGGCACCGACTGCCGTAAGAGATGGGAGGACATTCGCCGCTGCAGCAAGAAGACGGCGGAGGCTCAGCTGGGCATGGCCTCCCAACGTGGGAGGGGTGCCCGTCTTACCATGACCCCCCTGATGTTCCGGATCCTGGCGGTGGCCTACCTGGAGTTGGGTGGGCGCTTAAGGACATCACAGCAGACACAAGGGGGTGAGTACAACCTCATTCTGCGGACTTTGCGTGCAGTGGAGGTGTCTGGGTGGGTGAGGTGGGCTCTGGGTGTCCCTAGGCCAGGGCGAGTTAGGTAGGCAAGGCTCCTCCGTAATGTAGGCCATGTGGCACTCTACCCCACCTCAGTAAATTATCAAGTTGAGGTATAGTTGCCCCTGTGGCATCCATGTGCGCAGATTTCCACCAATGCCATGTAGGCCATATCCCAGAAATTGCATGTGCAGAGGGCAGGAGCGTGGCGTTGTGCATGGGGCATCTGCGTCTGTCTTGTCCGCCAACGGTAGCGGTATGCCATGCACTAAAACTCTCTTTGTTCTGTCTCCCCCCCTTTTCCTGCTCTCCCTGTCCTTTTGTACATCAGCATCAACAGGCGGAGGTACAGTGGCACCAGAGCACGAGGGAGCTGCATCCCACATGGCCATGGAGGGCCACACCACAGACTCTGAATACACCAGTGGGACGGAGGGCGAGGGGAGCTTCACGTCGGCCACCAGATCACCAACCAGCGACACAGACTCGTCCACCGATGTGAGCACCCCTGTGGTGGCGGCACCATCTGTGCGCCCCACTTCTACAGGTACAGCCGCCACCCCCCCTACCAGCACCGCCCTCCCAGCAGCCCCTCAGCGTTCGCCCCGTGCCCGCTCACCCAGGAGGGTGGGCATCACCTTCGCCCCAGGCACCTCAGGCCCTGCCCCAGTCACCCCTGCTGCCCTCAGTGAGGAGGCCATTGACCTCCTCAGGTCACTCACTGTTGGGCAGTCTACCATTGTGAATGCCATCCAGGGTGTAGAAAGGGCGTTGCAACATGGTAATGCATTCCTGGAGGGCATTCATTCTGGTCAGGCTGTCCTTCAGCAAACCCTGCAATCTCTGGCCTCAGCACTGATGGCAGCAATTGTCCCTGTGTCCAGCCTCCCCCCTCCAACTTCCTCCACCCAGACCCAATCTCCTGTACCCCAGCCCATCCCAAGCACACCTACAGACCAGCATGCACACCAGTCAACACACAAAAGTAGCTCAAGCAAACATAGGCACCACACATCCCACAGGCACTCACACAAGCATCACACCCATACAGACACAGCAACATCCACTGTCTCCACTGTGTCCCCCTCCTCCTCATCTCCCTCCTCCCTCCCAGTCTCGTATACACACACACCTGCATGCACCACATCTACAGGCACTAGGACTCGCACCAGGACACCCAGCACCACAAGCCGCTCACCTGCACTCACCACCTCCACTGCCATTTACACGTCCCCTGTGTCCTCTCCCAGTGTGTCTGTGACGCCCCCTCCCAAAGTACCCAAACGCCGGGGATCACTCACCCAACATCCATCCACCTCACGACAGCCTCCAGTACCTGCACCTGCATCGAAAACAGCTAAAGAGACACCTCCTACAACCACCTCCTCTTCCTCCACTCCCAGACCCCCTCCAGCTACCCATCCCAGTGTTCGTCAGAAACTCTCCCTCTGTCAAATTGACCTTTTTGCCCCCCCCCCCTCCAATTCATCAGTCCCGTTGTAGCGCCTCAGCCAAAAAGCCACCGGTACCAGTGGTGCGTGTTCCAGGTTTTTGGAGTGCACCGTCCACCAGGGCAGTCAGTAGGACCCGGAGCAAAGGCACTGGCAGCCCACCCCCTGTAAAGGCTCCGAAATTGGAGAGTGGACGACGGGACCGTGTCAAGACTCCTGGTGGGACAACAAGTGAAATGGGATCGAAGGCGATTGGTGAGTCAGCTGTAACTCCAAAAAAGGTGGGGAAGGTCCCGAGGAAGTCTGCCCAGCCTGTTGTGAGTGTCACGGCGGAGAAGTGCGCCATCATTTCCGGCGGTCCAGACACAACCGCCAGCACCGTCATCACTGGTCCAGAGCCCACCGCCAGAGTCAGTGCCCAGGAGGGCCCAAGTATCGTAATGGGTCCAGAGACCACCGCACAAGACACAGCCCAGGAGGGCCCAAGTATCGTCACTGGTCCAGAGACCACCGCACAAGACACAGCCCAGAAGGACCCAAGTATCGTCACTGGTCCAGAGACCACCGCACAAGACACAGCCCAGGAGGACCCAAGTATTGTCACTGGTCCAGAGACCACCGCACAAGACACAGCCCAGGAGGACCCAAGTATCGTCACTGGTCCAGAGACCACCGCACAAGACACAGCCCAGGAGGACCCAAGTATCGTCACTGGTCCAGAGACCACCGCACAAGACACAGCCCAGGAGGGGCCAGGATGCCACAGCCCCGCTGGGCAATGATGGAACGTCATGCCACACACCAATGTCTAGTATGGAGGTCGTCATGCCACACACCAATGTCCAGTGTGGAGTTCATCATGCCACACACCAATGTCCAGTATGGAGATCGTCATGCCACACACCAATGTCCAGTGTGGAGTTCGTCATGCCACACACCAATGTCCAGTGTGGAGTTCGTCATGCCACACACCAATGTCCAGTGTGGAGATCGTCATGCCACACACCAATGTCCGTATCAGAACCGCCATGTCAAAGCACCGCTGAACAGTCCAGAGACCGCCATGGCAAAGCACCGCTGAACAGTCCAGAACCGCCATGGCAAAGCACCGCTGAACAGGGCAAAGACCGCCATGGCAAAGCACTGCTGAACAGTCCAGAGACCGCCATGTCAAAGCACCGCTGAACAGGGCTGAACCGCCATGTCAAAGCACCGCTGAACAGGGCAAAGACCGCCATGGCAAAGCACCGCTGAACAGTCCAGAACCGCCATGGCAAAGCACCGCTGAAGAGGGCAAAGACCGCCATGGCAAAGCACCGCTGAACAGGGCAAAGACCGCCATGTCAAAGCACCGCTGAACAGGGCAAAGACCGCCATGTCAAAGCACCGCTGAACAGGGCAATGCACCGGGTAGGAATGAATGGACCACCACATCAGGCATCCTTATCCCATGTGCAGCTTGGACCGTGACAGGACACTACCTTTCACGGGAGACTCATCCAGTCTGGGCACCAGTCACCCCCCAGTACCAGTATGGACCTGCATCGACTTGAGAGACTGTGGCTTTGCACTCCCCAGGATGGCACAGTGGGCAACCCACCCACTTGTGAGACTTGAGAGACTGTGACTTTGCACTCCCCAGGATGGCACAGTGGGCAAGCCACCCACTGTATAGACTTGAGAGACTGTGGCTTTGCACTCCCCAGGATGGCACAGTGGGCACCCCACCCACTTGTGAGACTTGAGAGACTGTGGCTTTGCACTCCCCAGGATGGCACGGTGGGCAACCCACCCACTGTAGAGACTTGAGAGACTGTGGCTTTGCACTCCCCAGGATGGCACAGTGGGCAAGCCACCCACTATAGAGACTTGAGAGACTGTGGCTTTGCACTCCCCAGGATGGGACAGTGGGCAACCCACCCACTTGTGAGACTTGAGAGACTGTGGCTTTGCACTCCCCAGGATGGCACAGTGGGCAACTCTCCCACTGTATAGACTTGAGAGACTGTGGCTTTGCACTCCCCAGGATGGCACAGTGGGCAACCCACCCACTGTAGGGACTTGAGAGACTGTGGCGTTGCACTCCCCAGGATACATCAATGGGCATGGAGCCCCGTTGTGGATCTGGCTTTGCATTCATCTGGCTGAGGTGCCCCCCCTTTCCTTCCCCCTGAGGTGCCTGTAGTGTTTCTATCTGATGCCCCGGCAGTGTTCTCTCGGATTTTGGTCAGGTATCTATTGTGGGCCTCGCCCATGCATTTTTGGACTGTTTGTGCACGGACATTGTTGTGTACATATCTGCAATACTTCTTGGATTATTTATGTAAATATGAGTGATTTTGGAATACATATATTTGTATATTTTTGTATGACATGTATATTGGCACATTATAATGTTTGCCCGAAATTCGCATTGTCTTTGCATTCTTCCGGGGGGATTGTGGGTTGTTACTGTGATTTTTGTGACTGCATTGGTGTGTATGTTGTACTATGCGAGGGTGGGGGTGTTTGGTGGGTGTCCCCCTACCTTTTGAATCCCCCCTCCCCGTGTCGTAGGTGCAGTACTCACCGGTATCTTCTGCGCCTACGTCGCTGTTGGTCGTGAAGGAGCAGAAAGACAAGGGCAGGTAGTATTTGGAGTTCCGGCTCCATGGAGTCGTCGTTCCTCGTGGGATGTGTTCAGGTGAGCGTTTTCCCATAGCAAAAGCTGTTTCCGCCGTGTTTTTATCCACGGTGAATCAGCCCCAGAAAAGGTGGCGGATTGGCCTGTTGTGATACCAAGTTACATCAAGAAACCAGGCAAAAAGTGGGGAAGTACTGCAACAGGGTGCCTGTTTCCCACAGTTAGTGAGCTCTTTCTCCCAAAGTCACAGTAGTGGAGTGAAATGCAAGACAGGGAAGGGATGGGCCTATCTATGTCTCCCTCTGTTCCAGGTTGGAAACAGTAATCAAACCCACCAGCCACTCACCGGCTAAACTAATGTTTATATTAGAGTCTGGTTTTCATGGGACCTGATAGGACACATTCTATGTGGATGAAGGCCAACATAGGACAATCTGTATAGTGTGCATAAAAATCAAACATAACTCTCATCAGGAAAGCAGGTGACCACTAAAAATATGTAATGTCTTCTTCACTAAGTCCTTTGACATAATAATTACAAATTGGCAAGGTTTATTGTCCCTGTAACCTGATTTTCTTAGGTGGTATACTAATCAACTTGCCTGTTTATGTTTCTAAAGATAGCTTCCAAACCCTCCCTTGAATGCATTATCGTTCTGTCAGACAACACTAAGGGCCTGATGATGAGTACGGTCGCCCATAGTGCCACTGCACCCGCTGTGGCTGTCCGACAGATGCATCCTTTGCGCTCCAACTGCCAGATTAGGATGTTGGCAGCTGGACTGCCACAACACAGCCGACACTGCCAGGATCATAGATCTTGCGGTGCAGAAAGCCGTGGTCAAGCATAGTGGTGCTGCTGTCGGCACCGCTGTGCTGACACAACCTTCCTTTCCACCAGCCTTTTCATGGTGGCGGCCGTTTTCATGGCGATGCTACCTCCATTCAAAAAAGGCTGGTGGAAAGGCAGACTATGTCATGGGCAGTGCAGGGTCCCCCTGTCAGCACACCATGACAGTCAGTGAGCATTCTGAGTGTGCTGTGTGCAGCGGTATTGGCCTCGGCTCTCTCTGAGAGCCAAACCATTGCCGTTGCACTATTTCCACTGGCCAGCCCGGCAGATTCACCATGATATGCCGGTGGAGAGGCCGCCACCAAGCCAACCCGGCGACCTCCTTACCACCGATTTGGAAGTCTGGCGGACGGAATGCCAGACTCCTAATCAGGCCCTATGTCTTTGAGAGTCTATTTTTATGTCTGATGTTAGTTAAGACCTTTTGATCTTACTAAAATACCAAAAATAGTCATATAGGAGTTTTCAGTCAACCATCTTAATCCATTGGTCTATTGTGCCATTTACATTTTTTTTCCATCCACCTCATTATAAGTATGGAGCAATGGTCCAGCCCACTTCAGGCACTGGCAAACTTCACAGCGGACGACTGCATGCTGCTCTTTCACATTGAACACATCGTCACACAAAGTAGTTCCCTTCAGCGCAAGGAATTACTAAGGTAAACAAAAAGCCTTCTTAGACCAAATAACATTTTTTCTTTTATCTAATGTATTTTACACTGTTGAGGGCCCAGCCCTCCAACAATAAAGTTTTACAAAAAATATTAAATGCCAGTTTTTGTTAAAGCGTGGTATTCCATGATATCAAAGAAGAAGCAGGGTAACATAACCTCCACGTTCTTTCTTAAACTGCTACAACAAATCTGCCCTTTTTTTCAGATTTCTCAGGGCCAGAATATGAAAGATTGTTGCAGGTTCAAAAAGTGAATTATTTTATTCTCCTCGTATTCTCAGTGTGACAAAATATACACACCAAACTATGAGAAGAGAACAGGGCCTCATTAAGAGTTTACCTGTGACCGCCATGTTGGCGGTTAGACTGCCAACAGGCTGGCGGAGAAGACCGCCAAATTATGAAATTGGCAATGATGCAAACAGAATCCCGTCAAAGCACCGCCGGCACCCCGAGTGTGGTCAGACCACTGTGGTTGACTGGAGCCACCAACAGTCCGGCAGAGACCATGTTTCCGCCGGCCTCATTACGAGGTTCCACACCACCAACATAACCATCCTGGTCGAACCACAATGGAACACCAGTTGAAAACGAACAGTATAAAAGGAGACACTCACCTCCAGGAAGCCATACTGTTTCAGAGGCACCATGGAACCACAACTAGACACCATCCTGCTGCTCCTGATAGCAGATAGACAACGGTACCATTGCCGACGAGGACGACAACCACCGTAAGTACACACCCACACCTGTTACATTTGTAAACTGTTATAATTTTGTACAGTGACATAACATACCACAGGGAACGGGGGTGAGGGCTGCACTCATATGTAACAGAGTGAAACACACTCACATACAGCAACAAAAACACCCACACATACACAGCATGCACACTGCAGCCAGCACACACACACACCACATGTTAATACCACACAGTTATGCACGGCAACACAACACAGGCCCAGCCTCACACAATCCCATACAACAACAACACCACAACTGCACAAATATAAACACATGTCAAACACTCACAACCAACACTAGCCAGGGACTTGACACACATAAAACACAATGTACAACCATCTGTGATGGAACACACACAATTACAAAATCATACAACCTAGCAATCGACACCCACACCTCACACACCCACAGCACAACAAACCTATATTGCCATGCACACTGCATGCAGACTCAAACAGTCAAAACAGACAAAAGCAACACAGCACAACAACAAGCACATATGAACACACACAAAACACAATACCATGACAACATTTCAGCTACATACACATACCCATCACACAGCACACACCCTATCATTGGGGGACAAAAGCACTGCATGCAACCTCACAGTCTGCTCACACAAACCAGGAATTACAAGCAAAACACACACACAGATACTGGCACACAACCAATGTCAGCCAGGAACACCTCACACCTAGGAAAGGAAATCCAGGACAAAAATGTAACCAAAAACACCAACAACTGGTTGGTTATCATATATTATGATGTTAAGATACTTTAAAGTCCAAGGCCATTGGCCAGTCCATACATAGAAAAGTCATTTGAACCAAAGGCACAAGATAGTGCCCATACTTGACTCCTGACTGCCATGTAACCTCCACGAGTAGGGGCATCAAGGATGCAGGCAGGCATCTCAGGGATTCTTGGGGGTTGGTGGGGGAGCAGGGGTTGGGTTTGGGCTTGGAAGGGGGAGTTTAGGCTTTGGTTTGGGAGGGAGTTGGACCTTTTTGTGAGGGGTGGACTTCTTTTTGGCAGGGGAGGCCTTGGAGGTGGAAGAGATGGCCTTGGGGAAGGAAACAGATCTCTTAGGGGTGTCACGGGAGGTAAGAGTAGGGAAAAAGTCAAATTCTGAAAGTAAACTTTTTTTGACACACGGCCATGGTCATCATAACGAGGTTTGGGTGTAGAAGGAGAGGGAGTGGTTGTCTAATGTTTTGTCATGAATGTCTTGGGTGCGTGTTTGTGGGAGGCATGCTTCTGGGTAGTGGGTGTCTGTTGGGAGGGTGAGTGAGGGCGTTTATGTGTCTTGGGCTTAGTGGGGGTAGATGTGTTGGGGGACGCCAAGGTGAGTGGGTGGGTGGGTGGCTCTCTGTTGTGGTGGTGACTGCAGATATGGTGGATGTGCTGCATGTAGGTGTGTTGGTTGCGGTGTCTGTGGGTGTGGTGACTAGGGTGGATGTCTTAGGGTCTGCTGGGGTGCTGTCTGTGGGTAGGATACGTGTGGTGGCTGGATCAGTGAATGCTGGTGTGGTGTCTACAGGTGTGGTGTCTGTGATGCTGGAGGTTGTGGGGGTGTCAAGGCAGGTTGTGTCTGTTGCTGTGTCTGCAGGTGGATGTTGCTTGTGTGCATGCCAGTGGTGTGTCTTGTGGTGCTTATGTTTGTGTGTGCTTACCTTGTCTGTTGAGGTGGATGCATGCAAGTCTGTTTGTGTGATTTCGCTGCATCGGGGAAGGGGGGATTCGGAGTGGGAAGAGAAACGTGGAGTGGGGACGGTAGACAAAGGGTGACTGGCTGCCATCAGTGTAGAGGCCAGAGCCTGAAATAATCTCTGTAGCCCAGGCAGTGCATTGTAAATGCCCTCCAGTAACGCATTGCTCTTTTGGATTTGCCGGCCCCTGGATGGCATTCACAATGGTCGACTGACCCACAGAGATCAACCTCAGGAGGTCAATAGCTTCCTCACTGAGGGCAGCAGGGGTAACAAGGGCTGGGGTGCCTGTGGCAAAGGAGACACCCACCATCCTGTATGGGCAGGCACGGCCAACTGCGTGGGGAGCTACAGGAAGGGAGGTGATAGAAAGGGGGTGGAGGACAGAGATGGTAAAAGAGTAGTCTCATATGGGTCCACCACCACTGGCGAGTGGCCACTGGAGGAGGATTCTGAAGAAGATATAGTGGTTTCGGTCTCCCCCGTGGCACTCCCCACACCCTCGGGTCACTGGATCCCTCGCTGTTGGGATCGTGTCTGGAGGTCCCGTTGCCAGAAGCTTCCCCAATCGGATGTGCCCCGTCTCCTTCACCTGACGGTGCTGAAAACAGATATTGAAGTAGGGTCATCATATTCAGCATAACTGTTGGAAATGGCCCTTTTTGCAGGGTTATCTCCAAACTTTTTGCCTTATTCCTCCTATTTTTTTAGATCTGATTTTACTGGTTTATTGTCTCTGTGCACTTTACCACTGCAGATCAGTGTTACAGTACAAGTGCTCCCTATGGAAATTGTATTGGTGATTGGTTTATCCGTGAGTGGCATATTTGATTTACTGGTAAGTCCCTAGGAAAGTGCACCAGAGGTGCCCAGGGCCTATAAATCAAATGCTACTAGTGAGCCTTCAGTACTGATTGGCCAACCACATAGGTAGCCCTGTGAACATGTCTCTGACCTGCCACTGCAGTGTCTATGTGCGCAGTTTTAAACTGCTAATTCGACCTAGGAAGTGTACCCACTTGTCAGGCCCAAAATTTCCCTTTTTATGCATGTAAGTTACCCCTAAGTTAGGTCGTAGGTAGCCCCAAGGGCAGGTTGCAGTGTATGTTAAAGGTGGGACATGTACTGATGTGTTTTACATGTCGTAACAGTAAAATACTGCCAAATTCATTTTTCACTGTTGCATGACCTATCTCTCTCATAGGTTAACATGGGGGCTGCCTTTAAATAACTTTTAAGTGAAGTTTCCCTTTGGGAGCAGATAGAAATAGGGAGTTCGGTGTCTCTGAAATCACGATTTAAAAATACACCTTTTGGTAAAGTTGGTTTTTAAATTGTCTGTTGGAAAATACCACTTTTAGAAAGTGGGCATTTTTTTGCTTAAACCATTCTGTGTCTCTGCTTGTTTGTGTATTCCACGTCTGGGTCAGACTGATAGTTGGGCTTTTTTTAATTCCGTCTAGCTGGAGTGTAGCCTGCATATCCTGATGGGCTATCTGGGCTAGAGAGAAGGTAGGAGTGGTCACTTACACCTGAAAGGGTTGTGCCTGCCCTCACACAATGCAGTCTCCGACCCCCTGGTGTGTGTCTGGGGCCAGGCCTGGACAAGGCAGGATCTTGTGAACAACAGAGACTTTCCTTTGAAGTTTGCCTACTTCAAAGGCAGAAAGGGGTATAAGTAGTGGACCTAAAACCCCAGACTTTTAGAATCCTTCTGGATCAAAAGGAACCTCAGCCAAGGAGGAGAGCTGAAGAGCTAGAGGAGGAGTACTGCCCGTTTTCTGTGTGTGCTTTGCTCGGTTGGTCTGCAGTTGCTGCTTCTGCCTTAAAAGAGAGCAAAGGGTGAACTTTGCTGTGTATCCTGCTTGAGAGAGCTCTCGAATGGCTTGGAGTAGAGCGTGCCTCCTGTTGGATGTCTCAGGAATACCAAAGACTTCTTTTACATCTGGCTGCAGCACTGGGAACTGTGTGTTCTGTGTTGTTCAAGAAGAAAATCCACTGTGATGCCGCCAACAACGCTGCTGGCCTGCATCATGACCTGCCGGTGTCAGCACCAATCATGCAATAGTTTAGAAATGTGAAATTGCTTACCACTAATCAAAAACACATAATCAACACATACAAATACCCTGATGTCATGTAACAGGCAATGACACATGTTGTAAAGTAAAGGCAAGCAAGCCTTGTGCAAACAAGCTATACCCTCTTCATTTCAGATAGTTACTACCATGCGCTATGGACACATGTCAACATGTGACACCTCAAATTGTCCCACATGTCAATTTTAGGTCAAGAAGTTAGAACACATGTCACACACACACATGCACCAATAGTGATGTATCAAGGACTGAAAATACAATTTGGACCAAGGCATCTAGATCATTGGTCAACCGAAACCAAACTTTACCAGTCATGTAAGGGCCACATAACCTCAGACCAATGTCCAACACAGAACCACAACTTGTCAATAATGTGACCTTACAAATGGACTGCTATGCTGTAAAGGAAGGTGACTATCAAACCTACATAATCATGCAATTAGCCCATCAATAGACCACTTACTGAGGAACAGCATCACTGTCCATGCATCAGACATGGCAAGCCTTACATCTGTCTGTGGAGGAGTCTTAGAGCCAAAGCACATGTGATGCTAACATGACAGGTACACCAACCATGATGCAAGCCAAAAGCCTGGATACACTTCCAGTTCTACTCACATGTGTATATGAACTACCAAACCTACACCAAATACGTGTCATTACCAACATTAGGCCCACAAACATCTGACATATCCTTCATAGCAATTGCAGGTAGATATAACTATTTCCAATGTTGATTCATGACTGAATCTTTCAATTGACACAAGATGTTGACAAATATCTGTCATGAATATTACTGTGCATAGGCTACCATTGTCTATGTACCATGCCTGCAACAGAATGCCCAAGGACAATGCTGTGTGGTCACTTTCCACTAACAGAACATTGGCATGGTAGTAGCATTACTACCTCTGACACAAATATGTGTCCCATTATAAATGTGGCAGTAACTTAATGTTATCCAACATGCATATTGTTAATTCTGATGAAACATCACAAATTTGTATGTACATCCCACACTTGCCAAGGGGGATTACTTTGCAAGAGGTGTGGAGATATTAACCTTGCATGTCATGTGACATGTCAGATGGACATAACAGCCTCACATGATGCTGTCACTTCTCAGAAACTGTATGTAAGCTATTGATGACTTGAATATGTCTGACTCTATGTTGCACATAGGAATCTTGACGCATTGCTGAGGACAGAGAGCAAGGACCTATGCACCTTACCATCATGACATTGGGAGGATTGAACATTTGGTGTGAATTAACAATCACCAGGGTAGAAGAAACTGTATAGTGGTACACATATGACACAGTCTTATGTGCACAATAATGTGCTATTGCACTGATGGGACAACAGAGGGGGTCATTACGTCCCCGGCGGTCGGTGATAGGCTGGCGGTACACACCGCCACATTATGACATTGGCGGGTTGGCTGCAGCCAACCCGCCAATTTACCATAACGACCGCCATGGCGGTAGCAGATGCCGGGCCGGAGATAAGAATCTCCAGCCCGGTGACCGCTATTGTCCCGCCGGTGGCATCATAACCCTGCCTACGGCCCTGGTTTTCATGGCGTTGTGAACACCACGAAAACCATGGCGGTAGGCCCTACCTGTGACAGGGAATTACTTCCCTGTCACAGGTAGGATGCCCACCCACCCCCCAACACTCCCCAGACACCCCCCACATCCTCTCCATCCATGCCACCCTTCCATTCCCCCACCCCCATATATGCACAATCGCAGACATGCACCATGCATACATACACTTACTCACAGGCATACACGCATTCATTTATGTATGCATCCATTCATTCTCGCACACATCCGTACACACATTTACACTGACACGCAGACACGCATTCACATTTCCATTCATACACGCATTCTCACACATGCATACACACTTGTAAACAACACTACACACACATTCGCATTCACGCACACACCCACACATTCATGCCCACACACACACTCAACACCCCCCACCTCCCTCCCCTGTCAGAAACCCAACTTACCTGCATCCAGGAGGTTTTTCGGCACGGAACGGGATGGGGCGCTGCTACAGCCAGCAGCGCCCGCTAGCAGAACACCGCCAGGCCATATTATTTTTCCTAATACGGCTGGCGGCGGTCTACTGGCGTGGCGCTGCTGGTAGTAGCAGCGCCACCATAACAGCATCCTTCTTGTAGTGGAAATCCAGCTGTGGTCATAATTTGGTGGGCGGCTGTTAGCCACGGCGACGGTCTTTTGGCAGCCGTCGCCATGGCGATAGGCGGCATTTACCACCAATGTCTTAAGTAGGGCCATAGTTCAGTAACATGTCTCAAAATAATTTTTTTATGTGCACATATGTGTGCTGTAGATGGCTACTATATATCAATGTGTTCACAGGAGATTTGTGATACTTTGCACTTACCACATTGTCAGAACTAACAATCTGTTACATCACTCATTCACCTGGTAAAAGGAAAAAGTCATTTATGTCTGTACTTATCCCCATTGTGGCTGCTGTGCTGCCTTCAAACGCTCATCCAACACTGCCAAAATGCATGCCATTAGGGGGTCAGGGTCTGATGGGCACCTGCCCGCATTGGAAGAACATCCCCAGCTGGACCTCTGCAGTCTTCCGGGATCAGCGTCGCAGGTCCTCCCACCTCTTCTGACAGTGGGTGCTCCACCAGCTGTGGACCCCCAGGGTCTGCACTTACTTGGCGATGGGTGTTGACATGCATGGATGGCATAGACAAAAACATGTCATGTCCACATGTACCATACTATAACAGGCAGCGTTACTAACCACTTAGTACAACAAGCCAAACACAGACTGTCTTAAACATTCCCTCCACTGATTGATGAGCATATACAGTGAGGGCATATGTGAGGTGGAAACAGGCAGACAACATGCATCTCCAGCACCAGCTGCAATGTCAGAACATATGAACAGACAGAAAACACATGTGAACTAATGATTTTTCAGGAGTAGTCTGGTATACAAACTCCACTAGCCATGTTCAACAGTCACAATGTGGGCTTGGGAACATACATGAAACACTCTCCACAATGTCTCAGGACTCAAAATCTGTCACCAAAGATAAGTACATGTCCATGAACTCACACATTCTACCACAACTTTGGCACCCTACAGACTTTAATGACACTATTAGAAACATGGCTCATCAGCCTTTGCTTAGTATAACAAAGAATAGTTGAGCTAATGAAACATATGTGCACATGGTGCACTTACCTCATCCTCTGGTGTGCCATAGAGCTGTTCATACAGGGGTAGGACCTCCTCCACCAGCTTTTCCAGCTACTCGGGTGAGAAGGCAGGGGTCCTATCATCCATAGGACTTGGCATGAAAGCTTCCAGAGGCGGTACACAGCAGCTCAGATTGTGGAGGTCTTGCTTGCACCAGTGTCAGGAGTCAGGTGAGAGATGAAGTTTGAAATGGTGGTCACATTCGTCACGTAAGAGACCATCACTGCCGGCGGACATCGCCATTGGCCTAAGACCGCCAAAGGTGTTTCGATGGCAATGTTCACCATGGTAGTATCCGCCTATCGACATGGCGACTGCCGCCGGATTCATAGGTCATTTCCTAGTGTCCAGTACAGTAGGTCAGGCAGCTGCCACTTTAAGATCCTTAGGTGGTCGGAAAAGTTAATTTAAAGTTGTGTCACAAGCTGTGAAACATTTTGACACCATAGTCTTTAGTGCTGGCTATGACCAACCATGTATGTATATGCAGATTTGATAGACATGTCATATTGATAAGATCTTAGTAATGTATCTTTAGTGGCATACTCAGGCCAATTGAATATATAGCATTTGTGCAATTTAAATATAGTGAAATATATTAAGAATGTCAATATCACAGAGCCTTTTAGTGACATGCGTTTCCATTTCCAAGTCATAATTGACGAAAGGGGATGAGACTGCAATAATGAGCCATTATTTTGCTAGATCAGTGCTATATACCATGCTTCTACAATGCCAATGGCATGCCCAAGTATTATGTGTGCCATATGTATTTTAACACTTACAGTGGACACAATGACTGATAGGCATACCTTCTTATTTTCTCTGACATAGTTACCATTGCATGAGAAGGGTCAGACAACCTCCAGCGTACCGTCCACTAACGGACCTGCAGACCATGGAGGATCAACATCTCATGCAGATCTACTGCCTGGATAGTCACACAATCATGGATCTCGGTTGTCAGTTGGAGTCAGATCTGATGCCTGCCATTCATCATCCCAATAGCATACCACCCATTGTACAAGTCATGTCAGTCTTGCAGTTCCTGACCACAAGATCCTTTCAAAGTACTGTGGCTCTAACTGCAGGGATGTCCCAGCCTACGTTCAGTCTGGTCTTGAAGGATGTATTGTCTGCAATGTTGAAACCACTAGAAAATTGCATCCGATTTCCACAGCCTGAAGATTTGGCCTATGAGAAGGCTGATTTTTATGCTTTGGCACACATCCCTCTTGTAGTGGGAGCCATTGATGATACGCATGTAGGCTTGGTTCCCCCACATGGCAATTAGGTGCAAGGTACCCCGGTTCAGTCAATGAATGATGCCTTCATCATGCGGAACAACAATATCCCACTGCTGATGACATGACAGTACACAGAGAGGTCCTGGCTGGTAGGTAAGTCATGTGTGTCAGTATCGTATGTCTGCTGCGAAATGTAAGCATGTCCAAGATTTATGTTTGCACACGTGTAATGATTCCTCACAGGGGATTCTGGCTAGCCAAACTGTCCCTGATTGTTGACATCAATGAGGTACCCAACCACGCCAGGGGAAGTCTCCTTCAATGAGGAACAGGGAAGGACAAGGTGTGTCGTGGAGCGTGTCAAATCATTGTGGCCTGCTCAGTGCTCCACAAGCTCACCCGGAAACATCTGATCCCATATATGCCAGATGAGGGGGAGCCAGCAGTTCCACCAGGTGAGGATGCAGAAATGCCAAGTGAGGAAGACAGTGATGAGGATGAAGATGGAGACATCCATGCAGATCTCATCAATCAGTACTTCAACTGACTGTGTTGTTCTGTAAAATGATTGACTCGACGGGGCAATGGGGGGTTTAGAGATGTTTGAAAAGTGTCTTTGTATGACCATCAGACAGGTCATTGGTTGCTTAGCAGCACATACTTCAGGTGTGCATGCAGTATAGTACATGGAGTTGTGAGTATCCTGATGATCTCCCTTGTTAATATTTGTCACAAAGCACAATCTGTGTTACCATTGTATTTAGGACATGTCTATATAGGTCTTTATTACCACTACCTGCCTATACATTTGTTGTTCAATTTTACTTTGCAGATTTCTTCACAATGTCATCCTCATGCGGTCATTCTGAATTGTGTCACTGGCAGGTGGGATTACCAGGTCTGGCAAGTGAAGTGGACATGAATTGATCCAGGTACTGCATGGCATTATATTGGTGGTGTCTAAGTTCCATGCCCAGACTGTCAGGACAGTGGGATGGCAGTATTCTGTTCCACACAATAGACCTGTCTGCCATGGTATCTGAGTCCAATGTTGTTGTGTCTGTGACATGTCATCCTGTGCAATGCATGACCTCAACCTTCTCATTGGTTTGATAATGGTACTATCTTACTTTTATGTAGCTGTCACTGTGTTTCCTCATTGCAGGCCACTGTGCATGTATGTCAGGACTGACATAGGTGAGTAGCATGCTCACTGATACGTGACCATGGTAGGTAGAAGATTCCATGACTAAGGACATTTGTACTGGCCTCTGTCTTTATCATGGGATATGGTATTTTGGGATGAATGGTATGGGTATGTGATAAAGCTTTATCTGATGATAAATTGAACCAATATGTTTGCCTATTTGGATAGACAATGACTGACATGTCCCTAACTTCAGTAGTCTTTGGGATGTCAGTTATTTATACCTATGATGGAGGACAAAATTGTAAAGAAGTACTTCACTGTATAATCATTGGCATGTTGTCAACCTATGTGCAGGAGAGTGCTATAAATGGGGATTGAAGCTTGTCAATTTGTATAATTGTGTGTAAATTGAACCCAGATTTAACAGTACATGTGAGATGGGACTTAATAGATTTGGTAAACTTGTGAATATCATGTGTAAGCAAGATATTTCACTATTCATTGCTCTATGCAGATGTAAAATGACTCTCAAACATAATATGTAGTTTAATGGTGTTTATTTACAAGTGCATAGGAAAAAGAAAGGATTGGAAACAAACCAAAAAGTGCAAACAGTGAAGGATTTAGTCATGGTGGATGTCATCACCAGGGGCATATTGCTTATGCAGCTATGCCCTCACCTGTGGCATAGTGCACCCTGCCTTAGAGCTGCAAGGCCTGCTAAAGGGGTGACTTGCCTATGCCACAGGGAGTGTTTTTTGGCATGGCACCCTGAGGGAGAAGCCATGTTGACTTTGCCTTTTTTTCCCCCACCAACACACTCAATCTGCAATGGCAGTGTGCATGTGTTTGGTGAGGGGTCCCTTAGGGTAGCACAACACATGCTGCAGCCCTTAGGGACCCTCCCTGGTCACAGGGCCCTCGGTACCACTGGTACCTTTTTGTGTGCCAGAGGTGTGCCAATTGTGGAAAAAATGGTACATTTTTAGGAAAGTACTGTGGTGCTGGAGCCTGGTTAGCAGGATGCCAGCATGCTCTCATCCACGTTAGCATCAATATCAGGCAAAAAGTGGAGAGGGAACTGCAACAAGTGCCAGTTTCCTACAAACCTCATAATGAGTTTGTGGAACATGGTCACCCCCCCGACTGTTGGTGGCTCCAATGGACTGCGGCGGACTGACCACACTGGTGGTGCTTTGACGGGATTCTGTTTGCATCAGCGCCAATGTCATAATTTGGTGGTCTTCTCCACCAGCCTGTTGGCGGTCGGACTGCCACCGCCAACATGGAGGTAGGTTGACCGCCAAATTTGTAATGAGGCCCTTAATCTCCCTTTGCCATTAAAAATCAAATGTGATCTTGTACGATGTAACAGGCGCTCATGTAATGTAAAATGTAAATTAGCACTTGTATAGCGCACTACTCACCCGTTAGGGTCTCAAGGCGCTGTACTCATACCGCTATGGAACCCCTCCTGGCTTTTCCCTGTGAGGCACCCACTCCTGAGCACCCCCAGGGTGAAGCCAGGCATCCAAGCGCTGTTGGGGCCGTTGTGGAGATTAAGCAAGCTATTGCCCAGAGTTGCAGAGTGGGACCCATGAATTAGATTAGGCACCGAGGCGAGAATTATCTGGTCAAGGGGAATTAAGCCCAAGACCTGCCGAAGCGGGACTTGAACCCTGGTCTTGAGCCAGATCTCTGCTTCAGGGTCTGCCGCTCTAACCATTGAGCCACACTTCTCCACACCAACACCTTTAGGTTGAGCTTGTGCTAGATAAAAACTGCAAAAAAATGCACAAATAGGTAAGAACCAATCATTAACATAAAAAAGGAAAGACAAATAGATAGCCTATTTAGTGACTGATTTATACGAAGTGAAACCAGAAAACCCGGATAATCCCTTAAATTGTGTGATCGCAGGCAAATATTTCATTTTCTCAAAATTCCTTGTTGTTCATTATCACATATGATAGCACGTCCACATATGTGAATTCAGAATATCAACTATATAAAAACATATTATATTTGATTTAATAGACTATAATGTCGCTCTATAATATCTTGGCCATGTACAGGGTTCACATGACAAGTGTCTTGCCTCTTACCTCACTAACGATTCGTCTTTAAAACCCTGTGGCAGTGCAGCAATATAATTAGATGTATTATTGTCAAAGCTTCTGTCAAAAAAGTACACTTTTTGAATTTTGAAGAGGATTTATCATATTGTACTTGATGTTTGTTGAACGATCTACATAGCATTTTCAGGCTCGGATCATGCATGGGCTCTAAGAGCCAAGACATACCCTTAGCTCAGCTATGCTCATTTGTTGGCTCGCCAACCTATAATTATTCTATATAAAATACATTTGATATACTTACTTGTTTTGGGTGACATTCTCTCCACAATATTTATGTCCAGATGCGTTTTAGTTACATAGAGAGTATGTAGACATGGTGTTTTGTTCACAATATTTATATATTCTGATGATTGTTGCTTTGTCATATGACCTAACAGAACAGTAGACTGCACAGTATAATGAGAGGTGAAGTCGAGGGAGAGGTTTGATAGACACAAATATAAGGTAGAGAGACGGGTGAGGTGGGAGGGATGTAAGGAAAATAGAGAAAGGTGACTTAGCAAGAAAGAAAGATACAGAGAGGAAGAAATGGGAAAAGGTAATTTGAGAGTAAGATACAGCGATAGCTAGTGAGGTAGTAAGAGTTAAAGATAGGTAAAAACGAATGTATGGAGAGGGGAAGGGCGGGGTACACCAAGGGGTGAGGTAGAGAAAGATATGGAGGAAAGGGTGGAGAGTTACAGAGAGGTGAAAGCAGAAAGAGGTAGTGGTAGAAAGGAAGAGACATGAGGTAGAGAGAGAAGTACAGAAAGAGCCAAGGTAAAGAGAGAGGGAGAGCTTGGGAAGCTAAAGAGAAAGGCAAAATGAGAAGTGGGGTATAGATAGACGGTCTGACAAGGAGTTAGGCAGGAAGAAAACTCTTAAGAGAGAGAGAGGGGAAGAATAGATGAGATGTAGAGAGAAAACAGGTGAGCTAGAGAGGCGTATGTAAAATAGAGAACGACGGGCAAGATTGATAGAGTGGGAGAGTGTTACACAGTGAGACCGACAGAAGCACAGAAGCAGTAAGGTGCAGAAAGGGGCCAGGTAGAGAGGGGCAGAGTGGTAAAGATATAGAGGTAACGACAGAGACTGACAGATAGATGTGATGTTGAAAGACAAAGAGATGAGGTTGCGACAGAGAGAGGTGGGGAGAGGTATACTGACTGGAAGGGGGGGGGGGAAGAGAGCAGAGCTGGAGAGACCTGGATAGATACACACAGATGTAGAGAGAGGTGGAGACAGAGGGATGTGGGGTAGGTAGTAGAGGAGTGGTGAAGTAAGGAGAGACATGAAAGACAAAAACTATGTGAAGCAGAGAGAAAGCGGTTACAGAGGTAGCCAGGTAATTGATTTCATAGTGAGGCAGAGAGAACAGCAGAGGTTTAGTGATGAAGCGGTGCAATGAGATAGAGAGGCAGAGAGAAGATGAAGATAAGAATGATGTCGAAATAGTTGGGTGATTAGATAAATGCAAGTAGAGGGAGGAAGGAGTATCTTAGAGGAAGATGGACAGTAGTTTGCTCACACCTCGTTAATGAAAGAAGTAGATAAGGGGAGAGCAAGGTAGGGAGAAAAAGATTATAGAATAGGACATAGATGAGGTAGAGAAAGAGATGTATATGGAAGGGATGAGAGCAATGGGTTAGATGGAGAAAGGCAGTCCAGTGTAGATACAGGCAGAGACGGAGAGAGGTTCAGTTAGAGAATGAGACAGACAACGGAGAAACTCATACTTTTCCTGGTAACTTTAACAGATGTCCTGTGGAAGGTGGGGGCACTCAGCAAATTCTCAAGTTGTCCACTTTGCCCATAACTTAAAACTACACTTCGTTAACCAATGTAGAGCTCAAACACTACAATCCATGCAGAAGTTTATGATCTCTACCACAACTCTGACACAAACTCTATGGTCCGTGTATAGTTTCATACCTGTACCTAAAAACTCAACTGAAGCTTTGTGTATGATGTATGATCTCTAATTGAAAACGTGGCTCAAGCTGTATAATCATTGTAGTGGTTCAAGTGCTCTACTCAAGTACCCATCTCATTGAGTGACCCATCATGGAAGGCAGATGAGAGTTAAGTGCAGGGCTTCGCACGTATTGTGCTCATAATATCAGTACTCCTCCTTGGAGCCAGCATTGTTACAGCCTGCTGTAAGGAACCATCACCTTGCACCAAAAACCTACCTGCGTAGCAGAGTTAAAATAAATGATGACAAAAAAACAAGGCCAACCCAGATTCTAAACCCAGACAGTGGATTCACTGTATAAAAGTGGGTCTGAAACTTCCCACTTTATTTGAGGTTAAGCTGCTCCACTGCTTAAGCAGCAGACCTGCTGTATTCCAGGACTGGTAACGCTGATAGCGAATCTCCCAAAAGCAAGGGGACGCCACCTGGTTTCTGCAAGTCTTGCTGGAAGAAGCAATAGGTCTGAGAGTGACCCTACCAACTGCCTGCTTGCTGAGAGGGGAGAGGTGGTGCCTTGTCATGCAGGAACCTGCATGCCCTTGGAAGTGAACTCAGCAGCAGAGCTCGGTATGAGGAGTGTCCCAGAGGGAGCAAAGGAAACAAGGATTAGTGCTGAGAAGACCTATGAAGGGCTCAGGGTCCCCCGATCACCCTGCCTGACCGCTCCTTCAAGTCCAGCTAGAAGAAGTCATGTCTAACTAGGCAGTGTCAAGTGCTAAGTAAGGACTACCCGAATCAGAGGCCACCATGGAGAATGATGGTGATGTCTTGTGCTGATTCTACCTTCATTGCACTCCTATGATTATACCAGCACCCTGGACCAAAGGAGGAAGATCCTTCCACTGTGAAAGCTGGAACAAACTGTTGGAGGAGGCTCTGTGGAGCTGCTGTTGTACCAGGTGGGTGACTGTGGAGAAGTGGACGTGGGGTTGTCGGAATGAGCCATGATGAGTATATTAGCTTGACTCATTCTTCCGGCACACCTGTGCTTGGTAATGCTGAGCATGCACCACATCATGTAATTCCATTCACCTGAGAGACATTGACTGGGAACTTTTGACTAACAGACTTTGGTGGGATACTTCATCGAACATTGCTAACACCACACAAGAAGTGACTAGTCATTTGCTATGGACTGACCTACGAATCACAGACTGTTAAGAGCCTGCTCACCTTACAATATAACGAGCCTGTAACTGAACTTTAATAGTGATCACTTCCATGTTTCATTATGTAGAGGACCCTGCAGTGTATCCCTGTAGATTTGCATATTCCATAAGTGCCATATTATGTTCTGTTGTGAATAAAATACTCATCTTCTAAAAAGACAAGCATTGGTTTAGACATTACATTTTTGCACCTGTTGTGTGCTTATTTGACTTCTGAGTTCTCTACCCACCACACTACCTCCAGGAGACACTTGAAGAAATGGTGTAATTTGTACAGTTTCTACAAGTATAATAGGATGGGCCTCAGGAGAGCCCCGTACAGCAGATCTCTTCCCCTCGGGTTACCCAGATCTTACAAGACAAGGCTTAACCTAGCAGTTCACAGGCAACTTTTGGCTTGAACAAGAGTTGTTGTAATTGCTATTGCATTTATATAGCACTTACTACCCCTGGTGAGGCTTTGAAGTGCTGTACAGTGAGTATCATGCTAATCCAAAACTCAAGGGCTAGTAGTGAGTCTAGAAGTTAATGATTATTGTTAGTTATTGCCATTAGTCATGTGGTCTCAGGAAACACTCCCATGCATTTGCTCTCACTTCTTTGTGGTACATTACATTAACAGAAGTTAGGTGTGAAGGGTAGAGGAAAGCGATGTGGGTTTATGCAAATGGTTGACGAAATGAAAAGGGTCTCAAAGATTAGGAATTGTTAGATTGCAGAGAAAGGGTTTCAAAGACGGAGAGCTTGTGAGTTATGGTATGAGGTGTTAAGCATTTGCAGAAATACAACAGAGATTAAGGCAGGCGGGCATCTAACTGAGAGAACACTACACTCGGAAAGAGGTAGTATGCACAGGATGCTTCGTTTGGGTACATCAGTCCATTTTCTGCCTTATCCATCAAAATTATATAACGAGTACCATCGATGAAGGAATGTATCTCACGCGGATATGTTATGTCCTATTTAAACGGGTATCAAAGATGAAAAAGAGCACCTCTTGAAAAAATGCTCAAGTGCTTTGACATTTCCTTGAAAATAGCAGAATGTGGTCGTGTCCATTTCCTCTTTCTTTGAGCGGCCTCAAATTGAAAAGAAAGAGGGAGCACGGCAGCGAAATTAAACTAAAAAAAATATGTACAGGGAATAGACAGCTGCGGCCGTGATGACGTCAAACGTTTATTTTCCGGACGTCCCTTCGCCTCTTTCCCCTTACGCTCCTCGTATTAACTTAGCTCTCTTAATCAGAGCCCAGCGCCATTTCATAAACTGTCTAACCTCTGCAGCATCCTCGAAGCTGAACTCTCCAGGCACAGCCCCCACTCTCCGTACATCCTCTAGTCTCCTCTGCCTGGCCCTTGCCATCCTCTGTATTATCACTTTTGTCTTTGCAATCTCCCTGGAATTAGCTAAATAATACAAATAAAACTCGATCCTCTAAAAGCAAATCCATTGTAAGGTCCGTGGCCCCACCCTTTCCTCCAAAACTCACCACTCCCTTCCTTCGTTCTCTTTCGCCCACAACTGAAATGTGGAGACTGGGAAGTTATTTAAGTCACCCACCCTCCCCGGATTTATACAGTAGATGTCCGCACTTAGACTCCGGCTCCGAGCCAATCCCCATCTCTCATTGAATGCAATCCTTTCCCCTCCTGTGAGTTAGTTTTGCGCACCCCCACCTAGCCTCCGCTTTCCTCGGCTCATCTGTCCCTCCTGGATTTCTTCCGTGCATTTCACGGCACTCTGTCCTTCGCTGAGTCCATCACCAGCTCTTCCAATTCCCTCCATCCCATCCTATCGCATCTCGCAGGCTCCAGCTCGCTCTTCCCATCCTCAGCCTTGCCCTCCCGCACCCCACCCTTCTCAGGGTCCTGGCAGCCCGGCTTCTCTGCGTTCTGCAGCAGTTTGGGGCTGGCTCAACTTATTTTTTCCAGAGCGCCTGCCAACGGCATTTAATGAGAAACAAACCTATCTTCCCTTATTAAAGAGGCAGAGTCCCTTTGTGTCTTCCCTACTGACGTGGTGCCGCATAACCCCGCAAAAACAAAATATCCCGCACTTCTCACCCTTGGAGTTGCTCAACAATACACCGTGGCTGCACCGCACCCTCATGGTCTTCGCTACAGGGAGAGATGGGTGTTCAGTGGTCCACCCTTCTGCCCAGGATGAGGGAATACATTACCAATGCAGGCCACTTGAAACTCAAGACTTCACGTTTCTGTATGTATTTTACAGATCTCCAAAAGTTCCAGAGGTTCAGCCCAGCTTGGGCCTGGCAAGAGGTCAAGGCCTGCGAGCCAAACTGAGCAGCCCCCAGCATTTCAACCTCACAGTAATTTTAAACAGACGCAGCTCCACTCAGATGAGTAACACGTCTTGGTAGTCTGCATAGCTAAGGGCATTAGTCACAGATATCCTCCACTGAGGGCAATGAGGACTAGCGATGCCTGTACCTTCACGAGGCTATAGACCCTGGCAGGAGTGAGTCCCCACTAGAGGCTGGTAGAAGTGATTCTCCACTGGAGGGTGGCATAGGCGAATCTCCACTCAAAGCTGGTATGATTGATTCTTCACTATAAGTTTGGCATGAGTTATTCTTCATTGGACGGTCTTGAATGAGTTTCCTCTGGAGGCTGATCATGGGTGATTCTCCATTGCAAGGAATGGAGACTGGTCATTTTGATTATTAATGGCTGTGCCATGGATACTGATCTTGATTGCTTCTCCACTGGAGGCCACAGTAGCTCCTTGTAGTGATTCTTCGATAGAGGCTGGCAATAAGTAATTGGAGTATGGACACTGCTGAAGGGTATTTTATGAAGGTTGATCAAGGGATATTCTATATTGAGCACTTTGGAGGGTGACCTTTGAGATTCCGTATTGAAGGCAATGGATCATTATCCATTATGAGTTATAATGGCAGGTCATAGGTCATTTTCCATAAAGGGATAAATTGGCAGACCATTCTCTGTTGGAAGTAAACAGGTTACCAGTCTTGGTGGGCATGAAAACTAAAGGGTGCTAAAGGCTTGCAAACCTGGGGCCTCGTGGACCTGTGATCGTCCATTGAACAGCACAGTAAACAGTATCCAGGAGCCAGCAATGATGGAGAGTCCTATGAAATGCATGAGGACATTTAGCCTGGACTTCGCTAAAGTGTGCTTGGCTACTGAGCGCGTTCTAGTGTATGAGCATCATTCGCAACTACAAGTCGAGTAATTAAAGGATTAGGAAGCCCTTGGAGCCTCTATTCTGTGTTTTGTTGTGTAACGCCAAGCTGCCATGCAAGGGCTTAGCTTTCAATGGCACACCCAGTGCAGTGGCATCCATGCCCAGAGCTGTGAGGGGCCCTCTGAAGGAAAACGGCCTTAACATTGCTGGATGATCCACACGTGCCATTTCCTCGCAAGCTAAACCAAACTTGCCAGAACCACGCACTGGCATGGTGTCTGCCTTAATTACGCATGTGCCTTAACAGCACTTGTGCGTGTTTAAGGCAGAGAGTACGGCCAAGTAGTCAGGAGCAGGAAGAGGAGGCAATGGAAGAGGTAAGTGGGGTGGGGCTGGGCTGGGGGGTAGATTTTTTTTAAACAGGGTTTTAGGGCTGAGGGTGTGAGAGGGAGGTCGGGTTAGTTTTTTTTGACGATGGGGGAAGTTGGGCTGGGGCCGAGTTTGGGGGGTAGTTTTTAGGAGTGGGGGCGTTAGGGCTTAGGGCAGGTGGAGGAGTCAGGTAGTTTTTTTTATTTAATAAGAAGCAGGGTTTTAGGGCTCAGGGCAGATGGGGCAGAAGCACACAAGCACTGCTTTTCAAACTTATTGGTATGTATCTTGACTTCTAACCATGCCCCCTGCACGCCCATCACTATCACTCGGTCATGGGCTTGCCTTTCAAAAATCCTTTGTTTTCATTGGTAACTGCTTTACGTTTGTCCCTCCTTAGGGCGGTTTTGTTACCGCTTTGGCCATCGACCCTGTTACATGGATAGTTGCACTTTTGTCGATAACTTTGACTGCGGCCGAACTTCTTTTTCCGGCTCATGTGGCTCTTTTAATCAGCTTGCTTATCTCAACTGTTTTACTTTTTATTTTCAATTTATGTGGCGAGAAAAGTCCAGTTATGAATTTACAACGCTAATAGCTCTACCTCGAGCAAAAGCGAGACCCCTTGCTTTGCAAATGCTTGTTTTTTTTTTTTTTTTACAGGGGGCAGAGTTTTAGGGTTCAGGGTGGGAGAGCGCTGTTGTGAAGTAGTTGCACTCATGGCAAGGTAAGTGGGGCTGGGGCCAGGTTTAGGAGGGGATTTAGGGAGTTGGAAGTTTTAGGGCTCAGGGTGGAGGAGGTGCAGGTTAGTGTTTTTGATGGGGGGAGTTGGGGCTAGGGCCAAGTTTGGGGCAGAGGGGTAGTTTTTAAGGGTGAGAGGGGTTTTAGGGCTCAGGTCAGGTGGAGGGGTCAGGGTAGTTTTTTTTTAACGGGGCAGGTTTTTAGGGCTCGGGCGGGGGGTCACTGTTGTGAAGTAGTTGCACTCATGGCAAGGTAAGTGGGCTGGGGCAAGGTTTAGGAGGGGATTTAGGGAGTTTGAGGTTTTAGGGCTCAGGGTGGAGGAGGTGCAGGTTAGTTGTTTTGATGGGGGGAGTTGGGGCTAGGGCCAAGTTTGGGGCAGGGGGCTCGTTTTTAAGGGTGATGGGGGTTTTAGGGCTCAGGTCAGTTGGAGGGCTCAGGGTAGTTTTTTTTTTTTTTTAACAGGGGTCAGGGTTTTATGGCTTGGTTTGTGTGGAGGTTGTGTTTTTTTATTTTTTATTTTACAGGGGGCAGGGTTTTAGGGCTCAGGGTGGGGGGTCACTGTTGTGCAGAAGCTGCACACAATGCAAGGTAAGTGGGGCTGAGTTTAGGGGGGAGATTTTAATTGTGGAGTGGTTTTAGGACTCAGGGCAGGTGGGGTGTTTGTGTAGTTTTTATTTTTAAAGGGGGGCAGGGTTTTAGGGCTCAGGGCGGGTGGTTGAGTGACACAAACACACATGGCTTTTATACACATCCCTTTACCAAGCATACTTTTACAATGAAATTCGTTGTAAAGGCATGCATGGTAAAGACACAGTCGTAGTTCTGACCGCGTTAAGGCATGCGTGGTTCAGGTATGAGTGTTTGTGTCATACAGCCACCTCCGAACCCAACCAACCCAATTATGGACTTTATGTTTTTTCTTCCCAGAAGTTGTGGGCCCTTATCTATCCTGGCATTACAGTTCATGGCAGCCTTACTTCTTGACTACAGCCATGCCGTGTTGTGTTGCATCATTTGTTATTATAATTGCATTTATATAACGATTACTACCACTGGTGAGATATTGAAGTGCTTTACAGCAAGTAGCATGCTACTCTGGAGCCCAGGGTTAATGATTAATCCAGTTCTTATTGGTTTTGATCGTTATTGGGATTAGTCATGTGCTCTCAAGGTAAACCATTCAGTGAATTTACTCCAGCTTTGATATTTTAATAGAAGTTGGGTGTGATCATTAGAGGGGCACTATACAGGTTCAAACAAATACTAGGTGGGGTGAATACATAGGCTTGTGATGATTGTGTTGTTAGGCTACATGAGTATGGTTTGAAGGGAGATAGGCTGTTATCCATGAAATGAGGCGTGAGTCATTTACACAAATGCAATAGATATGAGGCAAACAGGTATGTGACTTAGGGCCATATGTACGAACACATTTTCCCATAGACACAGAATAGGTAAAACCCTTTGCTACATCTGGCCCTTAGTGTGTTCTACTCCGAGAGAGGAGGCATGCACAAGATGGAAGGTAAGGAGACACTGGGAAAAAGAAAGGAGATAAAACAATTGAAAGTTTTAGGTAAAATGCAATTTTCTATGCAGGGTTTTAAGAAGATAATGGGAGGAGGCTTTTTGAGACACCATGTAATTTGAGGAAGTAAATCTGTAGAAAGAAACAACATTAAATAGATCTATATCCAGGGCAGATTGTTAAAACATGCAAGCCTGAGGGTGCAGATTATTTAAACAGTAATAGCCTGAGTTGCTGTGTTAAAAGCTGAGACAGACCATCACAGTCCACAGAATCCCAACTTGGTGTAGGGTGTGTATACTGCACAAGGGAAGGTGGCACAGACTCCTTTGTTAGGAAAAGTCTCATTTAATGATCCTTGCTCGCTATTCTTACCAAGGTCGGACTGGGGCAGAAAACAGGCCATGGCAACAAAATAAAAAAGGCCCCCACTAGCAAATCAGATCACTAAGAATGTAGCCCATATTTGCAAATCAGGCAGTTTTTAACTTGTAAAACACACTGTATTTGTGTTTTTTCAAGGTATGGGAGACTGGATGCATTTGTGCTTGATGCAGGAAATACTTCTGGTAATATCAGGGATATTAACAGTAAATATTAGCCCACGTAAGACAACAGGCTTTTTGTGGGTTATCCCCAATTTGTTTGCTCCTTTTTGGATTATTAGCTGCTGGTTTTCATCTCCGAGAGTGCACTGAGACCTGCTGTCCAGAACTCAGTGACAGTGTTCTTTCCCCTTTTCAAATGGCATTTGTAATTGGATGCACCCAATTGGCATGTGCTGACTTACTTACAAGTCCCTAGCATATGGTACCCAGGTACTAAGGGCATGTCCACATCAGAGCTGAAGCACTGGCTATGCCACACTATGTGTGACAAAGTGGAAACATGACTTCCAGCTGCCATTGCAGATTTAAGAAGCTGTGCATGCACTGCACATCTGAGTTTGTCATTACCACTAATGTCAAAGTCCCGTAAGTCATTAACTATATATGTAAGTCTCCTCTAAGGCAGGCCTATGTAGTCCTATGGCAAGTAGCTGTGTATTGTTATGGTAGACATATATTTATGGTATGTCTGTACAGCAAAGCCCTAGAGTGTTTGTGTTTCGTGACGGCAGTTAAGTAGCCTTATAACATAATTTTAGAGTTAATGGTTGGCACTCAAATGCATTTAACTTCTGACACAGGTAGGACCTACTAGCCCATTGGCTAGTGACTGAATTGTCCCATTTGTGCACTTTACTGCAATATAATGGGCACCCCAGAGAAGAATACTCACTGGATTTGGACCAAGGATAAGAAGAAGACCACTCTGCACCCCTTTTGAAGTGCACAAAGACAAGCTGCGATGCTAGAGCGACTGCACCTGCTGCAGTTTGGGCTACTGGAGTTTAGACCCTGTTCTGTATGCCTGGCCTGGTGAAAGATTGATTCCCAGCCCCAGTCCATAGCAGAGGCTCCAAAGATCAGGTGGCTAATCCCCTGGAACCCCTTCCAGTGGGACAAGATCAGAAAGAGACCGAAACCACAAAGTGGTAGCCCTCGCTGAAGATTTGCTGCTACCAGTCGCCGGGTGCAACAACAAAGAAATCCAAGATAGTCAAAGTCTGTACTGAGTCTGCTGGATCCAGGAGAGCTGTCAGAGACTGGATTCGTTTGGCTACTAGGACACTAGCCCCCACCAAAGGTTTGCACCAGAATCACTGAGTTGCATAATGAAAGGTCTGCATCAGCAGGCATTTTACCCCTAAATAGAAGACGTTGTGGGACCCTAGGATTCATGGCCAGAGTTGCCCCCACTCACCTGTGGACTGAGGACTTGGCTGGACTTTACCCCCAAGGGTCCGCATAGCATCTAGAGCTTGAATTGAGCATCTTTAAGCCAGCATCCTTCAGCATCCCAACCACCCCATAGGAGTCAATGGCGGTTGTCCTATAAAGTTTGGAACTTGCCTCTAAAACGCTCTGGTGGCCAGGTAACATTCCAAAGTTTACTTTGTATACTCCGAGACCTCTATCATGGTGGATTTGGTCACCCAATCCAGGTAACAGCCGCCAAACTCAGTGTTACAAACTTTAACAAAGTTTTTTAAAGTTTGCAAAGTTATGACTTGCCAATACTTGTTCGCACTTGATGGTATAATTTTTAAATGGTTTAAAAATTCATATCTATGGAACCCTCTGGGGATTTAAGTCCTCAAGGACTCTAAAAATACATAAAAATAGACTCTATTTTATAAATTGTTGTGGTGCCTCCTTCTTTTGTGAGTGTCTTATTTCATTGTTTGATGCTGTTAAATGCTTTACACATTGTTCCTTTTGTTAAGCCTTGATGCTCCGTGTCATAGCTACCAAAGTGTTGAGCTGAGGCTTGAGCAAATAACTCTGACCGGACCCAGGGAGATAGATGTGAGTGTACTGCATGGCAAAGCCCCATCCTTGCCGTATAGTGCACCCATTTTCTTACAGCTCACCTGACCATAAAACAGTCCTCCAAAGAGCCATAGCTGTCAGCAAACTGCCCTGCAAGACTGCCTATACGTCAGCCTGATTCTGTTTTTAACATCACTGCATTAAAAGGTAATTTCGTTCATTAAAACAACTTATCAAGAAAAGCAGCTATCACTTTATTTAATAACTAAATGCTACACTACTGTAGTAATGAATTAAAAGAGCCAACCCTTATTTCCAATAGGTAGTCCCTTCAAGAGGGGGTGGTATTCAAATCAAGCCGCTAATGGGTAAATGCCAGAATCGGAGTGGTTGTTATTCTGTGGCCTTGAAGTCTGGTGAGGGTGGTAGTAAGAAATTTGTATTTGGGAAACACAGGGGTGTGGATCACCTGGCAGGAGACATCAGACCCTGTTTCTGCCATCAGAAGGTTGCATTTCAAAATGCTGTGGAAATGTGGCCGTTTCACACCTCTAAAGGCAGCAATAGCTATGTTACCTTATTTTATGATTACATCATGTTACCTTCCCAAATATTTGAATAGGTCAGCATGCTGGTGATTGCCCATTTCCAGTTTCTATGCACCAACACAGCCAAGAAGTAGTCAACCTCAAAACTACGTGATTTTTTAAACTATGTCCGCTTTTCTAAACTAAGCCAGTGGTTCCCAACCTGTGGTCCGGAGACCCCTGGGGGTCCGCGTAGCCTCCTCAGGGGGTCCGTAGCTGCTTAGAAAATGTAATAATTTTAACAGATTAGGTCTCCAGCTTTAAGTAATGACTTATTGGGGGGTCCCCAGATTCCAATAATGATTCAGTGGGGGTACCCGGGTCCCAGTACAGATAAAGTGGGGGTCCACAGAAGTGAAAAGGTTGGGAACCACTGAACTAAGCTACTGAAGTTTTTTTTTTTTTTTTTAAGGGGATGGGGGCGTAAAAAAGGGGCCTACTGGGCAAAAGGAAAATTCTTACTTCTGCTCAGGGCAACAAGAGTGCTTCTTTCACGAGTGCACCATGCACCTCTTTTTTTTTTTCTTCCGGAAGCTCTTCCAGTAGCAGGTCAAGGAGATAATGCATGTTCACTAGTGCAAAATTCCCTGACTAGGTCAGAATGTGCTGGGTCACAGGCATTACAGATGGTTCCTGGCTGGATGGCAGCAGTTTTTTCAGTAACATAATTTCAGTAATTTCGCCTTACTCTCGTTATGTGTAATGCTCAAAATTATGCCATTTCGACACATCATGTAATCAGGTTCTATTCGCAGTAAAACATGTACCACAAACCATTTGGAATAATGTGAAGGCCAGTACATGTCGAATCCTGGCATCCAGACTGGATACGAGGAATCATGCTGTCCTAAAATAGAGAGCTAAATGCCAGTTTCGCATTTCACATAATTATGCACACTTTTGTGTAATTTTTCTGAAATTGAAAGTAATTATGCAAAAGAGAATTGTGTGAATTTTTCACACCCTTACATTTCACTGTTTTGGGCGCCGTGGGCAGGCGCCTTTGCGGTGGGAGAACAGCATGCGGAACCCGCTTGCTGGTGGAGTTTTGTCTAAAAACTTGCCAAGCAGCAGCCATAGTGTCTCTGCTTCCTGTTATACACAGGAAGCAGAGTCGGCAGCCGCCATCCTTGTCCAATCCAAGCAATGTCTGGAGTTTCTACTTGTCTTTTCCCAATAAAAGATGGGAGACAGTCAGGATTCTGAGACAGCTTCCTATTTGTCGGCTATAACTTGTCAAGAGCTCGCAACACATACAAAGTTATTTTTCGTTAGTTCATTACCCCCTTACCCTGTATCATTCCAGATTTCCCTGTTGCTGCAGTTTTCAACTTTCTTCAGTATTTCTCATTTGTCAAGCTCCTCAGAAGCAGGTTCCATGGCATGCATCATCATGGGGAAGGAGCGTTTTTGCTGTTGCCTTGATCTTGAATTGTTTTGTTTTTTTTAAGGCACCTGTTTTTCTTTGTTTTCTGACACTGTGTGGCACTGGGGCTACTAGAAGGGGGTCGCCTGCCTCTTCTGGCAGAGCCACTGTGAGAAAACGTCCTGTTTGGAGTATCCAGCTCTTGGCGTGCACACATCTGATCTCCTTTTCATGCAGCCACGTTTGTATATGGAAGGGCCTTGCCTGAAGATGCGTTGTTTACCCCCCTCCACACCCATGGAATAGCTTTCAACTGCTTGTTGACACATCTTTGCACAAGTGCAGCAGTTGGAAATCCACACAGATTCAGGCACAAAGAGAAACCTTCCTTGTCCAATCTTCCTTCCGAAGATCACCTTACTGTTTATGCTCTGGGCCTACTGGGCCGCAGAGAAGACATGTTTCCTGGCCGGCTGTCACGTGTTGGGTGGGTTTTGCTGCTGAAGGGGGACGCTGCACACATGGAGTTGTTGGAAACTTTGCATGTGAAAACAGTCACTCCAAAACACATGTACAGAGTGTCGAACCCGCTTTGTATGGCTGGTGTGTACAATCTGCTGCTAATGTCCACGGGAGTGTGAAATTGAGAGAATTTACTTATATAGATTGTTTAATTTTGTTATAAAGAATAAAAATGTGGGTGAAAAGGCAACACTAAAGGTGGATTTTGAAAGAGAAAAACTGCGAAATCTTGTTATTTGGGAGAATTTCAGCAGAAAAAAAGCAAAATGGTCATGTGATAGCAAATTTCTCACCTTCAGCAATGTGAAAACTTGTTTAACCAACTGTGCCATTTTAATTCTACATTCACTTATTGCTTTACAGTATTCTCTACAGCAGCTTGTGTTTTACAGCCCAGCCCTGTTCCTGTTGGCAATATTGCTGGAACATTTTTTGAGGTGGAAGAGTGGAAACCAAAACGAAATACCACATAGTGTGTGCCAGAAATCAGAGCCCTCAAACGTGTTGAGCCCAGCCACTCTTGAGCACTCAGGCACCCAGCTCTTGGTCCTGGTAATGAACAATGGTGCACATAAGCTCAAGAATATCACTTGCACCCACCTGCTGCCTCCATTCCCAAGCCTGGGCCCGCTACCTGCTGCCTTTGCGTTAAAGATTGCCTTGACCATGTGAAGCGCCTTGGCTTGGATTGCAGTGTTTTGTGCGTTCAAAACCATTTGCTAGAGATTGGCACTGGTGTGCCTTTCTAGAACATAGTTATGGGTGCTGTGGCTGAATTCCCCCAAATAAGAATGACATACTAGGAAATGGCTGCTTCTCAATACGTGCAAAACCAAAGAATCAACACAAACCACAGGGCTCTGAGTGACAGCAGCAGACCCATCAGGATGCTGGCTTGGAATATCACCTAAGTGAGAATGATGTCAGATCTCAGATATTCGCTAACTGATCCGCCTATACATTCTTGTGAGTGAGTTAAACACCTGCTCTGGAGCAGGGCCAAGACTGATTTGTAAATGGTTCGGTCATAATGAGGTGCCATGGTGTTCAAAGTAAAGATGGATTTGGATGTGGCCCCAAATAATTGCCAGTGTCTGAGATTTTTAAAGCCTTCAAGCCATCTCTTTTTGTATACTTCACGGAATCCTCCTAAAGGATCTCCCCACCATTGGCTCACAAAAAGTCAAAAGTAAACGATTAATATGAGTTTATAACATGCAGCGAGTCTGCGATATGAAACAGAGATGCTCTATATTTCGTAGTTGACTTATGCCATTGTGATAAATAGCCACGTGAGATACCGGTCAATTGCATTTCCTCTGGCATGAGGAACAATTTTTGTTGGTGTTTTTGTGTCTTTTAGTAGCAAGTGCTGGTCACCACCGTGAAAGACTACATGATGTATGTGGGCCATGTCGAACGTGTGTTAGAATTCTGTCCAATGTATTCTGTTGGATGTTCGTTTAGCATGTCGTGGAGTATAGGGCTGTTGTGAGCACAGTGATAGATATTATATATCTATGATGTGTAGAAGGTGTGTAGGGTGGTCTGTCGAAAGTGTTATACTGGAAGTTTGTGTGTTTGTTGGCACTTATGCTAGAGCAATTTAGGACGTGTTACCAAGAGTTCTGGAGTTATTTGGTTTCTACGCCAGCAATGTGCGCATTTTGCAGAGCAGAAGATTTTGGCAACTCCCTTCTACAATGTGATGCTGATAGCAGTTCTAGGCATGGCCAAAAGACAAGACTGCAAATAAACGGGGGGAAACAATTATACATGTTAAGAATGAACAAGACGAATAATAAACTGTCTACCTTATGGGTAAGTGGAATAAACTCTAGGGGAGTGGCCACCATGCCCATTCAGGGATGGGCAACATGGTGTACAGAAAAATGTTTTGAACTCTGTTTGAGAGTAAAACAACAGGTGCAGGCGTTGGAAAGGAAAGACGTTAGACTGGCGGACCAGGAGAAGGGGAAGAACAATTATTTATGCACGAGTAAACGTCGGATCAAAAGCAAATTATGTGTATTAACTTTTTGACAACAAAACTGTACACAAGTGAATAAAGGTGCTGCTTAAAAAACAGGAAAGAGAAATGTGTTAGAAAATTAAACATGACCTCCAGGGTCTCATGGGAGATGTCGGAGTGTCGAGTTCAAGGTAGGGGGAGCTCGGTAGTAGAAACAGATGTGGTTTATTGAATAAACTGTGAGCTGGGGAACTCGGATGACTGAGTTCTATTTCCAGCTTCACCCCTTGACCAAACCGTGCCATCTGAGGACAACTGCCGCCCTCACTCTCGTTGCGTCTGGGTCTCTCTTCCTAAATTAGCGTTTAGAAATGGACTAAAAACTGGTATTGGTAACGATATAAAAATGAGGATTTTTCTATTGGGCGGGGCAAATGGAGGTAATAAGCCGCAGGTGACTGTGGTAAGAAAAAAATAGGTTAAGCTTTCCTACCACTCAAATGGGTAGATTGTCCCACGTGGTGAAGAGATTTTAACGCCTTTGTCACAAGGCCTGAAGTCCCCTGTGTTTTAAAATATTTTAAAAAAAAAGAAAACAATATTTGGTGTAGATATTAATTGGACGCGGAACAGAGCTCATCTTCTCTCCCTCCATTTCCACTTCCAGGAAAAGGGAGCTTCTCTTCCCAAAACACAAGCCTTGGAAATTCAGAAAACACAAGTCTCCGCGGCGCCCCTGCCCTCTGCTGGCACATTCCACCCACACACGTACTCGCAGCCATCGGCTGCTTTCCCTAAAAGGAGTCACAGACTTCAGATTTATGTCTGTGCTATAAACACCCCTCCCTGCGCCAGGAGGAAAGCACGAAATAAACCAAGGGAGGGAGGGGAAAAAACAAAGCAAAAAAAAAAAAAAAAAGGAACACGAATGTAAAGTTTGCAGCTCGATAAACGAAGCTTTGGATGAGACATGGTGGCGTATTTCAAATGTTTATGAAAATACCTTAATATGTTTTGATTTATCAAAGTTCGGTCCACCACACCTCAAATTCGGGCTCTACTACATTTGAAATGGATGCGTCGAGATGCATGAGTGGGTATGTGTCTGCTCGCTTAGGTGAAGTTTACAAGTGCTTGGCCGGCTGCAGCTGGGATGTCAGCGGGAACCCAGCTCTGTCAAGTTGCCTCATACCCTGAGCTAATTACTTGACGCACGCGGTCCTGCTTTTTTTGCTGCAACCCTGTGTTCGAGGGGGAATTATGAAAGGTCATGGTGCCTCAATATGCTCCTACACATGCTGTTGTCACCAACCACTCCCATAGCGCAAAAAGGCCAGGTGAAAGGTAGACGAGGCGCTTTATAAAATAAGCTGTCTGCCATCAGAATCACGAACACAGGTTTACATACACCAGAATGCGGAGAAAACGGAACCGAGGAGACCAGTCACATGCCATGTAACAGATGCAGTCCCTTTTTTCGGATGGATTCTGGGCTTTGAATTATCATTATTTGCTTGGTCGTGATAGCTCTATGTTCACTCTTCGAGTAGCACATATATCATGAAGTATTTACAGAGTTTTGTGGTGAATCAATTAGTGTTGGGGTGTGGAGGGGTCATCGACATTCTAAGAGGCGGGGGTGGGGGGGTTACCTGTATATGGGAGAAGGTGTAGGCTGATAAGGCTGTTGGAGGGGAAAGTTGCACACACGCGTTACTATGGCCACCACCCACAGTCCAAATATGAAAAAGTCTTAAAAAGTAGAAGACGCGGAGGGTGGTGGGGGGGTACACACTGCAATTAAGACTGACATGGGAGTTAACCCCTCCGCTCCCTCATCTGTGGCCATAACTGGACTGCACTCTCTCTACCCCTCTTTTTTCACCCCCCCCCCCAACCCCACGTATTGCCCGTGCCCAACACCAAAGTTCCCACTCGAGCCCCAACGCCTGCCTCCACACTCACATTCAGATCAGACGCCCCACCCACACCTCGGTCTCAGGAGAGTGGCGGGAACAGGGAGACAATGCGGTTCTTCCAAACTATACACGTATTGGAGGAGGAGGGGAGAGGAAAGAAGAGCCTGGTGACAAGTATATTGTGCTGGAGTGCGGCCCGCATCCTGGCTCAGCAGCTGCCTCCCGGGCGGTCCTAGCGCCCATCCATATAGGATACCTGCTTTCATCACTTCTTCTCCAGCCCCTCCCGGGGCCTCCTCCCTCCGGGTCAGGCACGGGCCAGAGTGAATGTACTCAGAGGCACCAGGTGGGAGAGACCCTCCTGCAAGTCTCGGCAGAGCCCTTCTCGCTGTCAGATGGTTCCTTGACAGATGAAGGGCTAACAATGTGCCGGGGCTGTGTGCGGAAGGCTAGTGGTTAACTCTTGGAAGGACAAAACTGCTGCAACCTCTCTAGTGTATGTTTATATCTCCCCTCAGCGGCCTAGTTAGTGAGGGAGTGCACACCCCAAACTGCTAGTAATACTGCATGATTGGGGGAAGGGGTGCAAACATGTTGGAAGGGCTTTTGTCCTCGCTACGGACTCAATTATACTGCCAGAGAGTAAAAGCCTGGGCATACGGGGACAGAATGAATGTGTCCTTGTGCAACGTAACTGGTGCTATGTAAAGCGCCCCAATACCCTTGGGTCGAGTTCGCGCTATATAAACCCCCCCCCCCCCCAAAAAAAAAAAATAGGGGCGTAACTCAGAGGTACTTCGCTCTTTCCTTGCCTTGGATCTGCCCTTGCAACGTAACTCAGAGGTACTTCGCCCTTTCCCTGCCTTGGATCTTCCCTTGCAACCGGTGGTCCCGCGGCTCACGAACGCAGGAACAGAAAGTGAACGGCCTCGTACAGCCTGGTTCCCATATTTTGTGGTATCCAGCCTGTCTACTACCCCCGCCCCTATCCTCACCCCATAGTCACTCAGCAGCAAATATGACTGTCTGGCACGATTAGGCTGCCTGCAATATCACCTGGGATCAAAGGGCGCGTGATGTCACTTCCGGTACACATGGCATTTTAGTGAAGCGACCACAGTGTAGGTGGAGAAAAGGTAACATAACCGCCCTAGGCTCGCTTTCCTGTTCACAAGTGGGTTAACTACCGATGTACGGAGAATGTGACTATGTAATGTAACTTTTGCTCATATAAAGCGTCCCACAATACCTCCGAGTCGATCTCGCGCTATATAAAATGTGAATAATGATACACGCATTCTACATTAATTGGGTCTTAGTGAACGATAAAAGCTAAGCAGTTCCCAATAGTTTTCTATGGAACGGTGTCCGTTCCCGGCGCCTTATCAGCGTGTGCTAGGAACTGCTGCCTACAAAGTGATCGGAGTTGGGCATGTGCAACGTCAAAAGGACTGGCTTGTGTGTGGGGCATGGGTCACATACAATACCAGAGGATTTGTGTGGGTATTTCGTACAAAGAGTGGTTCACACGCAGTTTGTAGCAATATGTGCATGGAAGGCGCTATATAAATACCAATGCAATACGTCATGTGGGGAATTGCGTGAACCATTTGGCATTCCTCGTGTGAGGGAATTGCTGCCCGGGTATCACTGAGTACAGTGCGATTGCCACCATGTTTGCGTCGTATTTAAAATATGGCGCACCATGGCGCAGGGCAAGGGGCAATAGCGTCAGACTTCCTGACGCTATTGATGTACTCTGCAGGAGTACCACCAACATTTTGGTGCTATTCCTAAAGAGTACATAGGTGCCCATGGTATTCAATGACATGTCTCCTTTTAAAGCCTGCTCTGAGCAGGCGTTAAAAGTGCTGAAAAAGTGGTGCAAGGAAATCTCTTAGATTTCCTTGCTCCATTTTTTTGTCCCACCTAAAGTCCCCTTTGCATACATTATGCCTGGCGCAGGCATAATGTAGCACAAAGGGTTACAAAGTCTGTAAATATTGCGCTGCATTTTTGGCCTTCTAACGCCACATTAGTGTAAAAAAAAATGACGCTAATGTGTCGTTAGGATGGTGCTAGGGGCTCTTAAATCAGCCCCATTGTATCTGTGTGTTTCGTGGGGCACAGAGTTAATGCCTTGTTCAAGCTGTGCTGCCCAGGACAAGGGAGTCGAATGGTGCCCGGGTCCTATGCGTGGCTGTGCCCACAGTGTGTATGTGGGGAAAGGGGGTTCTGCCCGCCCAGTATGGGGAAGGCTCTGCAAAGGCACCGTTTGCGAGTATGTGGGTTTGGGGGCTGAGAGGGATTACTGCTCCGGGCACAGTTTGTAAGGTGTGCTGTCCTTCCAGTGCACGTGAAAAGCACCGAGGCAGAGCAGTCGCAGTCGGTACTTAGTATTAGGGGCGACATACTATTAGTGAAAAAAGATTGCTCCCGTCAAGTGAGAGCTAACAACATAACAAACCGTGTAATAATGTAATTAAATGAAGTAGTGCAATTATCTATGTTTTGTTATCCAGCTTTGGTATTCGGCCCCCGAACTTCGATAGCTGGCCGAGGACTTCTGACAAAACTTTGCGCCAGGCACTTATACTTTTCAAATTAAAAAGTTCAAGGTTTCATAACCTGGAACAGGAACAAGCAGGAGAATATTATGTGGTGGCCTGTGGAGTCCAGATCAATTCATTCTAATTTGTCACTAAATTAATAGTTTAAACATGATGTAGCTCTGCCACACTAATGCTCCCTGAGTGGATCCTTCGTGTCTGGGTGTGGAAAGACGGGTCCCACTCCGAAGGCATCTTACTGTTAGTGAGAGGCACTCCTGTGCCCTGCTCACTATCATCAATCCGCTCCCTGCATGCACCATGCAACCTTCTGTGAGGGCCGGAGTGCAGCTTTCAGAGCCTCACAGTCCGTACGGGGCAGGGATGTGACGGCGTACAGCACACCGTGCGTGCTCATTTCTATTTATCACCACGTGGGGCAAAAGGCAGAGACATGCACTAGGGTTACCACCCGTCTGTAAATTTCACGGACTGCCCGTAATTTTGCCATGCCGTCCATTGTCCGTGTTGAAATGCTTAATGGATGGCATTTGTCCGTAATTTTAGCCTTTCACCAAAAGGACAACGGACGGTGGAGCGAAATTACAGGCAGATGAGTTTCCCCAGCTGGATTGAAAGGCAGGGGGTCTCCTTTGCTCTGAGGGAGGGAGGGGCAGACAGATAAGAAAGAGACCTTCTTACCAGAGGCTCTCCTTCCCTAAAGAAATGCAAATGTGGGCAACTGGTGAATCTGCAAATGTAAAGGGGCATGAAAACCAGCATTGACTTTAATCAAAGGAGTCACTTGAAGCTTTCTGATGACAAAGATATTTTCTTTTAGAGATGTACTGTAATGGTGTTCCAAGGAGCACTGTGGAGTGTGTGGTTTTAATGGACTGTTATAAAAAAATGTTATTACTAGGTATAAACTATATATTATTCAAATCTGTATTTTAGAAGGACTTTTTTTTATTTAACCAAAATGTATTTGCTCATTTTGTAGCAGCCTATATTATGATGTAATTGTATTTATATAGTGCTTACTACCCCTAACTAGGGGTCAAATTCATGTTTATAATTAGGACTTACACGTTCGCAGTTCTTTCAGGGACCTCAGTACCTCATAGTACTAACAAGCATTGGCAAAGCCAATAAGTCTAGTCTAACCAAGAGTTATTGGCTTTGCCAATGCGTTTTAGCCATGTTATACACTATAGTGGCTGCTGTTCAGCATGGCTAAAGTTAGTGGCATAGTGGTGTGGTGTGGAGTAGAGTGGCATAGGAGCAGTAGCGTAGAGCCCAGTGGTGCAGAGTACAGTGCAGTGGGTACGGTGCAGTTGTTTAGAGTGCATTGGCGTAGAGTGCAGTGGTTTAGAGTGCAGTGGTTTAGAGTGCAGTGGCATAGAGTTGCGTTGGGCAGAGTAGAGTGGCATAGAGTGTCAGAGAGTGCAGTAGTGTAGAGTGGTGCAGTAGCATTGAGTGCAGAGTAGGCTTGCATGGCATACAGTGCAGTGCCATAGAGGAATGTATGTTGCAACAACGCATGCTGGAACCACACATGTCTAAACAACGTGGTCGGAACAACAACCGCATTGTTACCACTAATGCCTTCACCACGAATGCCTTAACAACGATTTTTCGTTGTAAAGGCATTCCTGGTAAAGGCATTAGTGAATGGCATGCATGGTTCCTGCATACGACCACCCCCTCCCCTAAACATTTACCCCGACCCCCCCAGCCCCAGCCCCAGCCCCAGCCCCAGCCCCTGAAACCTAAAACCACCCCAACCCCCCACCCCGCCCCTTAAGCCTAAGACCACACCAACCCCTAAAACCACCCCAACCCCCACCCCTAAAACCAAAAACCACCCCAACCCCCATCCTGCCCCTAAAACCTAAAATACCCCAACCCCCACCCCAAAAAGTAAAAATACCCCAAACCCCCCACCCCGCCCCTAAAACTAAAAATACATCCAGCCACCCACCCCTAAAACTAAAAATATCTGACCCCTCATCCCCCGCCCCTAAACCTAAACCACCTGACCCCCCACCCCCTAAAACAAAAAATACCCGACCCCCCACCCCTAAAACTAAAAATACCCCGGCACCCGCACCTGCCCCTGCAACAGCCCCAGTCCTACCCCACTTACCTGATCACATCGTCCTCCTCAGCCGACTCCCTTCTTCTGTGCCTTAACCACGCATGTGCGTGGTTAAGAACATGCGTGGTTAAGGCACTGAACAAGGAATTTGTGGTTAACGAAATCGTTGTTCCGCTTTCGTTGTCCACGACTTCATTGTTCATGAGCCGTGGTTAAGGCTTCTTCCCGGCATAGAGTGGTGCAGAGTGGAGAAGTGTAGAGTGATGCAGTGCAGAGTAGACTATAGTGGCGTAGAGTGCATTGGCATAGTGGCAGTGGCATGGAGTGGCGTTGGGCAGAGTAGAGTGGCATAGAGTGCAGTGGAGTAAAGTGGCATACAATAGAGTGCAGTAGTGTAGAGTGGTGCAGTGGCATAGAGTGCAGAGTAGACTCGCGTGGCAGAGAGTGCAGTGGTGTAGAGTGGAGTAGTGTAGAGTGGAGTAGAGTATAGTGCTGTAGAGTGCAGTTGCAGAAAGTGGAGTGATGCAGAGTGCAGTGGCATAGAATTCAGTGGCACAGAATGCAGTGGCACAGAATGCAGTGCCATAAAGTAGATTGTTTCACAGTAGAGTGAAGTGGCTTAGAGTGCTGAGGTGCAGGGTAGAGTGGAGTTGCGTAGAATGGCATAGAGTGTGATGGCATAAAGTGGTGTAGAGTGCTGTGACATAGAGTACAGAGATGAAGAGTAGATTAGAGTGATGTACATATGTTAAAGAAACACGTTGTACATTTTAACATTTTTTACATTTTGTTTGTGCAATTTACATCCCAAATATTTTGAAGATTCTATATGTACTTGACATTTAGGGATAACCCAAATCACTAGTTTGGCTTTTGCTCAATTTCAAAACCATTTAAAGACATGGACAAATCAGGCAATTGCCTTGCACAACCTTGCAAGGGGTCTGGCCCCTGCTCACTCTTTACAAGCAAGAACAGCAGACCATTTCACCAGAAGAGTTTGCCAAGGTGGATGGGTGTTGATTATTCAACCACTCGACAGTGCCTCTTCTGTTTCTCTCCTGTGTGCAGAGACAACTCCCCAGGTACCCAGTACCTTCCGATAGTCTTGGTGGACCCATCTTGTTTGATTTTAGGAATTGTCCCACATTGTTCTTCTCTTCCTTATTTAGCCAGTTCTTAGCAACAACCCTTTGAATCACTTGCCATGGACCTCCCATTTGATCTCAATTTCATCTTCCTCTTTTATTATCTTTGATTGGTTGTCTGGGCTCCCATTTCTGAGATAAATGTAGAGTCCCAGACAAACACTCTAGTGCTGTGAGACTGCAGGCAAGTTGTGCTACATCACATCCTGACATTAGGAGTGAGATTGTCGCTCACACCATCTGCCCTGCCTCATTAATTTTTGTTTTAGGTTGAAAGTCCACAGGCAGTTGGGGTGAGCCAGATGATTTTGTTCAATTTGTTTAAACTAACATAAGGTTAGTTACCTTAATGTTTCCCAAACTGTTTTCCAGGGGTTTTAAAATGTACAGAAACATAATCAAAAGTTTGCTGTTACTTTCTCTTCAAGAAAGATTGGGTAGATCTGGGTAGGGGCGATGGCCTTGACACAGTGCTGAAGGGCATTAATTTACTACTAAACAAGGACGTACTGTGAGACCTGAGGAGGCAATCACAAAAAGATCACAGTGAATAAATAGTGCTGTGTTAAAAAAAAGTAAATAAATGCACTGACAACATAGTGAGGCATGGCCTATTTTGGGTTTGTCTGTAAAACTGACGTTTGATCTTGAATTTTTGTCCTGAATTTTGACCCTTTGTCCTGACTTTTTGTCCTGAATTTTGACCCTTTGTCCTGGATTTTTTACAGTCCTGTCTAGAATTTTCCTTAATGCCAGGCGGTCACCTTATCATGCACATCTGCCTTTGGGTGGAAGAGCATATGCCACCGGGTAACAGGGACTAAGAACAAGCACGCGCTGTCAAATGAGTGCACAGCGGGCAGATCTACAAACCACGTGCTTGGGTTACTGGCCTGGAGTGCACAGTGTGCGCGCAAAAGGCCTAAAGACACCGTGCCTCATTTCCTTCTAGAAGCGTGAGTGCCATTTTCACATGCCCACTGGTATGCATTTACCATGCTGTCCCTCCGTCTCAAACGTTTTAAGGCATGGGCAAAGTGGGCAATTGCCGATGGCCCCCACCTACCAAAGCGCCCCAGGGGAAAGTGAACTTTTCTGGCTATTACACTTTAGAGGGTGGTCTATTTTATTCACCCTCTAAACCTCTCTTTTACTCTGCTTAAACCCTGTGGCTCTCTCGCTCTCCTCTGGTATTTTTGTGGTCAAGGGCAAGACATATTTCAACTGTTTTTTGTGACCCTGATAAAGTTTAACATATTATTCAGTACTGTTTGGCATCCTGCAGGCTTGAATTAGGAGGAAATGGGTAATACGATTTAAATTTGTTCCATATAGGGCCGCCCTAAAGCATGTCTTGCCCGGGGCTTCCAAAATCCTTAACATGACACTCCCTTCACTCACAGATGGGTATGCATGCACACGTCCAAAAACGTTTGTACATGGCGGGTGCCCATAAAGAGGTATGTGTGTGTGCCATGAGCCCATCACCAGATGTTCGTGCCATTCACAAATCTACATGATGCATGATACATATGTATCATGCATTTTACCTGTAGCAAATGGCCCGATTTACAGAATCGGGCCGTTTGCGACCAGTAAAATGTATTTTGGTATGTATGAATTCCAATTTGCGATTCAGTAAAATGTTACTGAATGGGAATTTAGAATTGCGCGTACGTACTGATTCGGTATTAGGAAGAGGCATATTCAGGGCCTCCCATCCTAATACTGAATTGCAGCGGCATGCAAGAATGTTTTGTGAACAAAATGCAGTTCCAGAATACTTGCATTTTACCACCTACTTCAAGTAGGTGCTAACCTATGCACAACCCCTTCCCCTTTGTAAATAGAATAGTAGCAAAAATGTTTTTTAAGAGCAGGCATGGACCACTGCCCTCTCTTAAAAAATGAAAAGAAAACTTTTCATTTTTCTTTTAATAAATGCATCCCATTTTCTTTACGGATAAGGGACTGCACAAAAAAGATTGCTTTATTTAAAAACAATCAGAGACATAGTGGTCTGCTGACCCCAGCAGGCCATCATCCTTAATATTAATGAGGTAGGTCAATTTTCGACCCATTAGGAAATACTTAAATACATTAGGAATAACGGTCACCTGACTGCAATTCGCAGAGAATCACAATTAGGTAATTGCTATTTCTAATAATGATTCTTATGGCCCCAGGTGTGTGTATCATGCTTCTGTTCACATGTGTGTGCCACTAGCGCATGAATAGGTGTGAGCACCATGCTCCTGTCACAAGGCATCAAAGGGGTGTGTTACATTGTTCACCTTCCCAGGTGTTTGTGCCATGCCAACAACTACATTCTTATATTCACAGCTACAGCCCTGTCATGCTGTCATTTACAAATGTTCCCCAAATATACATGATGCATGATACATATGTATCATGCATTTTACCTGTAGCAAATGGCTCGATTTGCGGAATCAGGCAGTTTGCGACCAGTATAATGTATTTTGGTATGTATGAATTCCAATTTGCGATTCGGTAACATGTTAGAATTGCTTGTACGTACTGATTCGGTATTAGGAAGAGGCATGTTCAGGGCGTCCCATCCTAATACTGAATTGCAGCGGTATGCAAGAATGTTTTGTGACCAAAATGCAGTTGCAGAATGTTTGCATTTTACCACCTACTTAAAGTAGGTGCTAACCCATGCGCAACCCCTTCCCCTTTGTGAATAGTAGCAAAAATGTTTTTTAGAGAAGGCAGTGGTCCCATGGCACGTGCCACATCAGTCTGAGCTCCTTAGTTATATATGATGGCTGGTTGTATAATGCCCATTCTTACGGGGTTGCACCTCTGTATCCCCTTTATGGCCCCAAGAGCATATACTATAATTGAAGCAAGATTGCTTCTTCCTATGATCAGACCTTCTTTACTGGACTCTTTCCTAAGGCCCACAATCAATGTGGATAAGAATGCACTCCGAAGATAGGAGGTATCCGCATATTCAACGTCATCTGTTCTCACCTTTTTTGCATGAATATGATTTGCTACACACTTGATGTGACACAGTTATTCTCCTAGAATACCAAAACACTTCATACCTAGGTCATATTGTACATACTCACTATATATCTATCGATTCCCTAGCATCTAATGCTAAATCCTCCTATCTCACACCCCTTTCCACTTCCATTCACACATCGGTGTGACAACAGAAACACTGCAAGACCATTACTCTGGTCCTTCTGATGGTCTGGTCCTTATGCATAACATGAGAAAACCTCCTACATAAGCTGCATGATGTATACGCACTCACTCTTCCTTTTAGGACTGGAGAGAGCATCTTAGAAAGACAAAGGTTGGGGGATTGACTAGAGGCCTGTGACCACAGTGGTCTCACCCACTTGCAGTTCTCCTCCGTGGGCCACCGGTGCCATCTCATAAGCATATTCTAGGGCCTTTGATTCTGTGGAGAGATGAAAAGGACCACGCTTCCACAGGGGATCTCCAACCAGGGTCTCAGGCAGGGCCAAGTGCTCATCTTTCTGGCTCTTGGGATCCTTCACACATTCTGCCCCGCTCAGGTGGACTCTTTGCAGAGATGGCCCTTTCAAGGGGTGAACCCCACAATGTGCATAACACCCATCTCACTAGAGGTCTGCTCCTATTACAACCTCTAGATTTGAACTCCCTCTGTCTTTATAGAACACTGAGACACCCATTTATCCACACAGCCGATCACTTTCTCCCATCAGCACTAGGTAGCCTGGCTCTTCCCACCCAGACCAACGCCTGTTACCAAGACACCTGTAAAGAATTTGCGAATAACCAGTCTTGTGTCACCTTACGGATACTGTGTTTACGTGGATTTGTGCCCATACACACTGACAAAGGAATAGGGATGACCAGTGCTGGTGGCCGTTAAAGGACACTGTAGCACATTGTTGTGGCCAATGGTCAGAAATATTCAAGGTTGCAAGGTATTCAATTTCATTACATTGATATCGTTTAGAGGATGCCATAGCAGACGTGACCATCTGGCCCTTGGCTGAGGTATGGAAAGGTGCAGGTCAGAGAAAGGAATTCTGGGATACCACAAGGCAACCAGAGCTCTCACACTACCCTTTCCAACGTGACGCTAGTAGCAGCCTTTGGGGGTTCTTGGCATCGCTCAAAGTGACACTGCTGAATAATTCACTAGAGATATAGGACCATAATAACCCCGGGAGAGTTTCTCAAGATGAAGACTGACTGTTCTCAGGGGAGGCCGTCCATACAGAGGAGCTAGGCAGTAGCTCAGGGCAGCAAGTTAAATGGGTCGACAAAGTCAAGAAAAAAAGAAAGAAATACACATGAAAAAATAAGATGGTGGGGCTGTCGATTGCACGGTTTGCTTGGATTATTCTCGCCATAATTTCACATTTTGTAAATGGAGCAGAAGTTGGAAAACAAACGAAAAAGACTCCACACTGATATCAAAAGCGGGTTAGAGTCAGCCATGCAGCAGGCGGATTCCGTTAAGGGACATCCGGGGACCAAGGCTGCATCAGACATAATGCTCCCTGTGGCTGGGCAGCCATTTCTGATGCGGTACGTGATAGTTATGGCTCCGAGTGGCACCCCATAGTTACAACTCCCAGCCTTTTGCGTTGCCTGAATTCACAGATGTTTGTTTTTCCATAGAAACCCTAATGTTACTTCACCACAGTTTTTGCTATTTAAAGAAAATTATACAGGATATGTTTGAGGCTCCACTAACCCATAAGTGCAGCCTGCGGAGTGTGTAGGCACCGATTGGGAGAGCCGTGCCACGGCCTGTAGGGGCCTCCCACTCTTTCATGCTGAGGGGGGACCTCCTAGCAATCTACCACGGCCCTTCCCTACTGTAATCTTCAAGGAAGCCAGCCAGAGAATAACTCCAGTTTATGGGAGGCCTGGGTGTCTGCTAGGGGCCCTCAAATGCTACTGCCTCCGGGAAGGGCAGTAACTCAGCTAAGAGGCCCTGTGTCTGTGTGAGGCACTATGCTGCTATTCCCTTCAGGAATGAGAGTAACTCAGTTCGGAGAGTGCCTGTTTGAGGCACTATAGTGTTACTCCCTCTGAGAAGGACAGTAACTCAGCTCAGAGGAGTGAGTGTCTATTTGAGGCGCTATACTACTACTCCCTCCAGGAATGAGGGTAACTCAGCTCGGAGAGTGTCTGAGGCACTATACTGCTACTCCTTCCGTGAAGAGAGGAGTGAGTGTCTCTGTGAGGCGGTCTACTGCTACTCTCTGCAGGAGTGAGAGTAACTCATCTCGGCAGTCTACTTCCTCCGGGAAGGACAGTCACTCAGCTCGGAGGAGTGCCTGTCGGTTTGAGGCATTCATTATATTGCTACTCTCTCCAGGAATGAGAGTAACTCAGCTCGGAGAGTGTCTATTTGAGGCACTATACTGATACTCGCTCCTGGAAGGTCAGTAACTCAGCTCAGAGAAGTGAGGGTCGGTTTGAGGCACTGTACTGCTCCTTCTTCCAGAGATGAGAGTATCTCAGCTTGGAGAGTCTCTGTTTGATGCACTATACTGCTACTCCCTCCATGAATGAGAGTAACTCAGCTCAGAGCAGAGAGTGTCAGTTTAAGGCACTTTACTGCTACTCCCTCCCTGAAGGACAGTAACTCAGCTCAGAGAGTGTCTGTTTGAGGCACTATACTGCTACTCCCTCCGGGAAGGACAGTAACTCATCTCGGAGAGTGTCTATTTGAGGCGCTATACTGCTACTCCCTCTGGGAAGGACAGTAACTCAGAATAGTCAGTGTCTGTGTGACACACTATACTGCTAATCCCTCCGGGAAGGTCAGTAACTCAGCTCAGAGGAGCGCGGTTTGAGGCACTATACTGCCACTCCCTCCAGGAATTAGAGTATCTTAGCTTGGAGGAGTGTCGGCTGGATGTCCTCAACTGCTACTCCGTCCAGGAATGAGAGTAACTCAGCTCGGAGGAGTGAGTGTGATGGAGGTGTCCAAATGCTATTCCCTGCATAAATTAGAGTAACTTGGCTTGGAGGAGTGAGTGCTGGTACTCCTTCACCTTTACACTCGATGGGCCTGATGGAGGCTCCACGCCTGTATACTAACCAAGGCCTGGGGCCAACACAGCTCTAAGGAGAAAGTGTACAACCTCCCCAATGCTGATGGTGACTCAGCTCACTCCTAGCAAGTGCTAGCTGATCAAGGCACTTAGAGTGTGCATCAATGGACAAGCTCATACTCATAGGTCAATAGAGGACACTGCCGAAGGTCAACAGATCCTGGCTGCTCTCTCTTTTGACATCCCGCTGTGAGAGAAACATTAAGACAGCATTTGAGCCTCTATTAAGTTCCACCAACATTTTGTTTTGGTCACACTCTCAGCGCAACCAAAGTTCAACGTCACCTCAAGCACGCAGTACCATTGGGCCTCATGATGTTTCCATTGACCGCAGCATGCAACGCAACCATCTATCCCTCCTCAAGAAAAGTAGAAGGGAAAATGTCATGTGACTACTAGAACTCTGGAGCAGAAGGATGTGCCAGACACTGCACGTCACTTCCTGAGGCTAGCATGCAAAGGATGGGGAGGAGCACAGACAAGTGGAGAATGAGAGGGCAGAGGCACCATGCCAGGAGAGGACTCTCTCAAGAAGTGGAAAATAGGCAACTAGATTGAACTGGACAGATACCGTGATTATGTGCATCTGCCTAGTCTCTTCATAAACTATACACAGACCATTATAAGGGGCCCGACAAGGATCCCTAAGGAGCCACATAACACAACACAGAGGCCGAGGAGTTAATAATTCAGTAAAGACAGAGAATAAGCAACAAAAACATGGAACCAGAGATGCAAGGAATTATAAACTGTCATTTTCTCTTGTGAGGTGTAGTGCAACCCTGGTAGACACAGTGGTGCGAACCACAAAGAACTGGTCTTTTGTCAAGCCTTTTCACTTTAAATGAGTTAAAAAGAACACGTTTGAACCAGGTCTGTGGCATCCCTCCTATCCTTGACAGACATCTTAAAAACATATTTTTATCCTCTGATCCATTTTTCTCTGCTATCTGTAAATCTGCTGAGCATGTGTCCCCGCAGGAATGTATTGTTTGATAGCGCCAAGAAACAAAACATGTACACTCTCGCTAGCACTAGAAGTTTGCATTGAGTTTAAGCATTATGCTGTAGTTAGCCTTAGACAACTGTGTTTCTCTCAAATATCTCAGGATTCACAGGTTTTAGATCTCTGATCGCCCCGAGCCCACACGGTGGCATACAACAGCCCACACATTTTACAGGCATGTTCTTTAAACAGCAGAGCTATTCCTTAGGGATGACAGGTCTTACAAATGTGTGAAATGGCAGAGCTATCCCTCTGGCCACAGACATCTTACAGAGGCATTCTTAGACATCACAACTATCCATGAGTGCACATAGATCATTGAGATGTATAGAAGAGCTAGAGAGTTACACAGATCATTCAGCTGTATCTAGAATACACAAAACGATCCCTCAAGGTCTGCAAGGCATTCACGTTTAATCAAGTTGCCATACAAACCCACCTTTACTATAGTTCTGTCTCTCTGGTTGCATTAGTTTAGTAGGTAACTGCCTCATACACAACAAACTCTATTCGCTGCATAGCATTCAGGAATCAGTAAACAGACAGCAAAGCAGATCTTATAGAAGTGGCATTAAACAGCAGAGCTATCGTTCAGAGCCCATAAATGTCAAAGTGCGCTAGATGCTTCAAACATCTCGCCAGGGTGTGATTATGCCCTCCCTCTGGATTTGTGGCTCCACCAAATCAGATGCCAACTTCCATTTCATAAAGCACTGAAGAGTCACTTTTCTACTGAGCCTCCGGTAGAGAGAGTTGAGCTGCAGCGCTATGAAGCCTTTGGCTGTACACCAATCCTTTATACACACTCGTTCATTTACTCAGTAGGCAACACATCTATCCATTAAGTCAGCATTCCTCACAGTATTACCCCCACCTATTCTGATGATCTCATAGTATACTGGTTTTATGAAGTAATGTCTCCTAGTCAGTACAGATATTCGGAGGGCTTCGTTTCTCTTATACAACCACTCATTGGAAAGCAGGACCATTTAAAGCCTGCATATAGTTATCCGACTTAGACTGGAGGGCTTTGTTTCCTTTGGTAAAATGTCACAGCCTAGCCCGTGAGTAAAGGGGGCAGTTATGGCCCTGAATGCTCTAGGATTGTGTGAGGAACATTTAGAACATTGATGCTTTGCATAGCAAGTTAAATGAAGTATGCTGCACAGAGTTTCGGTTCTGTGTCCACAATGGAGTGGGCCTGCTTTGTTTCCAAAGAAGGACATGGCCTGAGCTCTGTAAATCAGTTAGTATTTTCTACATTGATCAATTTTCTGCAAAGACTGGTTTGAGCATTTTTAAAAGCTATTTGCCCACTTTCATGAAGTACAGCTCAGCACTGCTTTAAATGACCATAAAGGTAGGGCCATTCCAAGATAACGTGTCTCTTTGGTGCCAACACAAAATGCTTCTGATGGGACCCTGCTTCTTCCTCTCATCTCACTGTGTAAACAACCCCAAGCTAAGTGATATGGAAATATGCATTATTCTGCAGTGGTCAAATCCAGAACATTTTACCTGTCCCTGATCTCAGAATGAAGACCAAGGTATAGGTGCTGCAGCACCCTACAGAAATACCTACCCATGGGGGGATTAGGGAGTTATGTACTTTGCAATATATCGTCATGGGCTCGGGCAGCTCATCAAAATGGACACAATTCTTTCCGGCTTTAACTAACACCCACAGGTACCAGAACCCATTGGACTGGTCACTTAGCCTCCCCTATTTTGACCATCATGCAAGAGGCTATGATACCTGACTATCAAGGCCTAAATATTGCTAAAACTATTGTCTGACTAAATTACTGTCAGGAATCATTGGCAATTCTGCCGACTTGCAGACATTGAATTGTTGCCCAACTGAGTTAGGCCTTCTGCCTATGCCTCTCCCTTCTGTTAAAAATCTGGGATTCTTTTTAAATATCAGATGTGCTTTTCAGTTCAGATTAACAAAGTCTTCTCTAATTGTTTCTTCTATTTGAGAATGAATTGGAAAATTGTTCATCTTCTTCCTGATCGTTGTCAGAAACAGCCAATCAAGCCGATTTACTTTCAAGGCTTAAACTATTCTAACTCTTTGTATATAGGGGTTTTGAAATACTTACATTACAATTTTCAGGTGCTCTAGAACTTGGCTGCCATGCTTCTCTTCGATCTGCCTGCTGATTCTCTTTTTTTATCACAATTCTTTATTTATTTTTCAAAATAAGACAAATAATGATCCTCTATCATATACCCTCGTATAAATATAAATGATTGATAATACATAGAAACCTTAGTAAAACAATAACAGGAAAGGAACATAAGAAAAAGGTTTCAAGTACCACATTGACATACACATATGATCAGGCGTCTCACCAATATATACAAATATGCAACAAAACAAAGGAGCTTACGCAAACAATATACATTAAATAGGTATAAACCCATCAACAATGACTGTATATTGAAAGTCTGGAGTTTCGTGAGTCTAAAAAAGGGCCTGATATATGATGAAAATAATCTAAATTGTCATTTATTTTATGAATCATTTTTTCGAATGTAGCCACTTTAAACATATCTACAAGCCATGAATGAATCGTTGGAATAACATTGGTCCTCCAAAAACATACAATATTAACTTTAGCTAAGCTGAGAGCAGTAGATAGCCATTTAAAGGTATGAGTGGATATGGGGGGTAATTCTGAAGTGTCATGTAAGAGTGATAAAGGGTTTGTGAAAGAGAGATTAATAGAAAAGTGCTCCTTCAAGTAGTCTTCAATCTGAAGCCAAAATGTGCGAATGTTTGGGCAGTCCCATAATATATGAAGTATATCACAGTCAGGTGCTCGACATCTCCAACAAGGGAATCAGGACTTAGAGCCTGATTTAGATCCCACCGTCGACTTTTTGACTGGAAACCCATCCATCGGTGTGATAGACCGCCCACCATATTTAGATGTTGGCGGTCCCATAGCAGAAATCCCGCATTCGAACCGCCGTCTCTGCTAAGAAATACCACCCAAGTTGACGGCGGGAGAGGGAAAAGTGGATGCCGGCCGGACACCAGACACCTTTACCACCATTCAGATTTGGATGTGACTTCCCACCAAAAATAACCTCCACCTCTGAGTTAGCAGATTTTTTTGGGGGGGGGGTGGAGGGTGCAAAATTACCTTTTCTCCCGATTCCACTTCTATTTTGGATTGGACACTATTGCACAACACCTTGCGTCGCTGATGCCGCCGTCCAACGGAAAATACAACCCCCCCCCCATCGTCAGACTCGAAGGTAGTGATGCCACATTGCCAGGATATGTTGAGTGGGCACTGCACAAGAGGTAGGGACCGCTGCAGGCATATACATGTCACAGTAATTTTTAAAAAATCACTGTGACATGTATATGTTGGGGGGACAATTGTGTGACACATGGCTGAGGACACACTGGCACAACACGTATATTGCACACATACACAATTGTCATTGTGGTGTCAGTATTCATTGCCAAATGAAAGCTGGCACTACAATGACGGTATACTCACACTTGTCAACGGTGTCCATGTGTGTGCATTGCAATGGGACCTGTGCTGGTAGGTTTGTGCCATCTGTTGTGTATGAGAGTCAGAATGTATATGTGTGGATTGGCTGGTTGAGATGGAGGGAGCTGGAGTGGGTGGTGTGGTTGTGTTCATATGTGTGTCACTTGCATGTGAGATTGATGTTGTGCTGCTGTGTGACACAATCTGGTGAGTGTTGTTGTGTGGCAAACATTGTCTTGCTGTGTGTAGTTATGCCTGTGTGTGAGTGCCTTTGTGTGGATTGGTGTGTAGTTGTGTTGGTTGTTGTGGTTGTGTTGTGTGTGGGTGCAGTGTCAATGATGTGTATATGCTTTGTCATGGATGTATGTCAATGTGTGTACAGGTTGTGTTGCGTTGGAATTGTAATGGATGATGATATGTATTTGGTGTGTTGTGGGGTATGTAGAGCAGGTGGGCACATATGGCAAAGGGACAGTGTGTGTGTCACATACTTCTATTCCATAGTCCCTGCCATTGTACGAAGTCCATTGGGTCCCACCACCGTCTCCCTCAGTTAGAAATCTGCAACCAGTCCACCGCTTTCAGAGCTGCAACATCTAAATACGTCAGACGGAACACCGTTGACTTGGTGGTCTTTTCGGGTCAGCTGCAGACGCAGCTTGGCGGTAAAACCACCAAGATCTAAATCAGGCCCTAAGTTTAGCTGAGTATAACTTGGCCGGGGACCAGTGCCAGTGGTGCAGTATTCTGAAGTAAATTAATTCAAGACGAGAATCTCTTAGCCCTTTGTTTTTGTTTTCCAATAAAGTATCCCAGCTTTTGTCCGTAAGCTCTATATTCAAACATGAGGACCAGCACAACCGTAAATTATTGGAAGTTTCTGAAGAAAAGGAAAAATCAATTAGAATGACATAAAGACCAGAAACAGTTCCCTTGAAGTATTTCCAGGTGTAAATATACTGTGCAATTGGGGATTGGGATGATAGATCATTATTTGTTTGTAATACTTAAAGCAAGGGTAGATGAAAGTTGAGCATATCTATTAAATTGCAATGACAGGAGGTTGCATTCTTGTAATGGACTTGTGAATGATTTTAAAGGATGTTGTTGTGTGAACACATCAGCAATGCGATGCACGTTATGAATGGCCAAAATAGACTAATTGAGTTCCACCCTCTCATATATGATGTCTACATTGTTCCATAATGGGGCTTGGGAATGTAGTTGAGTATGAGTATTCATAAGCATATGTGCCTTCTGCCAGGCTAGTTGAGAGGAGTAAGTGATGTGATTAGTGGAGTTTGTAAACTGCAAACGTTTAGTATAATAAATAGCCAATTCTGCGTTTGATTGGAGTAGGAACTGTTCAAGCTTAACCCAAAGTGGAGCATTCCTGTGAGTGGGCAAGTTATAAATAGTGTGAGCTAACTGTTGTGCAGTCCAATAACTTTCCAAATGAAAAAAACGTAAACCCCCTTTTGCTGAGGAGGAATGTAACTTGAGCCACCTAAACGAGGTCTATCACCATCCCATATGAGCCAGAATATAGTGGAAATAAGAGTTTTGAAAAAAGATCTTGGGATGGAAATTGAAATCGTACAAAAAAAAACAATTGAATTAAGGAATCGTTCATTTTTCTACTCTGTAATCTGCCCCAAAGTGATAAATTCAGAAGTGACCATTGTTGGAAATCTTTTTTGGTCTGCTCAACTATAAGATTTAAATTATTGGCAATCTTATCCTTCAGACCACTATTAAGTAATATCCCTAGGTATTTCAGTTTTATATTTAGCCATTTAAAGGGGAGGTTGTTAATAGAAGCAATAGTGGTGACAGGAGCCACTGGTAGAGCTTCGTTTTTATTTCAATTAATTTTACAACCTGAGAAATTTGAAAATGTATTTACTAGAGATGTTAGCAAGATTGCAGATAATTTTGGATGTGAAAGAGTCGAAAGAATTATACCTGCCTAGTAAAAGGCTTTGATTACTCCAACAGTTGTGTCAATGCCCTTGATTTCAGCATTAGAATGTTTGCTATACCTAGTGGTTCTAAAGCCAAGAGGAACAATAGGAGTGAGAGAGGGCAGCCTTGCCTGGTACCACAATGGATGTTGAAATATGGGGATGTCAGTCTACGACAGGTAGCAGCCGCCGTAGGTGAATGATACATGCCACTCATTAAGGTGATCAAATCTTTACCAAATCCCATCCTCTCCATAGTGTGGCATTGTACGAGGTTGGCCGATCGATGAAACCGGACTGCTTGGTTTTAGTTTTAGGTAAGCTCCCTTTATTGGTCTTTGGACACTATATATATTGTCGTTGTTGGATAGTTTTTTGTGGTTTGGAGGGTTTAAACGTCTTTTCCTTCTGGCTGCTCCATCTCGTCTTCTTCTTTTTCTTTTCTTTCAGGGCCTCGCAGGAAGCGTGTGGAAACAGAAAAGAATAGATACGGTAAGTGTGTTTTTTTTTTGTTTTTCCTTTTCTTTCCCTTCCTCTTTTCTTTTCTCTCTCTCTTTCTCTCCACTCTCTTTTCTCACTCCCCGTTTTTTCCTTTCTTTTCTTTTACTCTCCTTGCTGTCTTCTCTTTGATGTTCTTTAGTCTTCTTTCCTGTCTTCCCTTCTGCCCTGATGTTAGCGGGATTTCTCTTCTTTGCCTGTCTCTTATTTCCTCGTATTTTCCTCTCGTCTCTCCTTTTCTTTTCTCTGTAATATTGTAAGTGCACTGGTTTCTCTACTGTCCTGGTCCTTTTCTTTCTCTTAGGCCTGTTCTCTTCCTCTTTTCTTGGCTTCTTGTCTTCTCCTGTATTCCTTATCCTCTTCCTATACTTTTCCTTCTTATTTGCTTATTCCTCTCCCCCCCCCCCTTGTCCCCATGCTCATAGTGCAGTGCCCGTGTTTTCCTTTTACCCGTCTCCGTCCACCTCCTGCTCCTTTCTCCCCGTCCCGCACTCCCATACCTGGATTGCCCACGCTTCTCCTGAAGCGTGGCGGCTCACTCGTGTGCTCCCCGGGGCCAGCGGTCCTCGTCTCTGCAACGGGCCTCCACCGTTCTGGTTCCCAATGTCGGTCCTTTCTTCCGAAGAGCAGTTGCGGCGTCTTCCGGGGCAGCGTCCTCTGTAGTTGTCCGTTCCTCTTCTCCTGTCGGCTCCTTCAAACGCCAACTCCAAATCCCGTCCATCTCCCCGTGAAAGGGAGGAAGCCTCTTTTTGACTACCTTCAGGTCCCGCGGTGGCGGCAGGGAACCAATGAGAAGGCCGTCTTCCTGGGTCACTTCCATGGCGTTATGGGCAGCGACAGCACAAGCAAGATCAGAGTGTGGGTCGGACTGGTTTGACCCATCACAAACACTCCCCTAGAGAGCGTCTGTCGATGACGCTGAGAAGCAGGATGCCGGGAAAGAAAATCTGCATTCACCATGAGACGGCCCGGAGAGTGGAGCACCTGAAAAGAAAAAGGTTGTAGAGAGAGAAACCATCTTAGGATCCGAGGGTTGGTATCCCTATTGCAAGCGAGCCAAGTGAGAGGAGCATGATCCGTCAAGAGAGTGAAGGGACGGCCACTGAGATAATAACGGAGCGACTCAATGGCCACTTAATGGCCAGCCATTCCTTTTCAATAGTAGGATAGTGCTGTTCCCGCGGGAGAAGCTTTCTACTAATGTATAAGATGGGGTGGACAGAACCATCTGGTTGCGGTTGGGACAACACAGCCCCTAGTCCAACGCCGGAGGCATCAGTTTGTAAATAAAAAGGTCCCCCGAAGTCGGGGCAAAACAACACTGGGTCAGTAGACAGAGCATTCCTGAGTTCGAGGAAACTGGGCATACCAGCCTTGGATAAGGAAGAAAAGGTTTTAGGCGCCTCATTTTTCAGTAAGTTGGTAAGGGGCTCAGCTATGGTTGAGAACTAGGGTATAAATCTCCTATAATACCCCACTAGACCGAGGAAGGCACTTACTTATTTTTTTGATGTTGGTACCGGGATCTGTTGAATAGCTTCCACCTTCTCAATTTGCGGGTGGACCTGCCCCTGTCCTAAGACGTAACCTAAATATCTAATGGTGATAAAACCCAGTCTACACTTTTCGGGGTTAGCAGTTAACCGTGCTTCCCTTAATGCTTGTAAGACTGCTGTTAAATGTTGGAGGTGGTCAGGCCATGTGTCGCTAAATATCACAATGTCATCTAAATATGCTGCCGCATATAAGTGATGGGGACGTAAGACCATATCCATTAACCTCTGAAATGTGGCGGAGCTCCATGCAACCCAAAAGGAAGGACGGTGAATTGATACATCCCGGAGGGTGCAGCAAATGCAGTTTTCTCTCTGTCTGCTGCTCTCAAAGGGATCTGCCAATACCCCTTCGTCAGGTCTAGGGTGGACATGAACCTGGCGTGCCCTATTTTCTCCAATAGCTCGTCAATGCGGGGCATGGGATATGCGTCGAAATAAGTGAGTTCATTGACCCTCCTGTAGTCTACACAAAATTGAGTAGTCCCATCTGGTTTGGGCACTAATACCACAGGAGAACACCAGGGACTACTGGATGGTTCTATAATACCTGTCTGTAACATGTTTTGGACTTCCTGTTCAATCACGGCTTTCTTGGCCTCTGGAACTCTATAGGGTCTTTGTCGTGCTATTTCCTCGCTCTTAGTACGGATACTGTGTTCTGTTAATGTAGTGTGACCGGGCTGTCGAGAAAAAACATCTGTATAGGACTGTATCGTCTGCGAGAGATAGTTTTTATACGTCTCGGAAAGGGAGGTATTGATCTGTGGTTTGTTTTCCTCCAGGTTTTGGGAAGGGGTAAAGGAGGGATATGGTATGTCTTCTCTATGGTCTGTCGTGATATGTTGGACTTTGTGTATAATATCAGTTTCCTGCCATTTTTTTTAACAGGTTTATGTGGTAGATCTGTTCTTTATGGGGCCTATGGGGAAGAGCCAATCTATACGTTGTGGGGTTGATCTGCTCTAATACTTCGTATGGTCCTTGCCACCGGGCTAACAATTTATTCTCACTACTGGGGAGAAGGATCAGGGCCTTGTCCCCGACATTAAGAGTACGAAGTATACTTCTGGTATCGTAACCTTTCTTCTGTTTGTCTTGGGCTTCACGGAGGTTAGCGTGGGCCTTATCCCAAACGGACTGCAGATTCTCTCTCAATTCTTTAGTATAAGTCAGGAGGTCTTTGGCTTCCTCGTCTGTCTCTTCCCACTGTTCGACTAACATTTCGAGGAGAGTTCGAGGGGGTCGGCCAAATAACAGTTCGAAGGGATTATGCCCAAGGGATGTTTGTGTATCGGTACGTATCGCGTAAAGTACAAGGGGTAGTTTATTTTCCCAATCCCTTCCGCCCTCTGCAATGCTCTTCCTGAGTAATGATTTAATGGTCCGATTATATGGTTCCACTAGACCGTCAGTTTGGGGGTGATACACTGAGGTCCTGCTTTGTTTTATTCCCAAAGTTTTGCTGACCTCCCCCATAAGTCGGGACATAAATGGGGTACCCTGATCAGTCAGGATTTCTTTAGGGAAACCGACCCTTGAAAAAAACTCAATCATTGCTTGAGCTACTACTTTCGTGTGCATACTGGGGAGGGGAATTGCCTCGGGATACCGAGTGGCATAGTCTACCAACACCAGGACATATTTTCTCCCTCTACTGGACGGGGTGAGGGGACCAATAAGGTCCATGCCCACCCGAGAAAAAGGGGTTTCTATGACTGGGAGGGGTTGTAACAGGGCAGGGGTTTGCGTGACAGGATTGTAGAGTTGGCATTTCTGACAATTTTGGCAGAACCTATGTATATCCCCGTAGATCCCGGGCCAGTAAAATGTTTGGAGTACCGCCTCCTCGGTCTTGTCCCTTCCGAGATGCCCTTCCCCTTGGTCACCATGAGCTAACTGCAAAACCTGTGCTCGGTAGCTGCCAGGGACTAATAATTGTCTCTGTTGGTCACCACCAGACTGGGGTATCCTATATAAAAGGTGATTATGGATGTGGAAGGTTGGTCCTACCCCTGCCTCCTCGTTACTAAGTGCCTTTGCCCATGCATTCTTTAAGGAGGGATCCTCTCTCTGACTTTGTCTAAAGTCACCAGCCACAGTATATACCTTTCCCATGACTCCCGGTGTTTTAGTGTTCCCATGGTTCTCCTCCCAATGTTGTCGTTTCTGGAGTCTTTTCTGTTGTTTACTTAACTGGGGTTTGGATGGTAGGGGTTCGGCTACCTCAGTATCATAGGGTACTTCTTCCCACCATTTTTTTATCATGTGTTCCTCCCCTGCTTTACTTAACAACCGTGGAAAGGCCGTATAGTCTGTCCCAATGATAATATCTTCTTCGAGGTGTGGCAACACCCCCACCTTGAGGAGTTCCTCCTCGCCCCTCCACTGAAACTTAACCATAGCTACCGGGTAATAGGCTTGGTCCCCATGGACACATGCGATTAATACATGGGCCTGGGGCACTCCTTGCCTCGGCCCCACCAGGTCTTGACGTATCACGCTCTGACTGCAACCTGAGTCAACCAGAGCTACCTTCTCTTGTCCATAAAGAAGAATAGGGAGGGTATATGTGGGTTTTGTCTCTCCTGCCCAGAACACCCTTCCCTTTGTGACTCCGATTTCCATTGGTTCCTCCATATCTTTTTTTTTTAGGACAAAACCTTGCGATGTGACCCCATTCCGAACAGTGGTAACATTGAGGTCCGGTCAAGGGATATGAGGTTTGGATCGGATGGGCTATACGTACTCGTTCTGGTTCATGTGAACCCTGAGGTCGGGAAAGAACTCCTTTTCCTATACTGGGGTGCACAGATGAGGGAACTGGATTTCTGCTAGGATTGGCTTTAAAATCCGGGCTGCTGTGAAAAGCACAGGCTAATTCAATGGCCGTTTCATTGCTCAGCCCGGGGTGTTGGCGAACCCAGTTCCTGGTGGACGGCGGCAGGGCATCCAGAAATTGTTCTAGTACTATGACATCCAACATCTCTTCACGAGTTTTTCTGTGGGCCGCAACCATCGCCCAGCAGCATGTTGGACCCTGTAATAGAGGGTGCGCGGGCTTTCCTGTAGGAGCCATTTCATGTGTCGGAATTTGGTCCGATAGCTCTCGCTGTCCAGACCTATTCTTTCTAGTATGGTCTTTTTGATCTCTTTATAGGGAAGAGTACCAGTAGGATTTAGGGCTTGATAAGTTGCTTGTAACTGTCCGGTTAACAGTGGGGCAATGTACTGACCCCATTTTTCTTCTGGCCAACTGGCTGAGCTGGCCACCCTCTCGAAATTAAGAAAGAAGGAGTCAGGATCTTCCTGGTCCTGATATTTTTGTAGCACACTACTTGGTACATTAGGATGTACCTTAGTATGGGCAATGGTTTCCGTTAGTTTACTCAGGGCAGTCTCGTGCACAAGTTGGTTGTTGGCCATGATTGTGGCCTGACTTTTAAGTGTGGTTTGTAAAGCCTCTCGCTCCTCTTTAGCGTCCTTCATTTGTTGCTCCCACATCAACTGGAGATGGCGTTGTCCTTCCGTGAGTTGGGCTATGACATCCGCCATGGTGGGTTTTTCCCTCTATTTTGGTTATAGGGGACCGGTAAATCCCACTTCTGACACCACTTTGTACGAGGTTGGCCGATCGATGACACCAGACTGCTTGGTTTTAGTTTTAGGTAAGCTGCCTTTATTGGTCTTTGGACAGTATATATATTGTCGTTGTTGGATAGTTTTTTGTGGTTTGGAGGGTTTAAACGTCTTTTCCTTCTGGACACTCCATCTCGTCTTCTTCTTTTTCTTTTTTTTCAGGGCCTCGCGGGAAGCGTGTGGAAACAGAAAAGAATAGATACGGTAAGTGTGTTTTTTTTTTTTTTTTTTCCTTTCCCTTCCTCTTTTCTTTTCTCTCTCTCTCTCTCTTTCTCTCCACTTTCTTTTCTCACTCCCCGGTTTTTCCTATGTTTCTTTTCTTATACTCTCCTTGCTGTCTTCTCTTTGATGTTCTTTAGTCTTCTTTCCTGTCTTCCCTTCTGCCCTGATGTTAGCGGGATTTCTCTTCTTTGCCCTTCTCTTATTTCCTCGTATTTTCCTCTTGTCTCTCCTTTTCTTTTCTCTGTAATATGGTAAGTGCACTGGTTTCTCTACTGTCCTGGTCCTTTTCTTTCTCTTAGGCCTGTTCTCTTCCTCTTTTCTTGGCTTCTTGTCTTCTCCTGTATCCCTTATCCTCTTCCTATACTTTTCCTTCTTATTTGCTTATTCCTCTTCCCCCCACCTTGTCCCCGTGCTCATAGTGCAGTGCCCGTGTTTTCCTTTTACCCATCTCCGTCCACCTCCCGCTCCTTTCTCCACATCCTGCACTCCCGTACCTGGATTGGCCACGCTTCTCCTGAAGCGTGGCGGCTCACTCGTGTGCTCCCCAGGGCCAGCGGTCCTCGTCTCTGCAACGGGCCTCCACCGTTCTGGTTCCCAGCGTCTGTCCGCTCTTCCGAAGAGCGGTTGCAGCGTCTTCAGGGGCAGCGTCCTCCGTAGTTGTCCGTTCCTCTTCTCCTGTCGGTTCCTTCAAACGCCAACTCCAAATCCCGTCCATCTCCCCGTGAAAGGGAGGAAGCCTCTTTTTGACTACCTTCAGGTCCCGCGGTGGCGGCAGGGAACCAATGGGAAGGCCGTCTTCCTGGGTCGCTTCCGTGGCGTTATGGGCAGCGACAGCACAAGCAAGATCAGAGTGTGGGTCGGACTGGTTTGACCCATCACAGGCATAAATAGCCCCATTCAACTCTATCAAAAGCTTTTTCCATATTTAATGAGAGAAGGACTTTTTCTTCTTTATTATTTTGCAGTTGTCATAGTAAATGTGAAATAATATGAAGATGGTTAATAGGGAATCCATCAGGGACAAACCCAACTTGAGAAGGATGTATTAAAAGGGTAATAACTGAGTTAAGGTGACTGGCTAAAACTTTGGTTAGAATTTTAACATCTGAGTTTATTAGGGAAATTGGTCTATAACTAGAACATTCTAAAGGGTCTTTATTTTGTTTAAGAATAACCGTGATACGGGTCCTTAAGAAATCAGTAAGTAAATGTCCCAAAAGTAGAGTCTCGTTGAAGACAGACTTTAGGATCGCGACAGTGTAATTTATGGTGACCTTGTAAAATTCAGTGGGAAAGCCATCTTTCCCAGGTGCTTTACCAGTGGCCAAACAGGCAATTGCTTTAATTATATCATCACTTGTGATTTCCCATTTTAGTTCTTCTTTCTGTCCCTGTGTTAATTTAAGAAGATTGAGTTTGGAGAAAAAGGTATCTTCTTCTGATTGGTCTAAGCAAGTTATGGATGTGTATAGTGTTTCGTAATAATTCCGACAATGAGATAGGATCTTTGAGGGATGTGTAAGTAATTCTCTTTTAAGATTTCTGATAGGTGAAACTATGCAGGAGGATTCCTGCTGACGTATTTGGTAAGCTAGCAGTCTCCCAACCTTATTACCTCATTTGTATTGTCATTGACAAATACAAAACAAACATTTCTGTGCATGAGAAGTATAAAGACTGCTAAGGGTGAATTTTGCAGCTAATATGTCTGGTGGTTGTGGCTGAGAGTAGGAGGTTGTAAGGGTTGAGATTTTCTTTTCAAGATATATTCTAACAATGTTTGGTTGTTTTTTTAAGTGCTGTATCCCTCATTCTCCGTCCCCTCAATACTACTTTTATGGCACCCCATAATGTATGTGCCTCTGAGACTGAGTGATCATTATCATTTAGGAATTGTTCCACATGTGTGCATAATTGTTTTTCTTGGGGAGTCTTATAGGAGGAGAGATTGATTCTCCAAGGAGGTTTTGGGGAACGGGAGAATGCTAAATCAATAGAAATATCAATGAGGCCATGATCCGATATACTGCAAGGAATAATATTTGTGTGCATTACTAGTTGCAGAATAGAAGAGAAGGTCAGAAGATATTCGAAATGTGGAATCATTAATAAAATCTAAGCTCATGTGTCTATCTCTACTATATGATGGATGTTGTGTTTGTCCGCTATAGCTATAAATAGGTCGATAATGATGTTCCAGTCTCCCCCTATTAGTACCCGTGAGGACCCAAAAGATGTCAGTAATCTCCTTAAAGTGGCTATAAAGGTAAATTAAGAGTCCGGAGAGGCATATATTGATCCTGCTAGTATAAAAGTGTTACAAATGTGGAGTTTAACAAAGGTATATCGTCCCTCAATATTTTCCCATGTTTGCAATATCGCATAGGGTAAGTGTTTATTAAAGAGAATGGCAATGACACATTTCTGTTGTGGTGTGGTGTAATTAACTGTCTTTGTAGGCGTAATACTGGCAAGTATGACATGGCCAACCCAATCTCTTTTTAACTTTTCACTTTCTGGTGAAGTAATGTGTTTTTTTTGTTTTGCAATAATGCAACATCTGGTCTGTTGTGACCAAGGTAAGCGAGTATTTTTTTCCTTTTGATAAAGTGTGTCAATCCATGTACAAAGGGAACATTTTTAACCATCTCTAGTAGGTTGACTGCATAGGTGTAGGTTGATGGTTTAAATGTAGATGTTAGTGTGAAGTTACAAATGTATATAAATTAGGTATATTATTAGTGCTGAGTATAATGTTGATATGAGACAATGAATTCTGTTTCGAAGATGATTTACTAGTAGGTACTTTGTAGAATATTTAGTCTGACAATAGTAGAAATAAACAAATATGCGACTAATGATTAGTTATATGTCCAACAACAAACGTTCAGACAACAAAAGGTAAACTTTTGAAGCTTTTAACTGAAGAGGTGCTTTTGAGACGACGTGGAGTAGAGGTAAGCAAGATCATCAGCCTTATGAAGATCAAACATAAATGCCCGATATAAAAAACTAGGTTCTAAAATGTGTTTCTAAGAAAACAATACATCTTGGCGAGTAATATACACGTGAACTAAATCACAATAAGCAATAAGAAAAAAGGATGTGCGTAAAATACGGTAGCTGCAAGTTACGGCTTAACAGCATTCAAATATCTGATCTAAGGGAGGGTGAGAATAGAGAGGAGTGGCAGAAGACAAAGGGGAGAAAAAATGCAAAAATATTTTACACATTTATAAAGAAGTGCAGTAATAAGGATATAGAATATATCATGTTTATGCATTCAGAGATTTTCTCAATTTATCTCTTCGTGTTGATCCCTTTCCAGTTTTACATTTCCAACCATGGGACCAATTGCAAGTCACAGTTTCCCATCTACTACATTCATCTAAGCCTGAAGTAGTAATACTATTCAGATCCTATGTGGCTAGAGGAGAGGTAGACTTAAGATCCATTTTCATCCAGGTCATTTAGAAAAGATTCCAAGTCATGTAGGTCGAGGAATTGCTTGGTTTTTTCTTGATACATTATGATCATAGAAGCAGGTTCCAGAAGTCCATATTTAATTTCCCTCCTTCTCAACCTAGAATGAGGAGCCAAAAATTGTTTCCTCTTGATGTTAGCAGGGAAAGAGAAGTTCACGATGATGATAATCTGTGTTCTGTCGTAGGTATATTGACCTTGTTTTCTTGCTTCAGTTATGATTTGTTAAGCCTGTTGATTACAAAGGCAATAAGCCAGGATATGGTGGGGTTGAGAGGTGTGAGCAGAGTTTTTGGAACGCACTCGGTGGGCGTGTTGAAATTCGAGTTGTGGGAAAAATGTAAGTTTCATTAGTGTAGGGATTAGGTTAGCAAGAAATTATAGGATGTTGCCCTTTTCTAATTGTTCTGAGAGATTAATAATTCTAATATTGTTCCTTCTACTGCGATCTTCCAAGTCAATTGTTTTTTGTTGGAGGTACCAAATGTCTTGATTGTGCTCTTGATTGATTCATGATTCAACCTTAGTGGGGCAACCATCCATTATTTGTATGCGTGATTGAGGTCGGTTAACTTCCACCCTAAGAGACTGAATTTCCATGGTAGTTGCAGTTATTGGTTATTTACTGAAGCAATGTTAAGTTTTAATGTCCAATAGTTACTTTAAGTAAAGTATCCATTGCTGTTGAAGGGATATCCTGAGAGGTTGCCATGGTAGAAGGGGGACCTTTGTTAGATGGGTCTGTCATTAAGGTTTCACTATATAACAGATGTTGGGGCTCATTCTGGTTGGCTGAGATGAGGCCCCAGCCAGGCAGAACCTACTACTCCCGTCAGGGGTGGGTGATTACACTCACTGTATAACCTGCGCTCACCCTTGGGTAGCAATAGCACAGCACTTTCACACAACAATTACACTTGGAGTCACAAAAGAGACTTCAGATGAGTTGTATGTAAATAAGATTTGTATTCAACACATATATTAGTAACACAGCATGATCATCATGTAAATCTGGGCATAGATCACATTTAGAATTATTACTCGCAGTACCAACTCTGTTAAACACCATACACAGTACGTACCTGAAAGAAAAATAATACTTTCCCTTCCAGCACCCTTATGCGGTGCCAAACGCTGTCAACAAGAGATCTAGCCTGGAGATTACCCCAATTCAATAACACACTGTTGCACTGTCACAACGTGTGTAGCAATATGTACATACTAAGGACCTCATTATGACATTGGCGGTAAACCCCACTTACCGCGATGCTGACTGCCGCCAACATACCGCCGCCATGGCGGATATCCGTTCACCATATTATGACACACACACACCAATCCGTCACTATTCAGCCACACACACAAGTCTGCCACACCAAAGGTCAGTGATGAACTGGCGGTATCAAAACCCACACCGTTACGCCAACAGAACTACGCCCACAACATAATGTCCCACGAATCACCACGGCGGACATTCAATGGCGGTAAACCATTGGCGGTACATTCCGCTGTGCTCAATATACACACACACATACAAAACAACACCACATTGGTCAATTCAAACTACACACACCTGACACCCATACACACACCACACCCACACACCCACATTACACACAACCCTTTATCATTACAAACTATTGGCACCAGACAGACATCACAACCACAGGCAAGACCAGAGACACACACCACCATCACCTATACACCACCCACGCACCTCACAACACACACCCCAACACATCACCCTACACACCCTCACCCACAATACTCACACAACACCCATGGCACCACAACGACACCCCAGATTCTCTGAGGAGGAGCTAAGGATCATGGTGGAGGAAATCATCTGGGTAGAGCTACAGCTATTTGGAGCACAGGTGCAGCAGATATCCATTGCTAGGAAGATGGAGCTATGGCGGAGGATCGTGGACAGGGTCAACGCAGTGGAACAGCACCCAAGATCTAGGGATGACATCAGGAAGAGGTGGAACGACCTACGGGGGAAGGTATGTTCCATTGCAGCAAGACACCAACCCGCAGTACAGAGGACTAACAGTGGACCCCCACCTCCTCCTCCACAACTAACAACATGGGAGGAGCAAGACTTGGCAATCATGCATCCTGAGGGCCTGGCCGGAGTAGGAGGAGGACTGGACTCTAATAAGTCAACTCTTTACTACTATCACCCCCTACCTGCATGCCATCACATACCCCCACCCTCACTCCCATCACTCCACCACCTCCCACACACCCCACCATCACAACCCACACATCCCAATGCGAAGCCCTGTATGCCATACCAATGCATGGACACCACTCACAGACCTGCATGGACACCTATCATTAAAGCATGCAAACCAGAGAGAATCAGCTAGCCCACCACATAACAACTCACACAAGGTAAAGCTGCCAGGGCAATAACAACCATATAGGGCACCCCATCCATGCACAATATGTCACACACATAAACAATAACACTGCATATACATCCCCACAGGTATACCAGCCAATGTCACTGCAGAAGAGGTGCCAGCACTTTCCATTCCCCCCACAGAAGAGGCCCTCAGTGATGACAGCGACTCTGCTCACCTGGATATGGATGTACAACCTGGCCAATGAGAGACCTCCTGACAGTCTTTTACCCAGCCACAGTCACACACCACCACAGAGCCTCCCCCCTCAGGAAACACCACCGCAGCACCCACCCAGTGTACCCACACCTATGTCCCCAGGACACATCAATCAGCAGTGTGTCCACCACTACAGGGACCCCAGGGCACACCACAAACCCAAGACAATCAGGGACCTGTGGTCAGTGGCAGTGGGCACATCGTTCAGGGGACAGAGGCACAGGACAACACGGAAGCTGGGAGGACTGCTGTGCGCCAGGGGGAGGACAGGCCCAGGGAACCAACTCTCCAGGAGGCACTCACCGAGATCTTGGGAGCATACCAACATTCCCAGGATACTCTGGGCCAGATCCTGGACAACGTGCAGGAGAAAAGGCGGCTGCAGGAGGGACAGTACCAGGGGATCAGGGAGGACTTCAAGGCCATGAACACCACCCTGGTCTCCACTGCAGGGGTGCTGCCAGACATGGCCAACATTATGAGGGAGGCAGTGTCACACCAGCAGGTGCCTGCCACTAGCCAGACTTCTGAACAGCCCTCCACCTCCGCTGCCTCTAGTGGACTGGAGGCCCCGCCACAGGACCAACAGGCCACAGCACCCCTACCCCTGCAGAAGGAGAACCACCCCACAAACATTCCCTGCGATCCATGCAGAAGCCATAGACTATTGCCAAGACCCCCGCTATGAAATACGACTCTCCTGATTGTCACCCTTGTATCCCACTCTGTCCACCTTGAACTGCCATTGCTCCCCTTCCTATGCCCCCTTGGACAATGCACCTGTGCTACAAATAGACTGGAACTATACCCTGGACTTTCCTCCATTATCACCCCAGCCCATTGCCTTTCTCCCTTTTCTTCATATCACTGCAATAAACACACTTTGGAAAAAATATGGAGTATGTCAAATGAGTGATGTATTAGTTTAACAGGGTTTAAACATTGCAATTCAACTGTACACAAATGTTTACATAGGAAAGACCTGCAGTTGGCTGCAGTTAACACACCAGGAGTGATAGGGAGAACCAACATCTGCAAAAAGAGTTGCCAAAGGGTACAGTGAGTGGCCATAGAAGTGGGAAATCACAGCCTGCCAGTGACAATGTGAAACAAAAAACTGACAATAAATGTGAAGTAACACTTTCTTACCTGTGTGTCATTGGAAGTAATGTCTGATCACTGCAGTTCTGTTGCCTCATCCTCATCCTCTGCCACCTCATCTTCACTGTCCACAGGGTCCACTGCTGCCACACATCCATCTCCAGCCTCCTCCTCCTGCAGAAACGGCACATGGCGTCTCAAGGCAAGGTTATGCAACATTCAGCATGACACGATTATCTGACAGACCGTCTTGGGTGAGTAGCACAGGGATCCACCAGTCAGATGGAGGCACCAAAACCTGGCCTTCAGGAGGCCAAAAGTGCATTCAATGATCCTTCTTGTTCGCCCATGTGCCTCATTGTAACATTCCTCATCCCTTGTCCTGGGATTCCTCACAGGGACAGTAGCCATGATAGGTTGGGGTAACCTGAGTCACCTGCAAATATTGTTGGACAACTATTAGCCAGACACTATCCCTTATTGGCCACACCATACCCATACACCAACATCCACTGGGTGGGAACCAGGGCTCACCAATTAGACACACCCTGTGCCTCTGTAGTTGGCCCATCACATTTGGGATGCTGATATTCCTCAGGATAAAGGCATCATGCACCGACCCAGCATACTTAGAATTGGCATGGGAGATGTACTGGTCCGCCAAACACAGCTGCACATGTGTTTAATCAGAGCAGACAACACTCTTGTCAGCACAATTGAAAACATTGGCTGTGATATTCCTGCTGCCAAGCCCACTGTCACTTGGAAAGAACCAGTTGCCAAGAAATGGAGCACAGATAGGACTTGCAAAATAGGGGGGATCCCGGTGGGTTGACAGATAGCAGATATCAGGTCAGGCTCCAATTGGGCACATAGCTCTGTGATTGTGGCCCTGTCAAGTCTACAGGTGAGGATAATGTGCCTGTCCTCCATTGTTGCCAAGTCCACCAGGGATCTGAACACGGGGTTATGTCTCCATCTCCTGTTCATCTGCAGCGGTTGCAATCTATGGAGCAAAAGAGTGAGGAGCCAGTCATAACTTGTACATTATAGCCACTACAGTTCAATGCATGATGTGAATTTTAAATATATTAGTGGCATATGTCCTGTATGTACAATTGTGATCTGTGACGCAGTTATGATCCATGCACTGCCCCCCCTCCCTGAAATGGCGTGCCATCGCCAAGGATGTGCGGACCCTGGGGGTCTACTGCAGGCGGAGCACCCACTGTCGGAAACGGTAGGAGGACCTGAGACGCTGAGCATGGAAGACGGCGGAGGCCCAGCTGGGGATGGCCTCCCAATGAGGAAGGAGTGACCGTCGAACGTTGACCCTCCTGATGGCCTGCATACTGGCGGTGGCCTATCCGGAGCTAGATGGGCGCTTGATGGCATCACAGCAGCCACAAGGGGGTGAGTACAGTGCCCATCATTACAACGTACGCATGGTGTGGTGGTATCTGGGTGGAGGATGTGTGTCTGTGGGTGCTCCTAGGCCAGACCTGACATTGCAGAGTAGGTCCCATGTTGGGGAGGGATCTGATGTAAAATTTCTCCAACCTAGCTAGTAGGCATCCACTACTGGGCAGGGCTGTGTGGGTCCCAGGTATGCAGCAGTTGGCGGTATGTGTCCCTCCCCATGCCCTGATGACTGGCATTGTTACTGATAGTGCATTGCATAGTGTGTAGGGCTGTTCCCTGTGTGTGAGGGTGGTACGTACACCAACAGTGCTGTTGGTGCAGCCATTGACCTAGTGTATTCTATGTCTCTTCCCACCCCTTTTTTTGTTTTGTCACCCTGTCCTTATGTGCATTAGCATCATCTGGCAGAGGAACAGAGGCACCGGCAACGGAGGGAGCTGCATCCCACAGGACCCAGGAGGCAGAGTCCACCGACAGTGAGGGCACCAGTGGGACGGAGGGCGAGGGGAGAACCATGGCGGAGACTGGAGGGGACCGTTCGGACACAGATACCTTCTCAGACAGAAGCTCCCTGGTGGTGGCGGACACCTCTGTGCCCACCTCAGCTACAGGTACAGCCGCCTCCCCCTGTACCAGCACCGCCCTCCCAGCAGCCCCTCATCGAGTTGCCCATGCTCGCTCACCCAGGAGGGTGGGCATCTCCTTCACCCCAGGCACCTCAGGCCCTGCCCCAGTTAGCCCTGATGCCCTGAGTGAGGAGGCTATTGAACTATTGCAATCCATCACTGTTGGGCAGTCAACCATTGTGAATGCCATCCCGGGGCTGACAGCCCAAATACAAAAGACCAAATGCATTTCTGGAGGACATTTATACTGGCTTGGCGGCTCAACAGAGATCAATCCAGGCTCTGGCCTCCTCTCTGATGGCAGCCATTGTCCCTGTTCCCACCCTCCCTCCTCCAACTTCCTCTTCCCAATCACATTCCCCTCAACCTATCCCAAGCACACAGGTAAACGAGCATGCACACAGTTCAACACAAAAGAGTGGCACGGGCAAACACAGGCACCACACTTCATCCCACAGGCACTCACAAGAATACCATCCAGATGCAGACATACCAACATCCATTGCCTCCACTGTGGCCCCCTCCTCCTCTTCCTCCACCTTCCGCCCAGTTGCATCTAAACTCACACCTGCATGCACTACATCCTCATCCACTACCTCCATCACCAGCACACCTCTCAGAACACACACATCACTTGCAGTCACCACCCCAAAATCCATGCACACATCCCCTGTGTCCTCTCTTACTGTGTCTGTGCCCCCTCCTCCAAAAGTACACAAACGCAAGCACTCAGACACATAACAGCCATCGACCTCACAACAGCATCCAGCCCATGCACCTGCACCCAAACACAGCAGACAGACACCTCCTACAACCACTCCCTCTTCCTCCACTCTCAGACCTTCTCCCTCTTCCTGCCCCAATATTCCTAAGAAGCTTTTCCTCTCCACCATTGACCTCTTCCCTACCCCTCCCCCCGTCCTTCACTTCTGGCCAGGGTGGCTAAAACTCAGCCAAGCATCTCAGCCACCCAGTCCACGGGCCCAGTAGTGTCCACAGTAACATGTGGTGGGAAAGGATCCCGGGCACCAGGCAGCCACACGGAAACGCTGCCTGCCCCAAGTGCTGCCAGGAAGGGCAAGGAGCCCTCCCCAGCTGCTGCCATGAAGGTCAAGGTGCCACCCCCAACTGCTGCCAGGAAGGTCAAGGTGCCACCCCCAGCTGCTTCCAGGAAGGGCAAGGAGCAATCCCCAGCTGCTGCCAGGAAGGGAAGGGGCCTGCACCAGCAGGCAGAAAGGTAAAGGGGCCTGGTGCTGGGACTCAATCGGAGTCCCCACCACCAACTATGGTGGTGCAACAGTCCAAGGCTGCAGGGGATGGACAGGAGCCTCCCCCCCCCACTATCACCAGCAGCAGCACCACCATCGCCACCACAAGCAGTGGGCAACTGTCAGAGGCTGCAGGGGATGGGCTGGTGCCTCCCCCCACCACCAGCGGCAGCATCAGCAGCACCACCACTGAGCAGGCGTCACGGCCGGCAGACAGTCTGTAGTCCTGCGTCTATGGGCTGTTGTGCATCCTGCCCCCTGCAAATCCTGTGAGTATGACACCCACCTGAGAAACTGTGACCTTGCACTCCCCAAGATCTGCATCACGGGGCTCGATGCCCCCTTCCGAACCAGTGGGCATGGCACCCACTCACCACATCCTCTCTAGGATGTAGATCACAGGGCACGATGCCCCCTCCAGAACCAGTGGGTATGGCACCCACTCACCCCATCCTCTCCAGGCTGAAGATCACAGGGCACAATGCCCCCTCCAGAACCAGCGGGTATGGCACCCATCATCAATCCTCTCCAGGATGAAGATCAAAGGGCACAATGCCCCTTCCAGAACCAATGGGTATGGCACCCACTTGAGAGACTCTGGCCTTGCACTCCCGAGAACCAAGCACAGGGCATGTTGCCCCTCCAGAGCATGTGGGCAAGTCACCCACTTGAGAGACTGTGGGCTTGCACTCTCCAGGGCAAATCAGTGGGCAAATCACCCACTTGAGAGACTGTGGCCTTGCACTTCCCAGGACAAAGCAGTGAGCAAATCACCCACTTGAGAGACTGTGGCCTTGCACTTCCCAGGACAAAGCAGTAGGCAAATCACCCACTTGAGAGACTGTGGCCTTGCACTCGCCAGGACAGCGCACAGGACATGTTACCCCCTCCAGGACCAGGGGTGTTGTTCCTTCTGCTGGCTGGGGGGCCCCCCCCGTTCCCCATCCCCGAGGTGCCTGCCTGTTTTCCAACTGATGCCCCTGCAGTGTTCTCTCTGTGTTGTTGCAGGAGTCAAGTGGGGCCTTGGACTTTGTAATGTGGCCCTGTGGCCCATGCAGATTGAGGAATGGGCAGTGTCCCTTGATTTGTACATATGTATATACTTTTAGATTGGATGTACGTATTTCTACTTTATTTATATTATTACACTCACTTTCATATATTCATATATATTACTGCATCTGCTTGTGTGTATGGTGTTGGGGGTGGAGGTGTTTCATGTTGCATGCGTGTGTCACTCTCTTTTTCCTCTGCCCCTCCTCTGTGTGCTAGGGGGCTGTATTCACCGTGGTCGTCTTCGCCATCGTTGGTGTTCGTGGTGGAGCAGGACGTAGAAAATCATGGGAAAGATCTGCAGTTCAGGCTCCATGGATACATGGTTCTTCCTTGAGTCTCCAATGGTGAGTCGTTTCCCTTCTGTGCAGTGTTTACGCCAAACTTTTGATGTAGTTGGTACCGCCTCGGAAAAGGTGGCGGATTGGCCTGTCATAATACAATGGGCGGAACATTGGCTTCTGCCTGTTGCCGGCTACCGCCATGGTGCCTGTTGATTCCGGTCGGTGTGGTAAAGTGGCTGTCTGTCTGAGCTCTTTCCACCATGGTCATAATTTGGTGGTATTTACCGCCAGCCTGTTGGCGGTATTACTGCCGCTTTATCACCGCCCGCCAGGGTTGTAATGAGGGCCTAAGACTTGCAGCACTTTTAATTAGCTCCGCAGCTTGGGCCACATAAGTAAAACTCAATGTCAACCGTGAGAGGCTTCTGGCAAGAAATAACGAGTATAGCAACACCACCGTGTTTTTCTATCAGTCACCCGCACGCACTCCCTTACATTCACTCCGTACCACTACATGGTGCCACGGATATCGGGTGGCTCGTACACACACTTGCGCGCGCTCGCTTCTAGAATCCTAATGCGGTGCATTGATAACTGGCCGGTTAATGTCACTGTGCTCGCAGACACTCAGGACCCCGAACTGCCCCCCACCCGCCAACCAGTGCCTGCTACCCCACCCCCCCATGAGCTGGAGATGAAGCAATCTTTTCCTGGATACTAGGGCGCTCGCAGCTGAAGTCACACTTCTTAGGATCCCTGGGACAAGGTGGAGGGAAGACAGAGAAAACGGCTGATCAGGCAGCAGTTAACATATAGAGGTTTGGGCACCAATCGGGAGGTACATTTAGAGTTCTGCAAAGCACAGGGGGAGGATTGCTGGGGTCACACACTAGTCACAGCAGCACCCAGCCCAGCCAGGCACTTCAATACCTAAATAGTTACCAAATCCGCACCTCCCGGAAAGGAGGCATAAGTCTTGTGTGTGATGACTTGAGCTGCCCCGACAATTTGAGTTGTACATGAAGAGCTACTAGGTCCGGACCTCTGGGGAAGACAGCACATTGTCTGGCGCGCGATGACTCAAGTTCCACCAGTTGATTCTGATCCCACAGATAAAGTGCTCAATGCTGTGTCTCCCTGGAGTGAGGCACAGTGTCTGGGGTACGATGACTTGAGTTGTACCAGACTGTTTGATCACACATGACAATGCAGTACCTCCCCAAAATGAGGCACTATTCGTGTGCGCGATGACTTGAGTTGCCCCAGACAATCCGATCATACACAAGGAATTCTTATTCTGTAATTCCGTGGAATGAGGCACAGCGTCTGCTGCGCGATGACTTGAGTCGCACCGGCACTGCACCAGATGCACCCCCACATCCGAGGGTTGCAACTTATCAATCAGGCACCACACACAATGAGTATGCAGTCAGGTGGCGCATGAGAGAAATGCCGCACCCAGGAAAAAAGTGGTCCATGCGGGGTCCTGCAACTGGTGAACCCACTCACAACAAGCAAGGCGTTGTTGCGTGCAATGGCTCCGCAATGAAGGGCTATACTCCGTAAGTGCAGGCAGTACTTTTAAGGCTCTGCACCAGGCAATTCTGGTCTCCAGGTGCACTACATATTCTACGCTCACACCATTGCAACCAGGTAGAGACCAGCAGACAATGTAGATGTGGAGGAGAGCACCACTGTCCAGATGACACCAGTAGATTGTGTAAGTCCCGCACAGGAGGTCTTTGATGTCCCTGAGACCTCCAGGCAGAAGAGAGGACAAGCCAACAGGCCCTTGGAAAGCACACCACAGAGTGCCACACAGCAGCAGGAAATCTGCCCAGGCCAACCACGATGCAGGAAGGGTGTGCGGATCCCTTCCATGGACAGTAAATACTCCTGTGCACAACAGATTCCTCTGAGAGTGTGCAACATGCAGTCCAGTGGTACTGGTCCCACGTCACTGCTAGTGTATCGCTAAGTTGCTGAAGTGTGGTACTCGTAATTATACTCAAGTATGCTTTTGAAGTTGGGGGTGTTTCAAAGGGGTTCCCTCTGAACCACAGATGTCACCCCTAAATTTCAGTCCTGTCTGTCATAGGGCTGTCCCTGAGAGGCCAAGTGTCAGAACCTCTCCCTCCAATCTATCTAGTCAGACCCTCAATGACAGACGTCTATTGTTCCAGTTGCCTAAGGTTTATAGCTGTTGCTAGACGGGAATAGACATATGTGCTCTTCCCCCGCTTCCCGTGGAATGAAGCTGAATCAAAAGACACACAAAAAGAGCTTTTAGAACATAGAAGTGGCCACTTTCTAGAACTGACATTTCTAAGGCATTATTGACAAAACAACCTTTACTATGAGAAGGGGTTGTCATTGTGAACCCAATGATAGTAAAAATCATGGGGCTGCTCCACTGCATTTCACTGCTGCAGCCAGGATCAATTATTAACTTCCTCCCATATTAACCCATAGGCAGAGCAGCTCTCATGGGCAGTGAGCACACACATGGGTATTCTGCACTCCCTGGGCATACGTGCCCTGGTGCATGCACAAGCCTGCAGGGGCAGGCTGGACACAAGTTTAGGATCATCAAAAAGGTGCAAGTACCCCCATACTGGCCTGCTGTTAAAGGCTCAGTATATATAAAAACGTCAGTGTGCAAGTGTGCACACCCTTGCAAGTTGTGCCAGTCTCAGTAAATATGAAAACCCCAGTGTGCAAGTGTACACATGTTGGCTAGCTGTGTCAGGCTGAATAAATATGAAAACCCCATTGTACAAGTGTGCACAACTGAGACACAATGGCAGGCACAGTACCTCATTGAACACCATTGTACAAGTGTACACACAGTCTCCTGCAATGACAGGCTCAGCACATAGTAAAACGCTGTTGTGCAAGCGCGCACACATTTGCCTGCTGGAGCAGGACCGTACCCACTGGTTAGCACCTCTTCCTAACCAGTGGAGGAAGGGCGTGCACAGAGGGATGGTGCCCAGGGCCCCTAAGCCACTACAACATAACCAGCCCACCCTATGGGAAAGGCTGACCCTACCAGGGCATGACATACCTTTGTGTACCTGCCCTGGGGAAATATAAGGCCTGCGCAGGGTTGTCCATGGCATGAGAGATGCCACCATGAGCACAGGCGCAAATGTGCCCCCCCAGACCTGCATTGTCAGGCTTAAGACATGGTTGACAGGCTCTTCCAGTGGGTTGCACACTCATTGCAGTGTCCCACTGATAGCCAGAGTAGTACCCTCCCTGGGTATGTGGTGTACCTTTTTACAGGGCACTCCCGGGTACAAAACCGCAACCACCCCCATGAGCACCCCTTCCTGGCATGTGTAGATAGGGTGTGCATAATTTCCCACTGCAGTACAGTGGGAAAGTGTCAAGAGTCCTAAGGCCACAGAAAGAGAGTTAGCAAAAAAACTGGAGAAAAAAGCAAAAAGTTTCAGGAAAATCCCCTAAGAAGGCCATGTCCAACAACAAATGTCTAATGTGTTTAAATTTCAACAGGAAACAAAAAAGGAGAGATGGAATGCTCTTCTTCCTTATAGTAAAACCAGACCAAGATAAAGATTAAGGGAGGAGGCAGATTTAGTTCAATGATAAAATCTGTATCAACAAAGCAGCTAGTGATAAATCCAAAGGAGGTTCCCACCTCAAGGAAATAGTCACACAAAGTTTGGTGATCCTTGGAAACCTTTGACATTGCCTTTATTCTTTTTACTAGTATTCCACTATTCTGAATGATTCACTCAGTCCGTATTCAGGTGGATAAGGCTTATATTTTAAGCACCACTCTCTCCACAGTCCATTCCACTACACACCCACTCCTCTCACCCCAGAATTACTCAATCTTGTTTCACTTTGTACTAAACCAATATTGTAGGGGGAGTAAGAGCAGGTGTTCTCAGCAGTCCCAAATTTCATCTGTTCCATTATCAGTTGGTTAAATTAATTTCTATCAGGTTATTTGACTGAAAAATAACAAAATCCTTCAGCATATTATCCACAGATGAAAAAAAGAGAAAGCAGAAAAATAACAGAGGGATGTATGAAGTTGGCCCTTCATGTGGTATGTGACTACGGTGTAAAGGGTCCAGGGATTCCCCATTGAGTGGGCAGGGCTTGCTTTGCAATCCCAAAGAGCTCTATTTTGGGGTTGTGTGGTCGCACAGCCTTAGGCTTAACAGAGGAGTGCAATACATCTGCAAATACCACAATACTCAATAAATGAGATACATGACTCAAGAAGGAGATCCACACCAATTTATAAAAATAGCAGGTGTCTTTATATATGTTTAGACATCAGAGAAACATTGTTCAGGTAGGTTTTAAATAGGAATTCTTTTCACTTAAAAGTGGACACAGTGCACTTTCTGAGTTCTGCAATGTTATCCTATGGGAGGAAAAACAGGTAGAGTACAGCGGCTTACAGGACCAATCTCCAGGAGATGAAGTGAGTAGTGGGCAAGGTCCAAGGCAGCACCCACAGTACACCATCAGTGGCACAGGAGCGGCCGGGTGCAGAGTGTCAAACAGTGTTGGGTGCCTAATGCATTCTTTTGGGGCTCAGTCACTACGGAAAGAGGTTGCAGGCTCTGGCCAGGAGGCCAGTGGGGCTAAACAAACAGTGGGGCTCAGGCCTTACGATGCTCGCCACAGGCAGGCACCTTTGGTCCTCTTTTCCACGGCTCACGGGCAACAGGTGCAAAGGTGTCCTTAGGTTTGGGGTTTTTCTGACTGGAGCGGTCGCGGTAGAGGGGTGCTGCTTGCAGAGGCTGCAAGCGTTGTCTGGGAGTCCAGAAAGGGTGAAACCATGAAGGATTCGGACTCTGGAGGGTTGGGGAACCTTGTAGGCACGGGTGGTCCACTTCAACTTGGGTTGGAGATGGCGGGTGCAGTGGAGGTGTCAGGTTTTGGTGGCTCCAAAGGCTTCAGAGTTCCTTCTTCTGGAGTTTGCTGGAGAATAGGTCAGCTGTTCACTGAAGGTCTTGGGTCTTTTTCGAAGGCAGGTAGTCATCCTGAGTTTCTGGAGACACAGCTGAAGGACGAGTCAACTTTGGTGCAGATTTAGATGAGGGATGCAGACAGGTCAGTGAAGTTGGTACAAGGTCAGCTGCTTCTTTTCTTCTCTTCTTCTGTTGCTCCTGTTAGGTGCCCTTGGGCTTCTTAGGTCATCAGGATCTACTTCTCTGGTGCCAGGGGCTCCCCTCAATACTGCATTTAGGGACATTAGGGGTGTGTAGTGTAGTAGCCAATGGGCTACTTACCCTTGGGGTCACTACGCCCCCATATGACCAATTCTTGTGGGAAGTGGGCATAACCCTGTCCCAGAATTCCTAGATATGCCATCTAAAAAATGGCTACCTCTGGGAAATTGCATCCATCTCGCAGTAACCCACCTTGGGAGTGGTACTAGCCTGGAGAGGGTATGCCTACTGGACTAGCTAATTTTCTTGCCTGTCCAGGTGCCAAATGGGCTCTGGACAGGAGTGGGGTGGGTTGCTCTCCTGTGTGGGAAGCTAGATTCGTATTTCAGAGGCAGCCGTCCCTTCGAGGCTTCCAACCTTAGGAAGGCTAATTAGCAGGTCATCCTGTGGGATGGGGTGTTACACCCTCTTCCCGGATAGGCTTTTGTTCTGGGCCTCCTAAGAACAAAGGGCTCTCACCCTATGGTGTCTCAGGAGTCAGATTGGCAGAAACTGGCCAGCGAGTACATCAGACGCTGATAGGGTTTCAGGGGGCACCTGCAAGGTGCCCTCTGGGTGCATGTATTGGTAAATCTAACACTGGTATCAGTGTGGATTCACCAACATGAGATGTTTGATACCAAACATACCTTTCTTCAGTGTAGCCATCATGTAACTGAGGAACTCGTATTGACCAGTGTCCATGACATGCATTTAAAATTGCTTCCCTGGACACTTACTATGTCTGAGAATTGACGAAGGCATAGCAGGGGCATATCTGCTTGTGCAGATATGCCCTCACCTGTAATGTAATACACCCTTCCTTAGGCCTTGAAGGTCTGCTAGAGAGGTGACTTACATATAGTTATTTACTGATTTTCACACATAAATACAGGCAGAAAAAATGTGCTTACTGTCTGCATTTATTTTTTAAATCAGACAAATACAAAAAGTTGTCATTTTGAGAGAGACTCTCCATGCTGTCCTTTATGATTTTGAGGCCGAACGCTGAGCAGACAAATAGCATGGGGGTTAAAAAAACATAAGACACGAGATTTCCTTAAATATAGGCATTTGTTACATATATTTGTATATAATTCTATTATTTGTCTGTAGGTGTAATGTTTTGCTATATTTGCTTCTAAATTTGCTAAAATGCAACAGGCATCATAGTTTGAGTGCATGTTTAGCAGCTAAATATAAATATGGTAATATACCATTTTGTGACTCCATTAATTCTCAAAGCACTATCAAATATGGATAACTACCAATAAGATGGTCAAAAAATCAATATGGATAAATATAAATGGAATTGTTAAAAAATAAATGCCATAAAACCGGGAGCCCTACATATATTTCATGCAATGTTAGGGGACATGACACACAGGCTGTGTGCCATGTTGTGTTTTCACTTTTGTCTGCACCAAGATACACATCCTGCAATAGCAGCTTGTCATTGGCTTGGTGAGGGCACAATTTGTGGTGCAGCCCCTAGGGACCCTCTTTAGTACCCCAGGTCCTAGGTACCAGCGACTAGCGGTACCTAGGGCCTGAGGTACTAAAGAGGGTGCTGGGACTTAAAGAGGGTGCTGAAGGTTTTCCTAATTGTACAACTCTGGGGGAAAGAACACTGGCACTGGGGACCTGGTTGGCAGGGTCCCAGTGCACTTCAGTCAAAGTTACATCAAATACCAAGCAAAAAGTGTGTGGGAGGTACTGCAACAAAGAGCCAGTTCCCTACAAGGTAGAAAAAGGAAACAATTGCTGAAGGAGTGAACAGCTAAGTCAAAAGGCTTAAGGAGGAAGAGAGGAAGAAAGACGCTCCTCATTCAGCACGCTCCTCCCTTCATGTCAGGCGGTTCCAGGGAGCAGAGTGTGACTAGGATGCTGGTAAACAATGATGTAGAGCTCCGATGAGCCCACTCCAAGTCACTGTTCCTATGCACAGCAGTAATGCCATATATTTATCGTCCTGTGTCCCTTTGGTTGCTCAGTGTAGGTCCTTGACACCTCCCTGCCAATGATCACATACCCATGAGGCCACATCCATATTCGGTGGCTACTCTGGACTCGCCGCATGACATAAGCCAGGACAACTAGCAAAGTGGGTGCAATCTTAAGCAAATAAAAGCTTGTCGCCAGTTCAGCAATGCATCCGGGCATCTTCGAACGTCGCAGCGTGACAAGCGCACTAGGGGGTCAGAGAAAAGGCTTAGACTTCACATCCCTCATTAGAGCCTCATTCGAGAGCAGCCATTTCCAACGCCGTCAAGCTCTGCCCTGCCTACTCATTCTCATGTTACTGAATGCCTACAACAGGTTCATTGGCTCCCTGTTGAGAAGTGTTGTATATTTAATACTCTTTCCTTCTGTCATAGGGCTGCAAATGCCCAGAGCCCTGTCTACCACCTGAATGGATTTCTTCCTTATATGCCTTGCTGTACTCTTCATTCTTGTTCTTCAAATTCCCAAAATATATAGGAAAAGTATTGGAGAAATAGTATTGGAATCATCTTCTTTTGACTGTCGGTCTTGAATATAATCATGTTTTCTTTCGCAAACAGCTTACAACTTTTTTTTTCTTCCTCTGCCTGTGCTTCAATTGTTCCCTTTCCATAGTGTCAGGACACCCTGGGGTTTATTCGAGTGCCTTACAAGTTGTTATCATCATCATGGTACAGCCATGTATCTGACAATGAAAGCTTCTGGGAGCTGAGAATGATGTGGATATAAGGGCAGCTGGGTATTAATCAAGCTTGCCATGATGTGCTAAGGTAGCATAATGGAAATGGAAACACAGAGCACAAGTCGAGGGTACACGCGGATGGACACCGTCCCCACAATTTTTACAGGGTGGATGGCGTCCACCCTGCGGAAAGCTGTGTACTCTATCAAAGTGCACCACCAAGTAAGTCCATTCAATGTCGGCAAAATCTGGAAATTTCTCGGATAGACGGTCAACACGGCCCCTACACATACCTTGCCTCAGAGGAGTAGATGTGCCCGGCCACCGCCACACTACAGGGCTGTCAATCTTGTGTAGCGTACGGAAACGCTATCTATGGCAGCCCTGCCTTGCCCTTTGAATCTGCCCCTGTGACCTTGCTGAACTGCCTCCAGTTAATGCTGTGACCCTGAGACCAATCAGTGGTCATATCAGAGGTCATTACATGGGCTTTGCTGAACCTCTGCAGCCCCGCCCTCGTGCTGCATTACCCTTTATTTTTCAGACTAAATTTTTTTCTAGCTAACGCAATAAGAATTTTCAATTGTATTAAGGACACGGAGGCGAGGATTATGCTTCCCTTTCTTTACTACATATAAACAGCAGCCAATCAGATACAATGAAAGAAAAAGCAATAAACTACAAATCCCATGAACCCCAGATCATAAGTCACATGGGCCAATCCCCAACCGTTTAGCCCTTCAACAGTCCTTGCCACCATCTTAATCTCCTCTTTCTTTGCAGAGGTTGAAGTAAAAGTCAAAGCCAAAAGTTAATAGATCCAACTGATCGAACAACGCCGATGGTAACAACAATGCCCGGAACTCGGAAAACTTCCCTGGACAGGACGAAGATCTTCGGAAGAAGACTTTGCAAGCCGGCAAACCACATGGAACTGAAAACCTCCAATTCAAGCTTGCTTCTGGTCGTTACCTAGGAGAAGAACCATAGCCATAAAATCTGCATCCATAACACGAGAAAAGGATAACAATAAGGGATGGGAATTAGTCTTGATACAGTAAAATTATTGAAAACAGCGTACTTATACCTTACGCAGTAATGCCATACTCAGGGTGGGATAATCCTCGCCTCCGTGTCCTTAATAGAATTGAAAATTCTTATCGCGTTAGCTAGAATTTTTTTTATTATATGTCAGGACCGGAGGCTCCGATTATGCTTGTTCAAAGCTGTGCCACCACAACCGACGCTACATCCACAATCGGTTTATAATAAAAGGACTTGAATGTGGACTCCGAAGACCAGTCCGCTGCCTTCATGATATCCTCCAGGCGAGATCCCAAAGCAAATGATTTGCCATAGCACCTCTCACTGAATGAGCACCAAAAATTGTGGTGTCAATTCCTGCCTCAGATAGCAACCATTGCATCCATCTAGCCAGGGTTGCCGATGACACCGGCCCAAAAGGTTTCCGGAGAGCGATGAGCAATTGTCCCTCAGGCTCCACTCGGAATGCACTGGTAGCTGCCTCATATGCTTTGATACACTCTACCACACAAAGTTTCTTGTCAGAAGGAAAAGCCGGATAAGACACTGATCTGATGTTAGTCTTGGTTCTGCGGGATATGGAAAAACTAACTCCTTCAGGAGAAAATGTTCTACCTCTGACATCTAGAGCTCCAACATCTGATACCATTTTGCAAGAAATGAGGCATAAAAGCATGGTTAGTTTAGCCGATAATTGCTTACGGGATAGATACTTATTATGAGGCCAAGAGAGCAAGAGACAAAGCTCAATGTTCACGTCCCACAAGGACGAATACCTGGCCAGGGGAGGTCTGGAAAACCTAATGCCTCTTATTAACTTGCACACCAAGGGGTCTTCCCCAATCGCTTTACCATTAACCTGCAAATGGCCTGCTGAAATCGCTGATCTGTAGTTATTTACTGACCTGTAAGCCAAACCGGAATCTGCCAAAGAGGCTAGAAAATTCACTACCAGAGAGACATCTGCTCGAGAGGGATTTGCATCCCGTTTGTTACACCAAGAAACCCACGTCCGCCATGCGGAGGCATATCGCTTGTGAGTGTTAGGCGCCCAGGTCTGTTCAATGTATTGCGCAGCCTGTGCCAGAATGCCTGGCAAATTCCAACGTTTCCGGAAACCCTCCAAGCTACTAACCTCATTTGGCCTGATGTGATCAAGGGATGTGCAAGATTCGCCGGGTCGAGAAGAAGATTATGCTTGCCTGGAATAAAGAGCAGAATCTCGCATGACATGCTTAACGCCATTGGGAACCAAGGCTGAGCCCTCCATAGCGGAGTGACTAGAACAATCTCGGCCAACTGGCATTTCGACTGAGGCAGAACCTTGGGGATCATGCTGAAAGGGGGAAAGGCATAGCCCAGGAGAGTTGACCAATCCTGCAGGAACGGATCCGTTGCCAGAGCCTCCGGACGCCAGCTGAAAAACTTTGGAAGCTGACGATTGAGCCGCGATGCAAAGAGGTCCACTGAACATGGGCCCCATCTGCGATTGAGGAAGGAGAACACCCGCGGGTGTAATCTCCAATCGCTGAAATCCTGAAGGTGACGAGAGTACCAATCCGCCACCGCGTTTTTCGAGCCCAGCGGGTACTCTGCTATGAGCGAAATCCGGTGCTGCAGACAAAAGTGCCAAAAGTCTTTCGCAATCTCCGCCAACATCCGGGACCTCGTACCTCCCAGCTTGTTGACATACCTGACTGCTGAGATGTTGTCCATCCACAGTAAAATGCAGCAGTCCGTCTTGGACGGGGTTAGGCTCCTGACCCGAAAGGAGCCCACTAGAAGCTCCAGGCAGTTGATGTGGAGCTGAAGCTCCTGCTCCGACCAACGGCCACCTGTCGAGAGGGACCCGCATCTGGCTCCCCAACCCCACCTGCTGGCATCCGATTCCAAGATAATATCGGTGGCGTTGCCAAAAATCGCCCTGCCGTTCCAGGCTTCCATGTGGGCTAACCACCAATTCATCTCTAGCCTGGCTTCCGACGAGAGGTGGGTCAGATCTGAGTAACCCAACCCCCTCTGGAGGTGTTGTATTTTGATGTGTTGGAGGGCCCTGTAGTGGAGGGGACCCGGAAAAATGGCCTGGATGGAAGAGGCTAGAAGGCCCACAATCCGAGCTACTGATATCAATGATATCGTCTGGCTTTGCAGTGCCGCTCTCAATTCCTTCTTTATCGAGTGAACTTTTTGCGGCGGAAGAATCAATTGGTACAACACCGAATCTATCCGGAATCCCAAAAATTCCATCTGTTGGGAGGGAACCAGGCAGGATTTCGGTTGGTTGATGATGAAACCCAGATCCTGCAGAAGATGAATCGTCCAGGACAAGTGGATGGAGACAGTCTGAGGATCCTGGGCCAAAATGAGGATATCGTCGAGGTAGATGATCAACCTGACGCTGCGAGCTCGAAGAGCCTCTACCACTGGTCTCATCAGCTTGGGAAAACACCACGGAGCCGAGGAGAGACCGAAAGGAAGGACCTTGTACTCGTAACATTGACCGAGCCAGTAAATCTGAAGGAACCACCTGTGGGGAGCTAAGATAGGGACTGAAAGGTATGCATCCTTCCGATCCAGTTGGACCATCCAGTCCCTCTCCTGAAATAGGTCTAGAAGAAGATGAATGCCTTCCATCTTAAAATGCCGATGGACAATCCAAGAATTGAAGGTCTTTAGGTTGAGCACCAGACGAGAACCGCCTCCTCTTTTGCTGACAAGAAAGATAGAACTGATGAATCCCCCGGGGTGAGGAGAAGACACACAAATGGCGCCTTTTTGCTTGAGAGCGGAAATTTCCTCTGATATGAGGTTTTGATCCTGTTGGGAAAAAAATAGCTCTTGAGGAGGGGATATCTGAATAGGGGAGCTGTAGAACTCCAACTTGTACCCCCTGACTGACTCGAGAACCCAAGAGTCCTGAGTCAGCAACTTCCAGTTCTGAATAAACCTTCCGATCCTGCCCCCCAAAATCACCCCTGATAAAGGAATGAGACTCACCGGAATATCCTGATTCAGGGTTGTTCCGTTGCTGTCCCCTGCCGTAACCTCTGCAGAATCGCTGGCGACCCCCACGATTCCGGGTGGGATAGAAGGTTCGAGCGGCTTCTTGCTCTTGCCAATCTCCTCGGGCTGATTAAAACTGTCCCTTTGGGAGCCCTGGTATACCCTGCGGCCTGACGAACGGGCTCTATATCGTCCGGCCCTGCCAAAAAGGTGGTTACGGAAAACCTTCTTTAGAGACAAGTGAGCCTTGTCTAAGGTGGTATATGTCACCGCAAACTTGGCTAAGTCCTTTACAAATGGCCCACCAAAAAAGAGACCCTGTGCCACTGGACCCGCCTCAGAAGATGCAAGGTTGTTGAACTTAGGGTCGATCCACATGAGGATGGAGCGCCTTCTCTCAGTAGAAATCGCCACATTGGCATTGCCTAGCTGGCAGACGGCACGCTGCGCCCATCCAATGAGGAAATCCGGGTCCACTGTCACCCCGGCCTCCTTAGCCTGGACTCCCATCTCCAGGATCTTGGTCAAAGGGCCCGAAATATCCAATAATCTATCCTGACAGGACCGCCAGGCCCTGTCCAGACCTTTCTTGGGGTCCTTGGCCCAGTTCTTCAAGAAAGTCACCATGGTGCGGTCCACCTCTGGTGTGTCGGAGACCTTGCCCTCCAGGTCAGGTCTAGGGCACTCTGACCTCAGCCTCAATCTGACGTCCTTGTCAAAACTTTGACGGAGGTGTGACTGGACATAACTAGCCACTTCTGGGAGGGGCGTCCAGTTGGTGGAACGGTGGTGCACTATCTCCGTTGGATCGAATGTTAGTAATTTGAGAGGCGCCTGGTGGGAAGAACCATGGTCCGAACGCTTCCTTTTGCTGGGGCCGGGTTTATGCTCCCGATCACTATCTGCAACCACTTGAGAGGAGTCGGAACCCACCCATTCTGAGTTATCCGAGGTAGCTTCTTGGGCGCGGGAGTTGCTGTAGCCACGCTCCTCCAAAACGGCGCCTGACAGCCGTTCGAAGGCCTCCGAGTGCGCCCACTTCTTGGTTTTAGCTTTCACTTTTGAAGGCTTAGCCGGCTGCGAGGGGGTCTCTGCCGCAGCTGCTATTGATGGCAACCAGCCCTGCTGGCGCGCGAAACCCTTAAGGTGAGACGTCAGAGGGCCGAGGGCTTTGGCTAACGCCTCGTTTATCGAGAGCTGGACATTGGAGTCCAACGCCTCCACCAGACTCTCCTCCAAGGATCCACCAGACTCTCCTCCAAGGAAGGGGGGTTCTCCTGTCCAAACTCTTCCTCATAGGTATCATAATTCGCCATAGCGCAGACTATATGGCAACCCTTCAACAGGGCAAACAGTCTGTGAACTGTATAAAGGGGGGAGTGCAACCCCAGCAGGCGCAAAACGAAATAAAGCGTGGAGGGAGGCGTCTGCAAGCACTCTAGGCAGAGCCTATGCAATGTTTATACGACCCTGGGCACACTCTGATGCCCCAGGGTGTAGGGAGCTCAGTGGCACACTGGAAAATATTACAAAGGGTATAATTACACCCACAACAATGCTGCCAGCCACTACGACATGGAGGGATCGTAGTCTTCCCTTCAGAATTCGCGTTCAAAAGACGCGCAGGTTGAAAAGCGCATACGCGCGAGTGCCAGAGTCCCGAAGGACTAGAATGGGGCTTAGCGGCCGACCTAAAATGACGGCCGCTCCCCGCTCCCACTCCACAAGCTGAGAGGCACGCGACAGCTGTCGCAGCCTCGGGAGGCCGGAGCGCTCCCCTGACAAAGAAAATAACCAAAGGAGCCCGAGCGCGGTGCGCGATCCTGGCAACCCTTGCTTTTTCTTTCATTGTATCTGATTGGCTGCTGTTTATATGTAGTAAAGAAAGGGAAGCATAATCGGAGCCTCCAGTCCTGACATAGAATTGCCTCCTCTGGCTCCTTCCCTTTTGCGACCTGACCTGACCCGGATCCGAATGTTTTCGCCCCTCCCATCTGAGAATCAATGTAGATTCCTGGCCTTGCTGCTGCCTGTCCTGCCTGTCCTATTTGCCTGCTATGTGTAAAGGGGCTGAAGTCAAAGATTCAAAAGGCGGGTCAGCTATTCCCCTGCTGCTTTGGCCCATCCCCTGCTGCCTGCCTTCAAGTGCTATACTGGCTGGACTAGACACGTAGTAAATTGAGGGAAAGGGATTTTTTTAAAATTAAGCTAGCCACACATCGGCGGCCATTCTACTCGCTAGCTTGGCTTGTTTTATTATTCATGCAATTCTTTGGTTAGGTATAAATAATTTTATATTAATTATTAACTTTATTAAGTTAATGGCGGAAGGAGGATGTGTTCTCTTCTGTTTGGAAACTGAGTTTTTTTTATTGTATTTATTTATTTAACGAATATGCATAGGGCCATGCTAATGAATGCAATGTAAAAATGTTTTCATTTGTTTCCACCCAAGTTAAGGTGTCCCCTGTATTGAGCCTCAGTAGTGCCCTATTAGTCTATCATTAACCTTGTACATTTAAACCCTGCGTGTTTCCAGCCTATGGCCTTGAGCCATAGCCCTTTTCTTATAATAGATAGCAAAGCTGACATTGAGTACCTTCACTTAAGACGACAGCCCCTTGGCACATATTGGTGGCATATTTAATTGTATTTTATTTTATGGCACGTTCATTTTAAAAGCACATGGAAAATATATTTGCTGCACTGGTATTTAATTCTGTTGAAATTTCTCTTAGCATGTTTCATGGCTGCTGTAAAATGCAGAAGCAATCAGTGGCAGAATAAGCTTTTATTCAAAGTGAAAGATGTTTGCGAAGTTGAGCAGCACGGTTAAAAAGTTACAAATTATATTGATCACATTCTCGAGAATTCCAGCTCTCAATCAATACTATTTTCTGTCCAACATAAACAGAAGTATTTCTATTGTCATGACTGTTACAGACTATATCCCTAGAATAGTTAATACAAAATAAATATGGATAAATACCAATAAGATGGCCAAAAAATAAATATGGATAAATACAGATGGAAATGTTAAAAACATAAATAACATAAAATTGGGCTCCCTAATTATAAATACAACAGCACCATCAAGTACATGAGTTTAGGATGTGCTTTGTACAAAATCCACTCTTCTGTTTTAATAGCCTACAATGTTGCTCCATGTATGCAATGAATCCAGTTCTCATGCTGCGTACACAAGCCAATTGACTTTCCTCTTACTTCACTAGTGACATTGGGAAATAAAGCCATAGGACTCTTTTCACATTCTTTTCTTCATAGACTTATTTAGATGTCATTGCAGGTTTGTGCACTGTTTTGCTCTTGGTTGTGTGGTGCAGTGAGGCAACTATATGCTTGTCAGTGTGTCTTGGTGCAGTGCAATTGGATTGTGACAAAGGCATGTCAATTATGTATGTCCTCACGGACTAAGGAATGGGCCTAGAATGGGGATGAGGATATAACTTATGTTAAAACCCTTGCACCTGGTATAACAGCAAGACCTCCAATCTATTGTCTTTTTTCTGTGTATTGGGGACCTCAAATTATTCTATGGAACCTGATCTAAATTCCATTTAAGGCAACCTGCTGTTCCTTCAACATCCAAAATCACTGCAACTCCTTCAAATATTAAGTTTTGTGTGCTCAAGATTGATGGATATCTATGGAATGCCTAGAACTGAAAAGAAATGAATGACCATGGCAGCATTTCACCTTTCCTTCAACTACCAAAATCCTTACAGTTGCCTAATATGTGTATTATTTTTTATGTGCCGCAGCTTACAGAAGTTATCTTAGGAGCCACCCTATTTAACAGAGCCCCCTGGCTCATGTGCACGCCTGAAGCCCCATCACCTTGTCCTGTTCACACCTACTATGGTCCATCCTACAACACAGCAGGGCTGTGTCGGGTCCCATGCACATGGAGGAGAAGACACAGATCACCAGAATGCCACACAGCCAGCTGCTGCTAGACAGGAAACCTAGCCTTCTCTCCCTAGCCTAGAAGCTTCACCAGTGGTAGCCAAGAGAGGTAAAAAGCACTGATACTCCTTGCCAAGAACGTTTGGGCCATTTATGACCACAAACCTGTTACATGGAAAACTAAATGAGCAAAACTGCAAGGGTAAATTTGCAGACCATTAATTGCTAATTGAGGGCAATGTTTCTTTTTAAAACAGCATTTTATAATTTTCTCTTTACTGAATTTTTAATAACACCACAAACCTGGATGGGTGGCTAATATGGCACAATAAACAATGCCTTTCCAGGTCAAAAAAATGTTCTACATGCAAAGTAAGTCACCTAGGCCCAGTAATGCTGGAAATATTTTTGCCAAACAACTTTACAATTTTTTCTGCTCACCAACCATGAATTAATATCTATGTAAGTGTGAGAAGTGCAACAAAATATAGCTGATCCAACGTCTTCTGTTTTCTACAGAAATGCGCAAACGAAAGCCCAGCATCATGGATTTCTTTGCAAATGCAAACAAGAGATTCCGCTTCGATTCTGAAAGTAGCCTAGTACAAGCCAGTACATGCTTGAAAGATGAACCTGCACAAGATTCAGAGAGGATGATGTCAACCCAAGGATCGATTCAACCTGCTCCACTTGAAGACGCTACAGCATAGCACCAGGATGCGGGTGCCAGTTTTGAAAGGGATACCAGCTTGCCAGAGTGTTGGGACCAAAATCAGTGGGCTCAATTCAAAGAAAAGTACCCATGGCTAACCAGAGAAAATGGCCGCCTGGGGTGCAAAATATGCAGTGAGGTTAAGCTGCTTGGTGTGTCAGCATCATAGGGTGTGAGTATGTCTAAAGAATGGATCACAGGGAGCATTCCTGCATCTGGCTGAACAAAAGCTAGCCAGTTAACCTCACTGCGGTAAAAAAATCATAAATACAAAATTTCTGAAGCACATTCTAAAGCATGTGACAACCAAGCTGCATCGAAAAAGGAAGAACTGTGGTCAACTATCGTGGAACAGCAGAGGCACTGTCATGCTTCAACAGTTAGGGTTTGTCACACTCTCTACTTTTGTGCCAAAAATAATCGTCCCTTTTCAGACTTCCCAGGTAAAATTGCCTTACAGGTTCCTATTGAAGCAGATACACAGCGAACATACTGCTGCACAGATAACTTATTGCATCGCTAATGAAATATGGGGAAAGCTATGCATGGGTATTATTGAACAGGCTCCAAAAATCTCTGCTTATTTTAATGAGTCAACAACCCTCTCTTCCATGTCAGTTTTAATTATTTTTGTCCGGGCTGCAGGCAATGGAAAGGAGCCTCTTACCTTTTTCCTTGAGTTGGTGGAGTTAACTAGGGGAGATGCAGCGTGCATTGAGGCCTCACTGTTGAAATGTCTTGTGAAACATGGATTTTGCAACAAAATCCTTGAAGACTATTGGATAGTGGTGTGCAGTGATGGTGTCAGTGTAATGCTTGGGAGAAACTCTGTTGTTTTGGAGAGGCTATGTTCAAAATCCCCTAACCTTGTAAATGACACTGTCTATGCATCAGCTTGAGCTTAGTGTATTGGACACAGTTGATACTGTGCCAGGCCTTAAGCACCTTACGTCATTTTTTGAAAAACTGTATGCTGTGTACCACCAGTCTCCCAAAAATCAGCTGGAACTCTCTGAATGTGCGAAAGAACTAGAAATTGCAATTCTGAAAATTGGGTGAGTTTTTCAGTTCAGTGGATTGCTTCAAGCAAAAGGGCAATTCAAGCAGTGTGGGAGTCATACCCAGCCCTTCACCAGCATTTTTTTCAGTCAAGCTTAAGCACTTCTTGTGATGCCAGATATCGTTCCACTTTCATTAGGTTTTATAAAATCCTGACCTCTTCATGTTCTCTCTTAATTATGAACTCATATCTGAAGGTTTCAGCGACTATGTTGATAATGGTGCTAATGAGATTCCAGATGACCTGTTAAGAGGGCTATAAACACAGTTCCTGTGACTTTAAGTGACTGTTAAAGGGGTTTCAGCACCATGAACTTGATATTGTCACTGTTACGAAACTCTCTTGGTATTGGATGCCTTTCCTCATTAATGTTTATAAATCTCCTGGGCCATCTTCTGCTGCTTTGGAACCCTAATGCTATATGTTAATAGGTGGTTGACTGCTCATCGACATGCAGTTGATTCTCGGTCTAGGAAGGTAGCTCCTGTAGCCCAGCACAATAAAAGATATGCAAAAGCATGTGAGTTTTTTAATTCATGATAGGCTTTCGATAATATAGGTGGTCTCAGTAACTACTAATTTTTCATGGTCCATCATCCAGTGGCAATATAGCACGTTCCGTAATGTCTGCAGTAACAAATGTGCAGAGCATCCAGTTAAAACTGTGCAGTGTGCAACTTGCATTTTGTTTTTATAATGGTCAAAGTGTGTTAAAATTGTCAGTGTTTCTATTGGTGAGATGCTAGGTAGGATAGTAAATTTTAAAGTTTTGATATTCACAATTGCAGTTTCTAGCATTTTTTTTGCAGTGCATACACTATGCTTTTATCATGGTCCGGATTTGGTATGCTGTCTTGCAGCACTTAGTGGCTTGGCTAATGTAGTTAGATACCAAACTACATCCACATTTGGGCTTTTTACTCCTTCAGACAGAGACCTTAATTCACAGGCTTAAGTATTGAGCATCTTCCACTGTTAAATCTCGCAATATGCTCCAACGATAGACAAGACAAACATGTGATGTCACTTCCTGTGATGCGCTATGATCTCACTTACATACTACCCAAATTGGTGAGTCCCCCCACTTCTTTTTTTAGGACTTGTGCCCTGTGGAAGCAATCTATGATGTGCCAATTTAGCGTAATGGAAATGGGCCACGATCAACTAACTGCATAACAGAAGCAGTCTGTGATATTCTATAATATGAAATGGACTGAAACTGTAGCTCAATAACAAGCTGTCACCAACTATTGCAACACAAACCAACACTGAACACTTTTCACTATACAACAGCCAAACCTACTGGCTTTGTCAAAGCTCGTTCAGATTCGGTAAGGTTCAATAACAAATGACCAGAGGTGTAGAAATGTCTTTGTAGTATTTATTTTTCTGCCTTGTTAATGTATCTACCGCTAAACGGATCGCGCTACTGTTTCCGGAATTGCCCCAGGTCTGGCTGTCCTATGCGCTATCTGATTTTATGAGGAAATTGTCAAACTGTGCGTGAAGGGTCATGCTGTGCTAGCTCTACAGACATCATAGCTAAGAAAACAGTGATGAAGAAACAGTCCGTTGAAACCTCCCTGAAATCACAGGAAATGGAGGTCAGCATCCCAGCAGCCGGCCGAGGAGCGGCGAGTTTTCATCTTAGAGGCCTAGCACACTTTGCCCAGCTGTAGCTCAAGTGCATGTTGGGGACCGGAACTTGTTACGGAGTTCCTGTCTCTTATTGGTTCAGGTTTTGGCTGAATTCCCTTATTTTCTTCTCTGACAAAGAGCATACAGAATCCGGTTGCCGCCCGAGAGCAGGGGGGAAGTACTGATTAATTTAATATCCTATGCATCTTGGTAACAGTAACCGATGGACACTCTTCTGAACTTAAAGTGCTAAGTTCAAGGCAGACGGGCAATAGTCGTCAATTACAAATGGAGGAGCGCTGACCACGATGAGGTCTGCCACCAAAATGTTTGTACTTCTACTGTGGGAGTCTGACTATAAGGGTGTCACTGAAATAGCTATCTCCTCAACTCAGTTTTTCGGCTCGTTTTAGGGACAGCTCCTTTCAAAAAGTCTATCTTCATTGATAGGATCGCTTCGTTACAATAATTGAATACATTCCTTATTTCAGATTTCTCTCCTTACTGTTGGCTGTCATCATTTTCTGTTTGTACGCAGTTATCACCAGAGACCATTTATGGTTTAAGCAGAGATCTCAGACGCACTGATGACATTTTTTAACACTACATGGAATTCTGCCAAATGACATATTTCCTCACATGGCAGGATACACGCATTTTACTGGGACATATGCATGTGGAAGTTTGGAAGGACCATGAAATGAGGTGCAAATTCTCTTTAAAAAATGAGGAGCAAATTCTCTTTATTGTTTCTAATATAGCTCTAAAATCGAGAGGGGGTGTAAGTACTGACACAAAATTAAAAGAGGTGCAGCGACAACCACAGATAGTCTGCATAACTGATATGTGCTTTATCCAATGCAGATGTAACAATTGGGAGTAATGAGAAAGGCCTGCCAGGGAAACTCTAGCAAAGAGAGAGAAGAATTGACAAAGCAAATAGGTCTGGGTGTAGTTTGCTAATGCGTACCTCTACAGCATTAGTACATTAGGGGTACACATGGACAAGACAGCAGGAGCGGATAGAGAAGGATACAGCAGCAAAGTTATGTCTCTTGCAGTTCAAAGCAAGCACTTGAGCAGAGGTCGATCAATACAAATATTATTTCTCTTCTACCCCAACACTGCTCCATCTATATCTATCAGCTTTTTACATTTGTTAAGATTGCCACATACAGTACTTCATGGATTTAGATGGGGCAAAAGAAGAGTGAACACAGAAAAAGACAGTGCTCCCCATTATTTTTGAGGGAGAAGATGCCAGCCCCTTTAGCATAAAGCTGAAGGAAGTGATAGTAGCCTCTTTAACATGACTTGACTTCACTTTGGCCCCACCAAAGCTGTTGCCACGTTTGTTCATTATATGGAATTACAGATCAGTTTACTATGGCCATACATGATGTCTTGTAACATCACGAATCCACTATGGGCCTGATTACAAGTGCCCTGGTATATTGCAATTCCTGTGCAAACCCCTGTTTGTACAGCGATAGCAACTGTAAGTGGTGCAGTGTTTCTCACGTTTGTGGCGGAGGTGGAGAAATGGGGGCTGGCAGAGAGTGGACCGCTTCGCCTTTAGGAGTACAGGGGACTAGGGAAACAACCCATATGTTTGGAATGGGATGCGAGGCTGGACTCCTTTAAAGCTATGGATCCCACAGACAATTAAATTGCACGACACACACTCCTATACATAATGTCTTCATTTGAAGTATACCATCACTGATACAAGTTTAGAGAGCTCCCACGAGTATTGTCTACCTGGGGCCACGCTGGCAAGTTGCTTTATATATCAATGGAAATCAGCTCCAGAATTACTTTATACCGGCTGGGTAGAGTTTCACAACAAAATCGGATAAAACTGTTGACATTGACATGATTACAGTTCATACTGACGATGCGTAGTTCAGGGATGGGCGGGTTGGGTGTTTATTGCGTTAATAGGTCCTTAATTGCATTTTTAACACATATTTTGATAGCTCCACAAAATAGTTTATCAACTACTATTTCGATAATGTACTAATGTCCTATGTGCTATTAAATTGATCACTTATAATATAACTGAGTATGCTGCTTTAACTCTTGTGGATTGTCACATCCTGTAAACAGCATCTATTGAAAAATGCATTAAAGTTTGTATTAAAAAAAAAATTCTCACACTCATGTTCAATTTTTAAAGCTCAACACAGAATTTAACATGGGAACCACCGCCAATAGTTACTGGAGCATGCAGATTTTGTTGGGTTAGGCAACAAAATCTGCATGTAATTTCCTAAAAAATCAGAATAGGCAATAAACATCACAGCCAATAAATGTCAAACCGCATTGGGTCGGATATTATCGGGTTCAATAATTATCGCATGCAATAAGGGCCACTTGTATTCAGACCCTTTATCTGCAAGGATGGAATATTGGGAATACATTTGATGGTCCCAACTCTATGCCCTTCGATTACTCTTTAATACTGTTCTTTGCTATAAATGCATGAAAGTTTCTAGCTAGTCACTCACATCACTCGTGTTACCAGTGATTCATTTGTAAAATAAATAAAAATAAGTGCAAGGGTTTAAAGGATTCCTTAGGATTTTGCCTCCCACGCAGCATAATACTAGGGTTGCTTTGTAACAAGGCTTGATCCCCCCTGATGCCTCGTTTTTAGACCATCCTACACTTCCTGTGTCTCTATCTCTCTCTTTCATCTCTGCTTTATTCCTTTATCACTGTTCTCCATTTTGTGCCTTTGTCCTCTCTTGCTCTTGGTCAAAGTCTGGTGAGGAAAATAATAATATACTTAATAATAAGTGTTGGTGCTCAGCAGCGGAAACCACCACCACAAGTTAAGCGCTGCATGTTCTAATAGGTTGTCTATAGCTTGAGAGCTGCACTTCTGCTTATTGGCTTGGGTTAAACAAGCATTGGCAAAGCCAAAACTTCTAACCTTTGTGAGAGATATTGGCTTTGCCACTGTCTTTTATCCAAGTTGTATAGTAGCATAGCTGCTGTTCCATGTGGCTAAAAGTTAGTGGTGTGACATAGCGTACAGTGGTGTAGAGCTGGGTGGACTAGAGGAGAGTGAAGCAGAGTAGCTTGGAGTAGAGTGGTGTGTTGATGTAGAGTGGAGTGACACAATACAGACTGGCATAGAGTAGAGTGGTGTAGACTGCAGTGGCATAGTGCGGTGTTGTGTAGAGTGACATAGAGTGGAGTGATGTCATAGAGTGACCTGGCATTGAGTGTGGGAGGGTAGAGCGGAGTCGAGTGGCGAAGAGTTGGATGAGTAGAGTTGTGTAGAGTAGAGAGGTGTAGAGTGCTGGGAAGTGCTTGGAGTAGTGTAGAGTGGCATTGAGCGGAGTAGTGTAGAGTAGAGTGGCATGGTGTCATAGAGTGGAAAAGAGTGGCACAGAGTAGAGTGGCATAGAGTGGCATGGAGTGTAGTGGCATATAGTGATGTGGAATAGAGTGGCATAGATTGGCATGGAGTAGAGTAGCATGGAATGGCGTGGAGTGGCATTGAGTAGAGTGGTATATAGTTGTGTGGAATAGAGTGGCATCGTAGAGTGGAGCAGTATAGAATAGAGTGCCGTGGAGTGGCATAGAGTGGAGCTGAGTGGCGTGCATTAGTGACTAGTGTTGTGATGTAAAATGGAGTGGGTTGGAATAGCATAGAGTAGAGTGGTGTAGAGAAGCACAATTGTGTTTATAATTAACTTTCACAAGGAACCAAAGATGTAAATAAAAAGTGCAGCAGTGAATGAAACAGTACCTGAATCACAGTGTGAGCAGTGGACTGACAGTACTTAAGATGAAACAAACTGTGCTTATTCCATCCTGCACCCAAAGAAAAGGAAGTGAAGCCTGGCATGTGCTGGTTAATTAGGAGGCAGCAAAGAAGAGTGACAATAATGCCAATGAATGTTAATCAATAGGCGGGCTCCAAGCACTTTATAGTAACCAATACTCTAACCACCGGACAGCCCATGTGCTCTTGGTAGGAGAGACCTAAAACCACTTTGGGCCTGATTTGGAGTTTGGCAGATGGGGTTACTCGGTCACTACTGTGACAGATATCCCATTTGCCCTATTACATTCCCATTATGTCCTTTGGAAATCGTAATACGGCAGATGGGATATCCGTCACGTTTGTGACAGAGTAACCGGTCCGTCAAACGCTGAAACAGATCCTTTGTTATGTATGAAGCATTTTCATCCACTGGACTTTACCTAAACAATTTTGGTTAAAACTGTATGTTGTTAATACACTAGTGTAATTTCCGATTTACCGTGGTTATAAGCATTCTTGTGACCCACATATCATCGTCTTTTTCATGTGCTTATGCTGCCCGTGTAGCTCTTTATTGCATGTGAGTTAGTTCTATCAGAAATGTCTTGCAGGAATCGTGAAACTGGTTGTGTGTCAAATGCACTTCATTAGGAACTGTCACTATACAACGTACAGAAGTTGACGTTGCTTCTGGTGGCACTGCTGTGCATTTTGTCTACTAGTTCTACTGCCCTTGCTTCTTTTTTTTAGTTAAGACTTGAACCTTGGATTTTCAGATGTCAATGAGGCACTGTCTAGCACTCCAATGCTTAGATCTGTGGCAGATAAACCCACATAGATACTGCGGGTTTTAGGCTTCCAGATGTGTTGGACTTGTGTATTTGTGTTGAGTGGTTAGAAGTTCTGACACCCCTGCTGCTGTTGTGTCACAAACATGCTTCCCCACAGACAGTTCACAGCATGCTGCATCATGGCAGGACGCGAGTTGGTCTCAAGAGTTCCTGTTATGTACAATGACCACCAGCACTAATATTCAATGGAAGGGAGGATGGAAAGAAGGCAAAGTGGAAGAAATCTGTGAGGAACAGAAACAGGCGTGGTGGTTCAGAGGATTAATGCATTCAGTCCAGGGACCTGTGCTTGATCTCATGTCACAGGTACAAATCCCTGTGGTTCCCCTCAGCCTTTCATCCTTCCAGGGTCATTAAAATGAGTCCTACTGGGCTCTGTAACAATAAACATCTGTTATTCATTGCCAAGATGCCCCAGAGGAGGGAAGTGTGCTTTACAAATACCCATCTTGTTATGTCACTTGAACTCTCTTCCAAGAGATGGTCTAATGATGAAGGCAATATAACCCCAATAGGAACGAGGTCGTGCACAAAAATCACCCACCCCCTCCACCCCAAACAAATGTAATCGCTGTGAGCGAGAAAGCTAGAAGGCACAGATGCATGTAAAAATGGCAATAATCACCTGTGCACCAACAACAGGAGTAAAATCAACACTTTGGCGCTAGTGCAATGCAATGCACCACACCTGACGTAAAAGAAAACCTATGATGACAAGTGAATCTGACACTGAGAAGCTACAGTGGGCTCTCCGGGATATCACACACAGGGCTATGACACAGGCATCTCATGGAACCTACATGGCTGAAGAGGGGCACAAGTACCAAGTCACTGCAGCACTACTACAATTGCTGCATATCATCCCAGAGTGAGCTAATAGGGCCTGCCAGCAAACCCCTGACACACAAAAAGCGAAAACACCGGCTCTGTCAAGTACACTGTTGCAATGCTTAATTGGTTACAAAATAAAAAGGGACAGGGATCCCAAGTTTTAGCTAGAAACTCACTTGCCTCGCTCCTCAGTGACAAGGTTATCAAGTAGCAAGGCTGCTTCGTCTTGAGTCCACCTCGTGACTCTTCCACCCCCCCCCACACACTTCAGGTTCCATAATCGTCCCTCGTGTTCACATTTCTGTCTATATGGGCGTTCTCAACACAATGAGAGCTCCGCTGAATTGTATCTGTGGAGGGGAGTGGCTGCTGGTGCCTTTCTGTATGTGCTTGTGTGCTTCCACGTGCAAGTAAGCAACCGTACGAGTTTGCCTTTTTACCTATGTGTGCATGACATTTGGCTGGTAATAGATATTTTTGGGAAGCCATCTCTGGATTCTAGTTGTGCTCAGTAACATAACAGTGCTTACCCGAAACTATGGCACTAGAGGCATGATGGTGGCCTTGGCCTCAGTTGGCCCCGCTAGGCTTCTTGTGGGATCTTATGACATCATGCTGGCCATTTTTGGCATAATGGTGACTACCCAAGACACAGTGGTGGATGTCCCCATTATAGCAGTGGCTATAGAATCCACAATGGAGACCCTTGCCCATTGTAGACACACTTCATTTAGCGTTGCGTTACATAGCATAAAGGTGGTAATCTTCCTGACTCTGACGAGGTCTATTGAAAGAATCCAGGGCGCTATAAAAGGTGTATTCCCATGTGGTTTCCCGGTGTGTCAAAACGTATTTCCAGGTGGTTTTCCAGTGTGTCAAAACCTGAAAGATCAAATAGTATTCTGGCTTCTCGTATATCCCCATAATAATCCCCCACCCATAAACGTCCGCAGCCAGTGGACACCCCAACATTATTTTGAATAAAAAACTAACGACATCATAAAAATATATTAAATTAAATCTAGTTGATGACAACATTTAATGACAACACCAAGTAACATTTTTATTTGTGGTAAATTGTATTCTTCTCCAAGGAGGAGTGTAACTTGTACAGTTTGCTGTCACCCAATGCGGCAGAGCACAAATGAATTGTTGTGTGTGTAACTGTGCTTTATCTAGTGGTCTTCCCCTAGTGATGCTCATCTCGGCCAAGTTGGTTCTTGTTATGTGCGACACGTTTAGCACGATCTGGCTATTTCTTAAAAAACACTTATCGTGGTTGGATCTCCGAACCCATACTCACAATCATAACACTATAAAACTCACAGTAATAACGTCCAAACTACATGTCCCAGAATGCTTTGCAATAAAGAGGTAGAACTGACTGAAGGTAAAAACGTTTACAAACGTTATTGGGAGTGGGGTTGTCGGAGCTGCAACCGACCTACTTTGCAACCATCATTTCGACCACATAATCACCCGCCAGACTCAGGACACACACTTCGGCCCAGTCCACTGTTTCCGCAACTTCCTTCAATATGCAACAGAAAAGAGATACCTTTTTTTTTCATAAAGGGTACGTCTTCTATATTCTTTTCATTCTGGGGATACATGTAAGAGTACGGTATCAACAACTCTGTCGCAAATGCTGTGATGCAGAGGTCAGGCATGCGTCAGTCACCATCCATGTGGTTATGTCACTGTAACCCACTTCAGCGGCGTGACGTAAAATGAAGTACCCTCACCCCTGCAGAATGTGAAGAGGGGCCCTTGGGTCTTCCATATCTAAAACAATATTCATTGCCTTGGGCGGAATGGCGACCCCTGCCCCAGCCCCTCCCATGTGTTACGCCCCTGACCCACTCAGGTACAGCACAACGCTGCCCCCCGCTGGACACCGCAGCAATGCCAGGCCTCCTCTGCCACCTCTTCCTGCTGCTGGCAGGTCCCTCTGCTGGTTACTAGGAACCAAATCCCTGCCGCTTTCTGTGATTCAAGCACCTGCGCCTCTGGGGCTCCCCGGCTAGGCCACTGAAAGTAGGCCCAGCCCGATGCCCCCACCAACACGGAGATTAATATAGCATCGAGTGTGGGTGTACGCGAAGCAGTGAAGCAGGGGATTGGCTTGGGGTCCCTAGTTACACCATACCGTGGGAAAGCACAGGGTCAACATGTATGATATCACTTCTCTCTGTAGGCATACTATGGGCCGTTCAGTGAGCTAATTAGTTCACTGAAAATTGGTTTCAGCCGCTTACTAGGTCATGATTTTAAGACAAATAATTCAGGATCAATTCTCTCAGTCTGAGGATGTGTGAGGCCCATTACTACCATTGTTTGACCGAAAGCCTTATCATTGATCTCACTAGGTAGCAGTACATATGACTTCCGGGTGTAGACCACTAACTTCCAGAGGACTATCCTTTGGCGACACTGTTGGTTGTGGTAACACGAGATATGTACTTGAAGTGAATCTATACTGGGGGAAGAGGAAGGCTCTTGGATACTGGCAGATATAGATCACTGGCAGGTGGGAGCGGGAGGACAGGGATGGGAGAGTATTTCCTGACGTGATCTTTTGTGACACCACTCCTAGGTGTTAATGTATTGCTTTATTCATTGACATTAGGGCATTACATGCTTTATACTTTTGCGCCTGTCTAATGTACACCTGGACTTATTAGATTGGATTTGTGAGACAGTCCTGTTATATTAAAAAAACAATCAAAGGGGGCTCGCTTTATGCATACAGATATGGACCATGAAATCTGACCTGAGAGGTCTTCCCATTAGTACAGATTGACCAGACAGGCATAGCTGAACACTGTATCAACCAGATATGACACTGCTGACCCTGATAATATGATATGTACTTGAAGTGGCTCTATATTGGGGATGAGGAAGGCTCTTGGCTACTGGGTGATATAGATCACTGACAAGTGGATGGGCTGGAGGGACGAGTGAACATTTTTTGGTGTGAACGTCCGTAACACTGCTCCTATTTGTTATTGTATTGCTTTATTCTTTAATACTGTGATGAGACATAACATGATTTGTATTTTAAAATCTGCCAAATGTACATCCGGACTTATAGATTGGCCTGTTAAGTCTGTCCTGTTATAGTAAAATCAAATAAAGATTTTTTAAAAGAAAGAAAAGAAACCATCATGGGACAGTTCCAAGAACTGAAATGCTTCAGCTGAAGTATAAGGCAGGCATTCTCTTCTTCTATGAAACCGAGGAGGGCAGGCCGCTAATCAAGCCTTCTTGAGCCTTCTTGTCAGCCTGCCTGCTTGCCTGAAAGAAATGTAAATGTGCACAACTGGTTAATCTGCAAATGTAAAGGGTGCTTGGAAGCCAGTATTGGTTCTAATTGATGGAATCACTTGAAGCTTCCTGATGACACAGATTTGTTCTTTTTGAGTGGAATTGCCAAGGAGTTACCAGCTGAGCTGTGGAGTGCGTGATTTTAAAGGACAGTTATAAAAAAAATGCTCTATGTGCAGTCTGGGTATTAATAAAATCAATATTTTGGGAGCACTTTTTTTATATTAAACCTTTTTGCACATTTTGTGGCAGCCTGTGTCATTCTGTGCGTAATGCAAGTTAAAAATAACAGCTTACATATTCACAGTGCGTTCTGTCACAGACTAGGACCTCATAGCACTAAACATACACAAGTCAGTGTTCTCCACCGGTTACAGACAGAGCCTTCAACAGTGCATTATTTGATAGAGGTTTCATGATGTACAATAGTGAATTTCCCACCGATTAAGTTAACTTGCATTCATTTTTCATTTAAGCTGTGCGTTACTTTATATGTAGTTACCTGAAAGTGGAAGACCGAAAAAAGTTACAGAATATATATTTTTTTTTTAGCTATGCGTTTGACCCCACCCCTACACTTACGTCCCCATTGCACACAACATCAGAGTTCCCATATTTTTTAATGCACTTTGACCACTGCACCAGTCATCACTGATGATGCTGTCACCAGATAATTTCACTTAATGTGATATTTCAGAGGTGAAAGGGAATTCCTTACTGTTGAGTCCCTTCCTAGAAATTTGGAAGGTGGCTCCTCTGATAGTGCTGCTGATGATGAGGAGGAGCGGATGAGAAGCCCGTGCAGGACCAAATGATGGTCCATTTGCTGTCACAAGATCCCACTCTTGTGTGCTGGTACCTCTAAAACAAGTCCTTCAGAGAGTAAATATACACATTCAATCACGTGGCAGGTCTTCAGACAGAATTTTATATTAGTTCCTCTGGTGACAACGGCCACACACTATTTCGCAGCCAGAGTATTCACCTGCTATGACAATTGAGCAGGTCCATTTCATGAAGCACATATCAGTTCCCCTTTTGGATTTGCATATTTTTGCCCTGCTCGACATCCCTGGTTTATCATGACTTGTCAGTGTAAGATTAGAGCAGTACGGCAGAATCTATTTATTTGTTCGACCCAATTCCTCCTTCACGTCAAGAGGGCCTGTTAAGGGTATCTCCACACAAGCACGTTTGCTGTGAACACAGTAACCCTTTTCATTAAAAACAAAATGTGGCCTATGGCTGTATATGTGGCCACAGGGGAATAGGCAACTTGAAGAGGTGCCAATATGGGAACAACAGGTGGCTTATAGAGAGTGCTGTATCTGCCAACAGCGTATTCCTTTTTACAATGGTAGGATGGTGCATTGTATGGATGTGCCACTGTCCTGCAGATATCAAGTGTTTGCCTAGCAATAGAACGCACCTTGGAAGCATGCAGGAGTACATGCAACGCCAGTCATCACATTTCAACTAAGGCGCAGGCCTACCTTAGGTTGTCTTGCTCTGAGAAATAATGACTTTCCTTACAATAACAGATTCAGCAATAAAAGTTGTCTGCAGTAAACCTATGCAGACAAGAAGAGTGCCTGGGAGAAGCAACTCATGGGGTAGTTCGAGCCTATAACATCACAAGATAACTTGGGAGTTAGGTGCACGTTTCCTCTGATGAGTGAACCTGCTCCTCACAGTAGATAAAGAGTTGTGTGCAAAGCAAGACGACAGGCACCAAACTGTGAACAAGCAGACGTGGGAGACCTGTGTCAAGCATGGACCACAATGGAAGCACATATAGGGCCTGATTTAGGTATTGATGGAAGAGGTACTCCATCACACTGGTGACGGATATCTTGTCCGCCGAAATCTAAATCCGATAGGATATGATGGGATCTAGATTTTGGCAGACAGGATATCCGTCACAGTTGTGACGGAGTAACCCGTCTGCCAGCGTATAAATCAGGCCAATAGTCTACAGAGAGCTGTGAGAAACTGCCATAGTACTGTGGCTGGACACAGAACCAACTTCCAAAAGCAGCCTACACAGACAACAATATATGAATTGGGAGGGAAAATGAGAACAGGTTGAATAGTAGCATGGCTAAGGAATGAGCAGAAGAGGTGCAGTGAAAAAGTGAGGGGCTCAATGGGGATTTTGTAGAAGGCGAAAGACAACACCCATGGAAAAGTAAGAGTAAACGTATCACATAGGCATACACAACTTTTCATAAATTGATTATTCCTCTTTGTTGGGACAGTGCATGGGATAACGGAAGAGTTCCTAAAAGATCACCTTGAACTTGAAAAAAGACACCAAATCGTGAAAGAATGAAATTAGAGTTCAAGAAATAAGTGAAGTCTTGTTACACATGCAAAGCAAGGAGAATCAATATCTGACTGTGTCTCCTTTGTCACAATTTACCTACTCAATGTAGAGACCAAAATATTAGCAAAAAAAAATCAGAATAGTAAGAGACAATCCAATCCACACAAAACAAGCGTTTATCGTTCTGATGATCGCTGAAAGACAATGATCGATGATAGATTTGGAAACAGTGAGTCACTTTTGGAACTTCCATACAATCCTCTCATTGATGTACATATTCCAACTTTTAAAGAAAATTAAGAGATTTACTGTAAGCTCAAGGAACAGGTTCAGTGGAACGTGTGCCCCCCACCCCCCACCTCAGGGCATAGTGTTTAGAGGGTAGCTTGCCACTATCGTCCAGTTTGCTCGCCTAGGTTCTTGAGCCATTGGCTATGTAGGTAATGATTGATTCCATTATCAAGAGATTCTGTTCGTTGGACAGTATTGACAACTACATTTCACAATACACAGATGATATGGTATTGGATGTGGGAGATGGATGGTGGTCGGTACCGCAACTGATGGAGGAGTTTGGCAGGACATAGGAATGCAAAATGGCAACACAGTTGAGACTTAGACAGATGTAGCCAAAATACAAATATACAGTTTATTTCTTGATGTGGAAATTATTAAAAACCTTGTATGTCAGAATATTCACAAAAACATCGACGTGCAGAAACACTGTAACATAATGATCATTCACAGATTATAAACTCCCTATTAATAACTTTAATTAGGTAATTTTCTTGTAAACAACATTTAGGACGCTATATGTCTGTCATATAATATTTTAGTTACGATATTCTGATACCAGACCATACCATTAAAAATGGGTTTTGTGGACTCATGTACATGTTACTGATATGGTGGGCAGAAGTGCAACTTCTTGCATGTGATATGAGCCGCTCTTCAGATTCAAACATTTTTCAGAGAGCGAGATAAAAGGTAATTGTGGGTTGGAATTTTACCTTGAAATCTAAACTGACTACAGTGGGGATGTTGGGTGATACAGGAGTAGGCGTACCCAACAAAATACATCTGACAATAGATCAGTAATTACCTGAAGGTATATTTCAGTCCTAGGGAAGAGCATGAGCCATCGGAAGTATACACGTGTTTAAGAGGGGTGGGCGACTACAGGATACATGAAAAATAACCCTATAAGACTATAGAGTATCTACTGAAAAGCCATAAAATCAATAGCAAGCCCCCCTTTGTACTGGTAAACAACTTGTGAAAGGTATTGTGCTTAATATTATAAACCATGTATCTGAGCTAGGCCCAGCTGGGCTAAAATGTTAGGTACTTCGATGATTAACAGCACCATTGGCCTGATGCATTGCAAACTCTTCAATTTTGTTCACTATGCGAGACATTTTCATTAATTATTTAACAGAATAATCAAACAATCAGTTGGATCACAATCAAACAATCAACGGGATCTAGAAATTTTGCAGACAAACTTATCTTGATAGGTCTGTGTCAGATCATCTGGATACTGGTGCTGTGCTTAAGCTTTCAATGTTGACAAGTTTGCTCCATTTTTCTGGGTGGTATCTACAAGACATGTGTGCAGTCCCCCCAATGATTAAGCTTTCAATGTTGACAAGTTTGCTCCATTTTTCTGGATGGTATCAACAGGACATGTGTGCAGTCCCCCCAATGATTAAGCTTTCAATTTTGACAAGTTTGCTCCATTTTTCTGGGTGGTATCAACAAGACGTGTGCAGTCCACCCAATGATTTTGGGAGTGTTAACTATTTTGTAGTAATTAATCTTCGCTCCATGATTTTTCCAGCATTCTTACAAAGAATATGCAGTTTCTGCACAATATAGCAAGGCGGACAGTACTCGCTCCAGAGGTGAGATGAAGCAGGCTAATATAAACTTTCTACAAGGATACAGCGCTTTGGAACGAACCAAACGCACAGGGCTATGGAGGTGTCAGGGGTGCACTCTTTTACTTGATTTGTTCATTTTTAGCTCTCAATGTTTTTAGTCGTATCTTGAGATTTAGAGCATTGTGCCTAAATCCATCCTGCTCATTCTCAAGATTTCATGATCTTGGAGGCTGAGTGCCTGGCATGAGTTCTGTGTACATTGGGGAACTCTCTCCCCACCCTTTTCAGTGTCTCATGCTCTCCATGCTCACGCACATGCTCCAGCCACAGTTACTCCGGACTCTGACAGTAGGCCGCACCTATAAAATGTAAAGCCCAACGCCCAGGGTCGGACTGGCCTTTTATTCCATGGGGCATTTTCCCGTGGGACTGGAGGCATTTAAAAGCGGATTTGACTGCCAAGGGCTGCTGGTGCCTGTGTCCCTTTTCCCTGCTTCCCCTGGTTAACGGTGGCAGGCACAGGGGACTTTGAGAGAGAGATATTGAAAGAGGGAGGGAGGCGGAAAGAAAGATCAGGGAGAGAAGGACAAATAATGGATGATGGAAAGAGAATGAGCGAGGAAAGGCAAGGAGCGGGGCACGTTTGGTCATTTTTCCCAGGGTTGCTCTTGGTTCCCCAGACCAGCTATGTCTAGACCTCACAGAACTTCCAGTGTCCGCTGCCTGGAATTACTCTGGATACACCAGAGCTATTTGGTGAATTAGGCAATTCTTCCCATATTGGCTCTGTCTGTGCCACGGTGCCTAATCTGTGGAGCTCATGATTTTGGTAGCACGTTTCCCCATGGCATAGTTGGTGGTTCTGGTACATTAAGAGTGATGCATTGTGATGCCATGTTTGGTGTTATTTTCCTCAACAGTCACGTATGTGCCAGAAGTGTAAATTTTACCATATTCGTGACTACGTAATAAGCACAATTGGGGTAGTGGTGTTGGAGCTGTTTTCAGATGGGGTGATGCCATCAGTTACATCTCTAAAGTCATAGGGACAGTGAAAAGTCCAAGCATCACACAAAGAACAAGCGTAGCAAACGAGCCACACCCCTTAAGCTGGAAAGTGGTAAGGATGTGGTATGTAGCTGATAGTGCATTTTGAAGCATACTGTTGCACATATATAATACTAAAGCATTGCGTTGTAGCAGATTGTCATTTATAGACAGCACATTTTGCATTGAAATGGCCACAAAATGTGCAATGACACATGGTTTTACTGATAAAACTGTACAGCACGCAAAGAATAATGTGTGGAAATCTGGATTCAGCAAATATTAATTATCTGAATATCACCAAGGAAAGAGTCTTGATTTGTTTTCATCCTATTAAAATCTTTGCATCAGTCACACTTCAGAAGTACAAAAAAGAATTGCTTCATTTGTGCTTTCCTAGCTGGTGATATATTTTGAAATGTGTGTACAGTTCGTTTACAAGCATATACATTTTGTTATGTATTAGAAAAAAACTGACATCCTACAGCATTTCCTTTCACACTTCCCGTACCCCAGCAAGATTGTCAGATACTTCACTTGACAAAATCCACTAACTTGGTAGTCACAGAAAGCAAACTCCTGTCTCTCTTTGTTAAAAGAATATGCAGCACTTTGTCAGAAGACAGCCTGACATTTGAACTCTGTCTTTGAATACTCAGTAAATGCGGCAAGATGAAAACAAAATGTAAAGGTATTTTTATTACTTGTTCATCTTCTGTACTCTTGTGAGGTTATTTTGAGGGTGCTGTACCACCCCTACTTCTAGCACCAATTAATTGGAAGGGGAGGGGGTAAATACCACTTATCGATGCGTTGGAGGAATTTTTTGTACCTTTTGTTCTGCTTTGTCATTCTCCTAGTTTCTCTGCTTGCTATTTGATAATGCCATGGCATTCTCTTTAATTTCATTATCTTCCATTCTTAACCCCAGCAAACTCCTGAAAGTAAGCTGTGCAAGCGTGCTTGTGTCTACATGCAAGCACTTACTCATTTTGCGATTTTCCAAACAAATATATTGGAATTTTCTGCAAAATTCAAACATTACAATTAAGTTTCAGGGACACCTAATATTACATTGTATGTTGCCATATTTCACTACAGCAGCCACCCCCTTGGAAACACTTTTATTAGCATACTGCAATTGAAGTAGTGCCTGCTTCATATGTGCTGTCTACAGTGCATTGTAAATAACAGCTTTTATTAATGTCCAAGTCATTAGTACATTTTATCAACATGAAAATCAAGTCAGAGCGGCTAGGACTCGAACAAGCAACATTAGGTTTTCGTATTAGTCTTTTCCTAATTCCTTGCAACCTCTCATTATTTACATCCTCTCTTTTCCGTTTTTTAAAAATACATATATATTTTGTTGATGGACTCAAACGTGGCATTTGAGAGAGCTTAAGTTATCTCTTCAGACTAATTTTTCTTCTAAAAAAAAACAAATCTAGACACAAAGAGGGGATTTTGGTTAGTAGGCTTCATGCATTGCCAAATTGTCACTCACACTTTGCTTCTGCCCACCACAACATTGGGACACTGGGTAGGGCCACTGTATCCAGTGACTCCCTTTGGGACACTGTTCCACTGGGACACTGAGTAGGGCCACCGTATCCGTTCACTCCCTTTATTTTGAGTGACTGACTACACAGTGCCTCTGCACATTGATCACATCTGCCTAAAAATAGTTCAGTTCCCTTCAGTTATACAGTTAGTTCAAAGTATGCTTTTTGTTTAATTTACGTTGTATGCTAACTTTAAAAGCCAACTATTTTGCCTGAACTCCTTTATATAGATTGTATTGTAAAGAAATGATATTGTAACATTTTAGCTCTTTGCATTTTGAATGCTTGGATAAATGATGACGTATTCTTGATTTCTTCACAAATAATAACAATAATAAAATGCATGGCGCAACTGAAAAGCTTATAGTTTAAAACAGTAGTGCAAAGCAGTCACATTACTGAATGTTTATGTTTTTTAATAGCAAATAAAAACCAGCCACGTTTAGGTGATGGCATATTTTCGTTCTTATTTTTGTGACACTAAATTGGCTTTGCCAGTGCTTACTTTGTTTAGCTTCTAAGACTATGTGTCAGTAAGGTTATCTCAGTTCTTAACAGTTCTTAAACGCACCCACAGTAAAAGCTATGCAAGTATTAGACCTGCAAGGCAAAGCGGACGTGTAAACACAAAACGTAGGCACGGCGAAACCCTGTTCTCCTCTCAGCTGGTCTGGCAAGCACTGGAGGTCTAGGACATTTACCTGAAAGGCAGAATATGCCCCTCCCCTCCCATCGAAGAATGAGAAGTAATCGTGACCTGCCAGTCATACCTGTTACCTTCGACCCCTGAGAATAAATCTTCGTCGGTGGATCGAAGCATGATGAAGGGGTGTCAGGATCTGACCCGAGTCTTGGCACTTCAGTTGTGCCTGCCTCGGGCTCTGAAATCAAGTCTGAACACTCACGTTTAAGTACAACGCATTGTAAAAGAATTGTAAACAGCTGAGCCTGGGCCCTCGGTATTTAATATCTCATTTAAACACGTGCACACGCATGGTTATACACACACGTGCAGACGCGCGTGCCCGCACCCTCGCCCCAAGCCTGATCTAACACTCAATTGCTTCTGTAGGAATGGATGCGATGCTGGTTTTAAGTGTCTTGGGAGAATAAAACTCAGAAACACAAGTTGACAAAGCCAGTTGACCTGCCTTTGCCGTTTTACGTTGCTACGCGTGCTCGGTGGAGCACGGCAAACCAGATATTCTGGAAACACTGTGCATTTTCGTGTGTCCTGTAGGAGGCCAAACAGACACAAATGAGAGCTGCAATGTGGAATGTTATTTTTCATAACTCCCTGCCTTGCGACCTTGTTTTGTGCCCTTCCTCGGAACCCAGTCTTCTAACATTTAGCACTGTAGCCTGATAAAGGAATGAAAATTAAATATACCTAGAAAAGTTTTCAGAATATTTTAATTTATTCCTCTCTAATATCTGTTAAATGATACCAGGACTTGAACTCCAAATTGAGAAGAATAAATTGCTTATCTGTAATCCTACTTCTCTACCAGGGGAATCCTCATCAAACTCATAAGGGATTGTGGAGCACTTCGTACTTATGGGATCCAAACACAAACCGCTATTGTAGGAACTTGTCTGATTCAGGCAACGGCGTGAATTTTCATATGAAAATTCACGCCATTGCCTGAATCAGACAAGTTCCTCTGATAGCGGTTTGTGTTTGCGTCAGGCTCCCATAGTATGAATGTCCACAAACACTCCTCACAATGTAGAAGAAGTACACGAACTCCGCAACATCAAGCATCCATAATCTCCATAATCGCTAGAGCCCCTGGTTGGTTTCATGGTACTTCTTCTAAATTGTGAGGAGCGTTTGTGGACATTTATATATATATGCAGCCTATAGAAAGAGTTCAAAATGGACAGATTAAATTTCCTTTTTTTTTTAACAAACTCATAACAATCAATACAAATCATGTTATTTAAGAAAAAAGCTGACTACAGGAAGCCTTCCACAAACCTTAATTTAAAAGAATAATGAGACATTGTTAACAAAGAGGCTGCATTCAAAGAGTAGACATAAAACTGCAACTGTACTTTTAGGAACCTCACAGTACCGCCTGTATCCCACCCTTCCTCACAGGTGACAGTTAGGTCAGGTCATTTTTATGGAAAAACAAAGAAATTCTTTATACAGAACTTGTTGAGAGCTGTGATGGCTTCAGTCCATAGAAGTGGGAGGGTTGTTTATGACTTTGATGAGGATTCTCCTGGAAGAGAACTAGGTTTACAAGTCAACAGTTTGTCCTTCTCTTCCAGGTGATCCTCATCAATAGTTATAAACAATGAATAGAAGAGCAAGCCCATCCAACGACAAGCACTTTAGAAGCTAAAACCAGCTCCCAACATTTTAGTCAAAAAGATTTCTCAGAGAAGCCTGTACCTTAGCATCTGAATCTAGGCAGTAATGCCTAGTAAAAGTATGAGCAGACGTCTAGGTAACATTATTACAGATCTCAGAAACTGGCACATTTTATAGCTGGAATTGAAGGATTGGGAAAGATTGTAGGTAGGGAGATAGCCTGATTGATGTGAAGCTCTGAGACTGCCTTTGGTAAAAAGCTGGGATGACTCCTCATGACTACCTTGTTGGAATGCAAAACAATGTATGGTATTTCTGAATACAGGACTTGATTTTTACTTACCCTACAGGTGAAAGTGATAGCCTTCAAAAAATTCACTTTCCAGATGAGATGTTGCAAATAGTCTTTATGTATTGGCTCAAAGGGAAGGCCTATTAACTTGGAAAGTACAATGTTGTGTTCCCATGCAGGAGAGGCATTCCTGACTGGGGGAGACACCCATTTAAACCCTTCAAGAAAATCTTTCACTATTGGGAGTCTGAAAAACTACTTGTGAGGGAGATTTCATATAAGCTGTAATGGCTGCCAGATATACTCTAATGCAAGAGAATTGCAACCTTGATTTACTCAAGAAAGGAGATATGGAACGAGTATGTCTTCTTGACATGAGATTTGATTGTGAATATTCTGTGTACACTACAAGTAGAACCTCTTCCATTTGAAGTCATGCAAACATCTAGTGGAGGTTCTCCTAGCCTCCCTGAGAAAGCTCATACAGTCTTTGGGGAGACCTAAATGTCCATATTAGAGGAATTCAGGAGCCCTGCAGCCAAGTTTAGGGCTGAGAGGTTCGGATGTAGAATCCGTCCTCTTGACTTCAACAGTAGATCCAGCCAATAGGGAAGTCGCTTGTGAGGCCTCTCCAAAAGATGTAGAAGGTCTTTGCACCACCACTGGTGAGGGCACTATGGGGCTATGAGAATCATCCTGGTGAGAGACCGGTGTAGCTTAAGAATCACTGTTGGAATGAGTGGAGTTCTGGGGAAATACGTAAAGAAATTTCCATGACCAACTTATCAAAAGATCATTCCCCTGCAGCCCTGACTGGTAGAACATGGAAGCGTAGGTGTGGCATTTTTTGTTATTATGTCTGCGCACAAGTCTATGTGAGGATATCACCACTCTCAAAAGATTTCTTGCCAGACGTTGTCATTGAGAACCCGGTCGTAATTGTCTTGGAAATTGCGCCTGAGATTGTCTACCTGCCCGTTTTGAATTCCTGGCAGATGGATGAGCTGATATCAAGAGATTCCTGGCTAATAGCCATTTCCACATGGCCTAAGCTTCTTGGGAGTGAGGATGAGAATGAGTCCCACCCTGCTTGTTTAGATAATGCATGGTCATCGTGCTTTCGGTATGTATGAGAATGCAGTTGGTTGTGAGTGCCGGAAAGAAAGACTTCATAGCTAGGTGGACTGCTCTCAGCTCCAGCATGTTAATATGGTACGTTTTCTCTCTGTCTGACCACACCTCCTGAATCTGAAGGGAACCCATGTGAGATTCCGACCCCTGAAGCGAAGTGTCTGTAATCAGTGTTTGAGTAGGTGCTTCCTGGTGAAAAGAAACTCCCACCATGAGATTGTTTCTCTGAGACCACCATGGGAGAGATTGTCAAGCAGCTTGAGATAACCTGAGTTTGCCCTCCCAGAGGTTGAAAAGCTAGTTCCACTGATCCTCCAGACACTGCTGTAGGGGCCTCCTGTGCAATCTTGTGTGCTGTACTATGAAGATGTAAGAAGCCCTGGACCCCAGAAGAGTCACTATCTGTCTCGCAGAGGGATGATGAGACTGCAGAAGAGTGCAACATTTCAGAGTCAAGGATAATAGCCTATTCTCTGAAGGATACACTCTTGTGGACTGTGTATCCAGTAAGGCCCCCAAGTAGTGAAGTCTTTGAACTGGGTCAACTGTTGATTTTTGTAAATTCATCTGAAGATTTAGGATTAAGAGAGTCTTCATACAAATGCAAAAATGTTCCTTTGAGATAGAGAGGAGCTTTTTATCAGCCAGTCATCAATATAAGGATACACAAAGATCTTCTGTCTTCTTAAGAATGCTGCACCAACTGCCGAATGGGAGTACCTTGTACTGATAGTGCCGAAATCCCACATTGAAACAGGGACATTTTTGGTATTTTGTGGCAATTAGGAAATTAAAATATGCATCTTGGAGGTTGATTGCATACATCCAATCCCCTCGCTGCATCTGTGGGTAGATTTGGTGCAGAGCCAGCGTCCTGAATTTTTCTTGGCGTATGTAATTGTTGAGTACGCTGAGGTCTAAGATGGGCCTGAACTCCTGCTTTGATCCTTTCTTTTTTGCTAAAAAGCAACACAAATAGATTCCTGAGTCCTTCGATGACATGGAACCTCATCTATTGCCTTTTTTTGCAGCAGGGTTTAGACTTCCGACTGCAGTAGGTGTAGTTGGTCCGAGATGTATTTGCCAGAGGGATCGTCGGAGGAGAGGACTAAAATGAGGAGAATAGCCATTCTGCACAATATTCAAGACCCATCTTTCTTTTGTAATAGATTGCCACTCTTCCCAGTCATTATCAACACTTCCGCCCAGCTGAGAGGGAAGTAGCAGTTCATTGTTCTGTGGTTGGCTTTCCTGGGGCTGCAGGCTGCTGTTGGTGTTGCACATCCATTCCTCTGGATGGCTTACAAGGATGGTAGTGGGAACTTACCTGCTGCTGGTGCTGTTGTCAGTGAGGGGATTGAAATTCTCTGCTTGAAGTACCTCCTATCATAGGGCCTGCAACACCTACAGAATGCTTTCTTCTTCGCAAGCCTCACAGCTTTTAGAGCTCCAGTTCGGTCTTCATCCTGAACATCTCTTCATCTGCATGTGAAACAAAGAGAGTGTAGCCAGAGACTGGGAGGTTCATTATGTGGTGTTGAACCTCAGGTTTTAGCCCTGTTCGGTGAAGCCAAGAAGACCTTCTTGCACATATTCCATGCACATGTCCGTGTGAGGCCAAATCTGATGCATCGGCAAATGCACTTATAATTTAGTTTGAAACCAAGCCTCCTTAACTGAGAACCTCCAGGAAATCCTGCCTGTCCTCTTAGGGCAGCTTTCAGTGAACTTTGACAGTGAATCCCAGATGGATCTGTCATATCGTCAGAGTAGTGCAGCTGCATTAACCACCTTCATGAAGGATGCCTATGTTCCGCACATTTTCTTCCCTAATGCATCCATCTGTTTGCATTCCTTGTCCGGTGTTACCAAGGATGAAGAAAATGCAGCAGAATGGAATTTATGTGCAGCTGCCACAGTGATGGAATCCAGAGGCGGGGTTAGCTCTCAGAAACAATGGGTCCTGATCAGGAGCTTTATACTTTTTCAGGATCTGAGATGGCGTAGACGTTAAGGCTGCTGGCATTAGGAACGATTGCATTGCAGGTTCTATAACACCAGGGATAAGAGGCAAGAGAGTCCGTGATGCTGTTCTGTGATGCAAGGTTTCAAATATCACAGGAGATATTGTAGGTTGTGTTGGGATGTCTATGTTCAGCTTTGTAGCACCCCTGATTAGGACCTTGTTAGAAATGGGGTCTCTAGTTGGCAGAGGTATACACCCTTGTCCAAGCAGGGACCACAGTCCTAGTCAGGGTAAGTCACACACAATCCAAATCATCCTGTGCCCAACCTCTGGTAGTTTGGCAGTGAGCGGGCAGGCTTAACTTAGAAGGCAATGCGTAATGTATTTGTGCAATAAATCATACAATAACACAGTGAAAAAAAACACAAAATACACCTTACAGGTTTAGAAAAATATCAGATATTTATCTGATTAAATTAAGTTAAAAAACGATCAAGATTTGATAAGCACAAGTTGGAATATCACTTTTGCAATGTTAAGAAGGGTCTTAACTATTTAAGAATCAACAAGTGTCTCTTGTGTGCATAAAGTACCTGGGTTGCGTCAAACTTACACGCACAGAGACTGCAGAGGAGGAGATGCGTGGAAAAAGGAAGGTGTGCATCGGATTTCCTGACGCGGCACAGACGATGCTTTGTTTCTTCGCACGCTGCAAGGACTTTGCGTCGATTTCTGGCATGCAGTCTTGGATCCTTTACTGCAATGCGGGGCCTTTTGATGCCCAAGGACGATGTGTGGAAATCCTTGGCGTGCGGGACGAGGTCACAGGCACTACATCGATCTGGTGGACGATGTGTCAGAGTTTCTGTCGCACAGCAGGTGCTGCGTCAATTCTTTATTCAGGAAGTCAGTCTGCGTCATTCCGGCTCTGCTGTGCATTGATCCGGTATGGCTGTGCATCGAAGTTGCGGTCTCAATGCAAGTGCTGCGTCGATTTCCACTGGGGGAGCCGGGCTTCGTCGTTCCGGTTTGGTGATGCAGCAGTTTTCTCACAGTTGGGCAGGATGTGCGTCGTTTCCGTCAGGCTGTGCATCCATTTTCACCACACAAGGAGTTTCCTTGAAGAGAGAAAGTCTTTTAGCCCTGAAACTTCAGAAACAGGAGGCAAGCTCAATCCAAGCCCATGGAGAGCACTTCTCAGCAAAGTCAGAGGCCAGCATAGCAGCAGGGCAACAGCAAGGCAGCAGTCCTTCACAACAAAGCAGACAAGGTGAGTCCTTTGGGCAGCCAGGCAGCTCTTCTTGACAGGTTGGAGGATCTGGTCCAGAAGTGTCTGTTCCAGGAAGTGTCTGATTTGGTGGGGTTAGGGACCCAGATTATATACCCAAAAATGCCTTTGAAGTGGCGGAGACTTCAAAGAGTGGTTTTGAAGTGCACAAGGTCCCCTTTCAGTACAAGTCTGTCTGCCAGGGTCCCAGTAGGGGGTTTGGCAGTCCATTGTGTGAGGCAGGCCACTAAACATTGAAATGTAAGTGTCAGGCCTCTCCACCCTTGCAGCCCGTGAAGACCCATTCAGTATGCAGAAGAATGAAGGTGTGACTGAGTATCCTTTGTTTGTGGTTGTCTGGGTGAAATGCACAAGGGAGCTGTCAACCAGCCCAACCCAGACGTGGATTGGAGACAGGCTGTAAGGCACAGATGGATTTTATGTACAGAGAAATGCTCACTTTCTAAAAGTGGCATTTCTAAAATAGTAATATAAAATCGAGCCTCACCAATAAGCAGGATTTTGTATTACCATTCTGGCCATACTAAACATGAGTGTTTACCCCTTTCTGATCAGGATTCACCACTCAAACAGTATATGAGGGTAGCCCTAATGTTAGTCTATAAAAGGAGCAGGCCTCACAGTAGTGGAAAACATATTTAGGAGTTTTCCACTACCAGGACATATAAAACACACAGGTATATGTCCTGCCTCTTACCTACACAGGACCCTGCCCTACGGGTTACCTAGGGCCTACCTTAGGGGTGACATATATGTTGAAAAAGGGGAGTTTAAGGCTTGGCAAGAACTTTTAAATGCCAAGTTGAAGTGGCAGTGAAACTGCACACAAAGGCCTTGCAAGGGCAGGCCTGATACATGGTTAAGGGGCTACTTATGTGGGTGGCACAACCAGTGCTGCTTGCCCACTAGCAGCATTCAATCTACAGGCCCTGGGCAAATGTAGTGCACTTTACTAGATACTTATAAATAGATCGAATATGCCAATTTGGTATGAACCAATGTTACCATATGTTTAGGGAGACAGCACATGCACATTAGCACGGGTTAGCTGTGGTAAAGTGCCCAGAGTCCTAATGCCAGCACAAATGAGATCAGAAAAAGAAGAGGAGGAAGGCAAAAAGTTTGGGGGTGACCCTGCAGAAAGGCCATTTCCAACAGACCTCATTGAATGTCAATAGGTCATCCACCAGTAACATTCTTTCTGGTGGTGTGTCAGAAAGAGTAGGCGAGTAGTCTCTAACCGATGACCCGAAAGATGTAAACCAAGATAGTGTCCTACGTCAGTACCTGGTGGAATCAGTGAAGACCTGCATCTGTTCCTGGGCCATGTTCGAGATCTAGAACGGTGATGCAGAGGGCTTCTACACCTTGGATGTGGTGGAGGCACAATCCTACATGGTATAGCATTGGTAGTCATAGGCGGAACTGATACAGTACTTTGTGAGAACTGTGGTGGGAGACAGAGTAGGAGGTGTGGATGGAGGATATGCCTGGGAATATTCAGAATCAGAAGTTGCAGGCTGTGTTGTATTCTATACGCTTTCCAGACACCGTGGTGACATGTTGCCTGTGATCGAGACCTAGATGGTGTTCAGGGTACAGATATGGTCACTCCAACAATTCGACCTTCTGCGGTTGACATTTGAGGTCACTCTGTCACACCTTTGTCGACTGTTTCTCTTTCGACATTGTGTGGGTCATGTCTGTAGGTCTCAATGTCATTGTTGACTGTGTTCTCAACATCAATGGCTTGTGCAGCACAGAGTGTCTGAACAGTGTGGCTTTTCTCAACATTGAGTGGATTTTCAATGTTGAATGTTTCATTGCACACATTGACCTCAACGGCGAAGGTTGTCTTGGGTTCAAGGAGTGTCTCAACGTCGATGGGCGGTGCCTTTTTGACGGCGTCGAGTGCAGGGTGTGCTCTGATGTTGAGTTGTGCACCGACCTCACATTCAACTGCATTCTGAATGTCAATGGCAAATAGACAGGTATTTTCTTCAACGTCCTACCTCTCGACCAGGACCTGTTGTTTTCTCCGTTTTTCTCTGGATCTGCCTCTTTGATGCTCTTTTGGAACACTCTTTGGAGGAAGTTAGATGTTCCCCAAGGACTCTTATGGATGATCCTCTCTCCTTCAGTCCATGGAGTCTTATCTTCTCCCTGTCCTATGCCTTGACAGTTTCTGGCAGGGAGGACAGGAGTCAGGATGGTGGAACTCTGGAAGGCAGATAATGCTGACTGCATTAGAGTCAGCCTAGGCCTTCTTCTTCCCACTGGAAGGAACCTTGATGAAGAGTGAAGGCATATTTTTGACAGAATACATTTTTTATTTGTCAGGAAAAAGTCTGTCGGTATAGTAGATACTGTCAGCTATCGAGTATTAAATGTTTTAAACCTTTTGGAAAGGATTTTCTGACTATTTTAGTAAAAAAGGGAGAGCTCAGTGCACCAGGATCCTAACTGAAGGAGCCAGAAAAAATAACTGACCTAACTGTCACCTGTAGGACATGATGGGATACAGGGGTACTGTGAGGTTTTAAAGGCACAGTGCCACTTTTATATTTACTTTTTGAATGCAGCCTATTGGTTAACAATGACTCATATACTCTTACCCTTTGCTTTTAAATAAAGGTTTGTGGAAGGCTTCCTAGAGTCAGATTTTTTCTTAAATAACATGATTTGTATTAATTTGCTATGAGTTTAAAAGAAAAGTAAATGTAATCTGCCCATTTTCTACCCTTTCTATGGGATATATATATATATATATATATAAACACTCCCTTATACGTCAATAAGGCCATCGGCACTCCGTGAAAGTATAAATAGGATTTAATTCAATCCACACAGGAACGCGTTTCGGCGTCTCCGCCTTTCTCAACCTGTGGGGCCGCCATTTTAGCCCCCTTTATATATCATGTTTGACATGTCACATGCACTTCATTTAAAGCAACACAGTCAATTCAATATAATACATATACTTGTACTTGTACCCCAAACTGGAAAATCATAAATTACAGGTCTACTAACAATTTGGTCATCTGTTGCAAAAATCCACTTTCAAAGTTCGGAAAACTAACAATAAGCAATAACTGTGAAAAATAATAAATGTCAACAATAAATAATAAATGGATAATATGTAGTAATGCCAAGATTCATTCAGCTACAAGGAACGTGAGAACTAATCTTTAATTTCAAGATATGATTTAAACATATTAATGATTCCAAGAAAGAGCACCATACCCTAGAGTATATTCATATCCCCCCACTCATAGAACAAATGTAATGTTTTTTACAGTTATGTCTACAACATCTCATAGGAGAAAAACTAATTAATGCATGTAGCCTGCTGTGTATACATTAATTTAGGAATGCATTTTTTGGAAATGCATTTTTTGGAAAGAGGAGGGGGCTGGCGGGGTGGGTAAAATAACTCACTTGAGAGAGAAGATTATATCAACTACATGTATTAGCTCAGATGGATATATAATTCCTCACTGGAATTCAATCCCGCTGGTTCTCTAGAATCTAGTGTAAGAATATATCTGGACTCCAACTTCCTCAAGTTTTTGTCTCTATCCCCTCCACAGATGTCTTTTCTTACCCCGTCGATTACGCTGTATTTGACATCTTCTATTCTGCCACTATGGACCTCATGTACATGTCTGGCGACTGGGTAAGAATTGTCTTTATTAGCTATGGCTCTAAAATGTTGGAGAATTCTTTTATGTACCTGTAGTTTAGTGCTCCCTACGTACATCTTAGCACAGCTACATTTTAAAATATAGATGACAAATTCACTTTTGCAGTCATATCTGCCTTTTATTGTGTGTATCGTTCTGTCCCCTTGTCTGATGGTTTTAATATTCTCCCCATTGTTGCAAGCTTTACATTTGGCACATTTGAAAAATCCATTTAACGATGTGAGCCAACTACTTTGGGAAATTTTATCTTGCCGTACGTCACTTTTCACCAGGACGCTTCTCATGGATTTCCCTTTTCTACACGTTATCATGGGTCTTTTATTTAAATTCATGCCAATGACAGGATCACTTTTTAACATGTGCCAACGTCTCTGTAACATCTTTCTGATAGATTCATGTGCCGTATTAAAAGTAGTTATGTATTTCACATTAATTGTATCCTTATAGGTATCACTTCAAGTCATTACCCCTTTGTCCTGAAGTGAAAAGCAACTGGTCCCTAGACCGGGATTTGGCTCTCACGGCGCTTCGTTGTAATATATCACTAGTATATCCTCTCTGTTTTAATCTCTCAATCATGTCTGATTGGACATTTAGATAATCATCCTCTTTACTGCAAATCCTTTTTGCTCTCAAGAACTCTCCAAATGGAATGTTGTTTATCAAAGGTTGGGGATGATAACTTTTGGCATGAAGAATGCTATTCCCTGCTGTGACTTTTCTAAACAATGTGGTCTCTATTTTATTATTTTCAATCTGTACTTTGATGTCAAGGAATTCAACTTCTGACTTATCGATTTTACCAGTGAACCTCAGGTTGCATTCATTCATGTTTATCTCTTTGATGAAATTACTAGCAGAACTGTAATCACCTTTCCAAATTACAAAAATATCATCAATGTATCTGAGCCACAAGATGATGTTATTGCTCCATTTCTCTAAGGGGACATTATTTAATATCTGTTCTTCCCACCAACCCATAAATAAGTTTGCATAGCTGGGAGCAAAGCAGGTTCCCATTGCTGTGCCGCATACCTGCTCAAATATTTCATTATTGAAAAAGAACATATTATGTTGTAAACACCATCGTATCATCTGGCTCAGCATTTTACTGTGTTGATAAAAGTTGATGGATCTCATTTTTAGAAAATATTCTACCGCCTGAATCCCCAATTCATGTGGTATACTTATGTACAATGCTGTTACATACAGCGTCATTAAGAGAAAATTACTTTCCCAGCCTATATCGAAAATCCTTCTTAAGAAATCACCACTATCTTGCAAATAAGAAGATAAATTCCTGACTAACGGCTGTAAAAACATGTCTATATATTGTGATACAAATTCAAACAAACTGCCTTGAATGGACACTATCGGTCTCCCGGGAGGTTTGTGTATATCCTTATGAATCTTTGGTATCAGGTAAAACATCGGTAATTTGGGAAGATCTACTTTCAGAAAATTATACTCTTGTTGGCTAATAAGGCCTCTTTCACTCCATTGTGTCAGTTTTAGATCAAATTGTTTTTTAACATTCTCAACGTACTCTAAATCAATTCTTTGGTAACATTTCGTATCATTCAACTGTTTGTACACCTCTTCCATATACTGCTTGGTTGACCAGATTACAATATTGCCTCCTTTGTCAGCACATCTCACTACAATTTCTGGATTCTTGGAAAGTTTGTTCAATGTTTTGTAATATCCACTGTTCTTATTCTTCAATTTATTTAACGAGTGGGCTCTCAAGATTTTTAATTCTTTAATCAATGTTTCTGAGAATTGATCGATCATGTCTCCACTAGGTGACGGGACAGTTCTGGATTTAGGTTTAAGGCCCGATGCCCCTTCCTTATCTACACACACGCCTTCTGACTCTAGTCTTCTAATAAGTTGTTCTTCATTGATTTCTTCCATTGAACTATCTTCAAGTTCCCAAAGGTCTCTCATCAACGCAACATCTTCAACTAATTAATTCTGACATGTAGCTCTCTCTAAATTGGAACAAGTTCCTTCGGTTGGTTCCCCTATTTTTGCTGTCCTTTTACTTTTGGCTGTATGTATTTTTAACAGTTTCAATTTGCGTATGAATAGGAATAAATCTATACGACTTTGTACATAGTCAAAATCACTGGGTTGACAATACGAGAGACCTAGTGACAGATTGGCTTTGTCCTCCTCATCTAATGAAATATCTGACAAGTTGACCACTGTTTTTTCATCAATTAATACCGTTTGTTGCTTCGAGTCATCTTGTTTCCTTCGTCGGTGTGAGTTATTTTTACCTCCTCTTCTTTTCTGCCTCTGCCTTTTCCTCTTATTCGGGTTCCTCCTCTCCAAGGTCTGTGATTTGTTCTGCGATCCTTCCTTAAAAAATCAAACTCTTCTTGTAGTGTAGTGTGGGACCTTGTTCTTGATGATTCCTCAAAATCAGTATCAGAGCTCTCGCTCATCCCTACGTTGGATGTCCTTCTCACAATATTTGAAATTTGACTCACTGATTCCTTCACTTTTAATTGTCTCCAATAATCAAATTTCCTGGCAAATGTATATATTTGACCCGTCTCATAATCAAATGTGTCTCTATTAAATTTCCGTGATTTCTTTGAAATAATTTCTTCCTCAACTTTGGTCAATCGTTCTTCCATAGTATTGCTCAATGACTCCACTAACTTTCTATCAGAGACCACTTCTATTTGTTTGGTGACTTCATCTATTTTTTCTAATACTTTCTCTCTCTCAATTTGGGCGCACTTAATCAATATTCTCATCATTCCTGTGGAACTAGCTGCATTATCTGCTGCCCATTCTTTTAAAAGTTCAGGATTGGGGTCGTCATAAGTAGGCATGATAAAAATCCTTAAACCCCTAGGTACTCTGTCCACTTCCAAATATTTATTGAGTGATTCACACTCCCACCATTTGTTAAGTTCTTTCTTTTTTAATCTTTCTAATTCTTTGAATAAGCCATAAATATCGGTACTACCTGCTAGGGATTCCCCCCTAGTTGTTTGGTCTTTATCGTTCATGGTGCATTTAGCAAAAGCTAATTCAGCTCTTAATTTTCTATTTTCATAAACATTGGTATTTTTATTAGCCATTTTCTATATAAAACGTATATGTTTTAAATTTACCCCGTCTCTGAGTATTCCCTTTAGGTCACTTCACAGTTCATGAATCACCATCCTTGTACATTTCATTAATGGTCATTGAGTTTACTTGAGTCATTTACTGAAACTTTTCATTGATGAGACTGAGGGAGAGACTCCCAGCTGTAAAGGATTTCTTGTAGATATGTCGTTTTTAATTTCCCATTAATGGAAGAGACAAACGATCTTAGTCAGACCTTCACTTGCACGTTATTTATATCACTTGCAACTTCTCAGTTGTTATAAAATAGTTTCACTATATGCTTTCTGTTTACAATGGTAGCCACATCCCGGCTCTGTATATCCGGTTGTTCGTTTTCCACTTAATTGTTAAATTTTCTTTGTTAATCGTCTTTATTAGCAGCCTACTAATGACCGCCTTTAGAGTTATGATGAAATTGCGTGAAATGCAATACGTGCGGTTTCCCATAAAAAGGATTTCGAAAATTGCGAAGGATTCTCTCTCTCGTGTTTTTCTACGCCTGGGTTTCTTATGACTTCTCAAATCTCAAGTAGTCTGTTTTCCGTGTAAATCTCCTAGATACAATGTTGCCAATAACTTGTCAAACATTTGTCAAACACTTATAATTGTGTTACTCCTTTTAAACGATCACGCGCCGTGTTAAAAAAAACAACCAGTTTCTACATGGCGCTTAGCTCCGCTTCGGAAAATTATGTGATATGGTTGTTCGTTTTCCACTTAATTGTTCTATTTTCTTTGTTAATCGTCATTTTTGGCAACCTTCTAATGACCCACCTGGGTTTCTTACGATTTCTTTCGATATATAAAGGGGGCTAAAATGGCGGCCCCACAGGTTGAGAAAGGCGGAGACGCCGAAACGCGTTCCTGTGTGGATTGAATCAAATCCTATTTATACTTTCACGGAGTGCCGGTGGCCTTATTGACGTATAAGGGAGTGTTTGTATTTCAGACATGGTGGCGCGCGTCTACCGGGCACCATTGGTGGTCAGGAGCAACAAGGGTACTGCCAAATACAAGTGTGAATATATATATATATATATATATATATATATACACACACATGTATATGGTATACATATATATATATGGTATGTACTACGTAGAAGGGTTTCCATATATATATATATATATATATATATATATATATATATATATATACAATGCTCTGGGATCCCCTTGCATGGAAGAGACTATTCAGTGCTTATGACTATTGATGAGGACCCCCTGGAAAATAATTGTCTTTTTCCTCTAATAACCACATATCACTTTCATCACTGGTAATACCTGGTGAGATACTGAGGTTGTCTGGCCTAAATATAGGCTATTTGGAAAATTAATTGTTTAAAGAATGTTTATGATATATACAGACCGAGTCAATGGGGTACTGTATGAATATATTTATTTAGGCATTTGTATTGTTGTTATTCTCTTTTATTTCTATCCACATCGTTGCACGTATATTTGGGTCTTTTCGGTTTGCAGCATATACGTTGGCAATTGTGTATTTAAATAAGATTTATTTTATGTATTTATGTATTTTGTACGGTGACTGACACAAATTAGATATATGTAAACAAATGTTATGATGGTAAATTTAGTTAAAAGGCAAATTGATTGTAATGTATTTGGGATTGAGCGTAAAGATCATGTGATATAAATGTAGAAAAACAAAATGGCGAATTAGAAGCTGACGAAGGCGGTAACGCCGAAACGCGTTCTTTTCTTTTGTGCCAATAAACCCTGATGAATTACGATTCCCGCGGAGTGCTGTCCTTCTCTGTATTAAGGGGAACAAGTGTGGATTTATAGCGAGGTAGCGCTCGCAAGTTGACGAGCACCGCTGACGTTTTGGAGCAGGATTGGCACGCTAGTCGGAAGTGTTCATTTCATACTTTCCTGCCCCCGCCGCCAAAGATCTAATAGTATTGCTACCGGCTCGGGGTGAGTTTGCGACGGAGTCGGAGGACCCCGGAACTGCTAACACGTCGAAGCGAGGTAAGCGTACTTGTGATGTAATTGGCATGTGAAGCGGAGTCAGACGCCGGTCATAACAACTGCAGAAATAAGCAATTTTACAAATTGCGCACCGGCGCGTGTGGTATCCAAATGTCGGACTGGTTTGTTGGCTAAAAAGCAGTACGATTCTGCTAGTGACATTAAAATGGCGCAGAAATCCCAAAGTCTATATGACAACAGAAAATTAAAAGCTCAATTGGCCTTTTCATCTACTACAGAGGTCACCTCACAGAATACGGAGCATTTAGAGAGACAAACTGATATTTATGACAAGTTCAAGGAACTTGAAAGATTAAAGAAAAAGGAGATGAATAAATGGTGGGAGTGTGAGTCTTTGAACAGATACTTAGAAGTAAATAGAGTCCCAAGGGGCCTACGGATTTCTATTCTGCCTGCTTACGATGATCCCAATCCGGAAATGTTAAAAGAATGGGCCGAACATAATGCCCTCAGTTCGGCAGGAATGATGAGGATTTTGATAAAGTATGCTCAGAGTGACAGAGACAAAGTATTAGGAAAAATCGAAAGCCTGACTAAGGACATAGATGGTTTTACAGACAAAAAAACAGTAGAATCCCTAAATAAGGCAATGGAAGAACGACTTGATAAAATAGAAGATGAAATTATTCAAAAGAAAAAGAGAAAATTCAATAGGGATAAAATTGACTACGAAACAGGTCAGATTTATACATATGCCAAAAAGTTTGATTTTTGGAGGAACCAAAGGACAAGTGAGTCACAAAAGCAAATTACTAATGACGAGAGAAGAAAATCAAATACAGGGAGTGCAGAATTATTAGGCAAATGAGTATTTTGACCACATCATCCTCTTTATGCATGTTGTCTTACTCCAAGCTGTATAGGCTCGAAAGCCTACTACCAATTAAGCATATTAGGTGATGTGCATCTCTCTAATGAGAAGGGGTGTGGTCTAATGACATCAACACCCTATATCAGGTGTGCATAATTATTAGGCAACTTCCTTTCCTTTGGCAAAATGGGTCAAAAGAAGGACTTGACAGGCTCAGAAAAGTCAAAAATAGTGAGATATCTTGCAGAGGGATGCAGCACTCTTAAAATTGCAAAGCTTCTGAAGCGTGATCATCGAACAATCAAGCGTTTCATTCAAAATAGTCAACAGGGTCGCAAGAAGCGTGTGGAAAAACCAAGGCGCAAAATAACTGCCCATGAACTGAGAAAAGTCAAGCGTGCAGCTGCCACGATGCCACTTGCCACCAGTTTGGCCATATTTCAGAGCTGCAACATCACTGGAGTGCCCAAAAGCACAAGGTGTGCAATACTCAGAGACATGGCCAAGGTAAGAAAGGCTGAAAGACGACCACCACTGAACAAGACACACAAGCTGAAACGTCAAGACTGGGCCAATAAATATCTCAAGACTGATTTTTCTAAGGTTTTATGGACTGATGAAATGAGAGTGAGTCTTGATGGGCCAGATGGATGGGCCCGTGGCTGGATTGGTAAAGGGCAGAGAGCTCCAGTCCGACTCAGACGCCAGCAAGGTGGAGGTGGAGTACTGGTTTGGGCTGGTATCATCAAAGATGAGCTTGTGGGGCCTTTTCGGGTTGAGGATGGAGTCAAGCTCAACTCCCAGTCCTACTGCCAGTTCCGGGAAGACACCTTCTTCAAGCAGTGGTACAGGAAGAAGTCTGCATCCTTCAAGAAAAACATGATTTTCATGCAGGACAATGCTCCATCACACGCGTCCAAGTACTCCACAGCGTGGCTGGCAAGAAAGGGTATAAAAGAAGGAAATCTAATGACATGGCCTCCTTGTTCACCTGATCTGAACCCCATTGAGAACCTGTGGTCCATCATCAAATGTGAGATTTACAAGGAGGGAAAACAGTACACCTCTCTGAACAGTGTCTGGGAGGCTGTGGTTGCAGCTGCACGCAATGTTGATGGTGAACAGATCAAAACACTGACAGAATCCATAGATGGCAGGCTTTTGAGTGTCCTTGCAAAGAAAGGTGGCTATATTGGTCACTGATTTGTTTTTGTTTTGTTTTTGAATGTCAGAAATGTATATTTGTGAATGTTGAGATGTTATATTGGTTTCACTGGTAATAATAAATAATTGAAATGGGTATATATATTTTTTTTGTTAAGTTGCCTAATAATTATGCACAGTAATAGTCACCTGCACACACAGATATCCCCCTAACATAGCTAAAACTAAAAACAAACTAAAAACTACTTCCAAAAATATTCAGCTTTGATATTAATGAGTTTTTTGGGTTCATTGAGAACATGGTTGTTGTTCAATAATAAAATTAATCCTCAAAAATACAACTTGCCTAATAATTCTGCACTCCCTGTATAGACATCAGTGAAAGTTCAGATACGGATGCTGAGGAATCAACACGTTTACATATACAAACAACCTTACAGGATGAATTCGATTTTTTAAGGAGAGACCGCAGATCCAATCACAGACCATGGCGAGGTACCAGACAAAGAGGAAGAGGCCGAGACAGAAGAGACGAGGGGGGAAAAGAAACCTACACAGAAGGGTGCGAGAAAGTAACCCGAAGCAACAAACGATACTAACAGATGATAAAACAGTTGTGAACCTGTCAAAGCTTGTATTAGAAGAAGATGACATTAAGAACCTGTCATTGGGATTATCATACTGTCAACCCAATCATTTTGAGTATGTGCAAAGTCGAATAGACCTTTTTCTGTTTATACGAAAATTGAAGTTATTAAAGATTCATACCCTTAAAAACAATAAAATTGGAGAGGATGAAAAGGTGGTGGCAATCAGTGGTGATACCTTTAAGAAACAATCGGCTGATAATTTATTAATTGAGGATGCAAGTTTATTAAAAGAATTGTGGGAAATGGATGAAAACATCAGAATAACAGACGATGAGCAAATAATTGCCAGATTAGACTTGGAAGGAATAGCAACGGACAAGTTGGAGATCTCAGGACTCAAACAAAGTTCGAAATCTGTGCCAGGATCTAGCGGAGATCTAATTGACCAATTCTCAGAGATTATAATCAAAGGTTTAAAAACATTGAAAAAAAGAGAAATGAATAAGACAAGGAAGATTAAGACTAGATATATCAAGACCCTTGAAAAGTTGACTAACAATCCGCAAATAGTGGTGAGAGGTTCAGACAAAGGTGGAAATATCGTGATCTGGCCAATTGAAGAATACATGGAAGAAGCATACAGACAATTGAATGATCCTATATGCTACGTAAGGATAGACAAGGAATATGTGGAGAATGTCAAACACCAGTTTGACATAGAATTACAGAGTTGGAAAACCAAAGGTCTGATTACGGAGGATGAATACAGTTTTTTGAAAGTGGACTACCCAAAACTACCTGTATTTTATTTAATACCTAAAATACATAAAGACGCAGTGAAACCCCCTGGGAGACCTATAATTTCAAGGAGAGGCAGTCTCTTTGAACCCCTATCA